>NC_090941.1:325207496-325520624 GCF_040938575.1 Ambystoma mexicanum
ATACTCTTATCTGTGTTATGGTCTGAGTTTAGGGATTTTCAAGATTGCCACTCTGCTGAATTTTGCTATCAATCTGTGGCCTAACATGCTGTTGTGTCCTAAGTGATGTACTATTTCCATACAGATCTGTAGCCTATGTTTCGAGTACTTGTACCCTTTCTGTGCAAATGCTGTCAATAATACCTGAATGTTCTGTTTGCAAGCTTCACACAAAAGCAATATTAGCAAAAAGTAATCTACATATTGGACCAGAACTACTGACTATTTGAATCTTTTCAGAACTGTTCTGAAAACAGTGTTTACCCAGTGGGAGCCTAGAACACTTATACTGAATTTGGTAAATAGATACTTACTATCTAAGTGTATATTGGGATTGAGAGGAATGGTGAGCACAAATCACCACTGTGAAATGGGTTGCACTTGGCGTAATACACAATATCATTGTTGCCAGATTCTGGACTACTGTAAAAGTTGGTATTGCCACTGCAGTAACTGCTCTTGAATCTTGTTCACACCTATGCATATCTCTATCTGGCGTTTTGACTGGAAGTACACGGGTATTGCAAGGGTTGGTTGTTGCCACTATTATACCTTGTTTAAACATGGAGCCTATCACTAGTGCTTTGCCTTATTCAGCCTCAGGGCGTAAAGGGTACAGGAGAATTCAGGGTAACCTTTTAAGGTGATCTACTGCATTCTTCACTTGCTCGACATTTCTGATCAACATTACCTCATTGTTGTGTCTGGGATTGTGCTTATTAACTGCTCTAGGTCCGGGTACAAGAGTGCATCTTCACTCTCCTCTGGCTTTGTTTTCACAATATGTGATGTGGCTAAAGCTGCTTCTGCATTTCTACTGGGAACATCTAGGAACACTCTGTCCAGAGTGTATTGAATTGTGCATTTTAGTTTACAAAGCAAATCCCTTCCTATTCGATTAACTGGGGTTGGGGGCTTAATAGGAAGGCATGTTTATCGTTAATGTTCCTAGGGTAAAGGGCACAGGATCTGTAACATGCAGTATTATTGGGGGGTGGGATTGGCAAGTCCCACAGCATTGACAGTCTTAGAAGATAAAGGAAAGTCTAGGAAACAATTGGAACAAATGGGTGATCTACTGGCCACTGTGTCAACTTAACATGAAATGGTCTGTCTGCTAACTTCACATTGTACGGTCCATCCGTATCCATCGTTAGAAGTGGTTAATTGCAAATCTTCTCTCAGGCTGGCTCATTACTGTTCATGATCTGAGTGCATGTGCACTGGTTTGTTTGGCATAAGCTTGGAGGCATTAATATTGGGAGGATTATCACGCTATGGTCTGTACAGGCACTCCTTCTTCCAGTGGATGTTACAGGCTGACAGTTCTGAGAATTCTCCTGGCTGACCAGGTGGCTTCCTGTGGGACACCTCTGTCCCTTCTGCGTCCTCTACTTCTATAGACCCATATGAAACCTCACCAGCTTACTGGGGGGCACAGTCCTTGGAGGTTATGAACTGTAACGCAATGCGCTTGCTCTCTAAGTTCTCTTTCTTTTGCTCTTTACATGCTACACAATGGTGTACATAGGACATGGAGCCCTATGACGAAAGCATTGACAAAGGCTTCCTGGAGTGTTGGGTAACCACTATTTTCAAATGGTACAAATAGTGCCCCGCCTCTGCCTTATTTTGCTTGCAGTTGTTTATCTTGCACCAAACCATCTTCCAGTGGTGCACTTAAGGGATAGTTGCTAACAGTATGTTTGAGTTTGTTCTAATTCGTTTACCATTCCTGGATCACTAACTAGCCACTGGCTTTGTAGAGTGAGTCTATATATTTGATTTTATTTGATATATTTATATCGCTCACTTAACAGACTAAACTGCATCTAGGCGCAGTTTATACAATGCTCAACCTCATCAAAGTTGATACATCACAAGAACAAATGACTGCTATTGCTGGAAAAGGGAGGTTTTTTGGACTTTCCTAAAATCCAGAAGAGAGGTCAACTTGTGCAGCAATAGTGGGAGGGAATTCCATAAACATGACCCATAGACAGGGAAACGTCTGTCCCCTCTGGACACACAAAGAGTGGAAGGAATATTGAAGAGGTACTTAATGGCCTAACGAGAACACAAGTTTGCAGATAATGAGAAATGTTATTACCAAATATGGGGGAAGCACAGAACCATTTATGCACTTCAACATCAGAAACAAGATTTTAAAATCTATTATCTGCCTAACTTTTAGCCAGTAGAGAGCTATTCTGGCTGCTGGTACTGAGCCCATTTTAGGAAGCTTGTGGATAAGTCTAATAGCTGCGTTTTGGCCATTTTTTTATCTGTTAAGTTGCTTTACAGGAATGCCCACAAGCAAGCCGTTTGCATAGTCCAGTCTGGAATTAACCAGGGAGCCCACCACAACAGCATGATCTGATGACGGAATGTATGGAAGGACATGCTGGAGAAAACAAAGATAATAAAAGAGATATTGTACAATTGCTCCGACTTGATGTTCCCACCCCAAGTCTGACTCCCAAATGCATCCTATATTCTTGACCTTAGCCGCAAATGTCCAAATAGACATGGGGGAGTAATCAAGGTAGATTACCCAATAAGATGTTTAGGTCCAAACAAAATAAGTACAGTCTTATTTAGATTTAGTTGGCGCTTATTTGTGGTCATCCACTGATCAACTGCAGTGGTACATTGAACTATAGTTAGCAGTGACTTTACAGACTTGCTGATATATATGTGGATGTCTTCTGCATATGGATGGTAGCAGAGATTGTATTTCGGAAGAATTGCCATAAGAGGTTGCATATAGATATTAAATAATGTTGGGGATAGGGAAGAACCTTGTGGAACTCTACCAGATACTGGGATAGAGTTAGAGATATGTCTCCCCATTTCAACACATTGGAAGCAGCTATCCAGGAACAACTGAAACCATTTTAAGACATTGTTGGAGACACTGCAACCTCTGACAATCTACCAAGCATATAATGATATGATGATATAATAGTTTATTTATATAGCGCCTATACACAATGTGTTTCAAAGCGCTTCAAGGCAAGGGAGGGAACAAGGGAAAATACAATGACATTCTTACAGGCCATGAACAGTAAGGATGTGAAATTAACTATTGTACTCGGCCTGACGACATTTCAGATAGTGCAAAAGCTAAGACATAGATAAGGAAAGGAGGGGGAGAGTGGGAAGGAAATGAAAACATACAGGTGACTACCGTACTAGGCCTGACGACATTTCTGGTAGAGCCGGAGAAAAACAAAAGTTGAGGGAGACGGGTGCAGAACGGGAGTGGAGGAACAAAACAAGCAACTATCATACGAGGGCTGACGACATTTATTATGGTGCTGGAGGGGGGTGGGGAGAAAAAAACAGTCATGGGAGGGTGGAGGAAACAGACGAGGTTGCTATCATATTAGGTTCAGGGACAATTCTGATAGAGTAAGTGCATAGAAGAAAGTAAGGGGAGGAGATAGGAAAAGGGAGAAGGGGAAGGAGGACACAACAGAGAGTAAGCAGTCAAAAAGAGTGGAGAAGCAAGAGTGGAGAGCAAATACAATTGCAGGAGTCAGTAGTAACACATACTGTTGCAAGCCAGGATACAAGATGGGAACAGCATGATTCAGGGCCATCATGAGTACAAGATGCAAAGGAAGTCCAGCATGAGAGTTGAGAAAGAGTGATGCACCGTGAATGAATGAAGTCCATAAAAGTCAAATCCAGCATTGGCCCCAAGACGGTGATGGTGGAACCAGAATGTATCAGGACAGACTCCTGCAGAAGTAGGCTGGAGGCGGTAGAGGGGAGCAGGGTAGAATAATCAAGCAAAACAGGCAACACCTGTGTGCGAGAAGGGGGGGCACAAGGGAACATCACAGGGGGGCCAGAGGGGGTGGGGATGGCCTGTGGGGACAAAGGGGGTAACACATGTTGGAGCATGCTTACCTGCTGCCTGAGCAGGGGGTCGGGCCCTGGGTCCTCCTGGTCCGAACAGGTCCAAACAAGAATTGCCCTTTTCTTCATCTGCCCTTCACTACAGACACCCGGGTGAGAGACGCCCTTGATCTAATAGTTAAGAGCAGGAAGGAAGAGGCAGGGCTAAGAAGGTGGGTGGTGCTTAGACCAGGTGACCTAGATCCAATTGTACCTGCTCCCCATCTGCAAAGGAAATGAGGCTGGAGGGCTCCTTAAGTAGGGAAACAGAGCGGCAAGCAGGAAGGCACCAGGTGGGTGGGCCTTGCTAAGTGGTGAAAAAGAGCGGCAAGCAGGAAGGCACCAGGTGGGCAGGGCTTGCTAAGTGGTGAAAAAGAGCGGCAGGCAGGAAGGCACCAGGTGGGCAGGGCTTAGGCCAGGTGACCTAGATCCACTTGCACCTGCTCCCTAGCATGATGCCAGAAACAAATAACAGGGGAAGAGAGATCAAGATAGAACGAGATATGGAGAGGAAGGTAAAATTGGAAAGCGAGGCCAATGTGAAGGAAGTAGACGAGTGAAGACTCGAGTGGTGAGAGATAGAGGGAGAAGTAGAGGGTGCCGCTCAAGAGAACACACGAGAATGTATTGCAGGCCGACGAGGTGTTGGCAGAAGTTGAAGTAGAATCAAGAGGTGCAGAAAGCACCCTGCATGAAGGCAAATGCCAACCCTTTCAGAAGTGAAACCTGGTGGTGGGTGAGCAAGTAGTAAGGCTGAGAAAGTGGAGAATCGGCATAACACCCCAGCGAAACAAACATATATTATTTATGAGATGCCCGGAAAGCATCATACTATTCGGCTTAGAACAGGCCCAGTGGAAGGACGGAGATTGGGTTGCGTTGGGTTGCATTGGCATGACTTGTAGTGGGTGGACCGTGCAGTCTGACAACTGCACATAGATGAGCTTAATAAGCATCCAGGGTGGTGGTGGCTGAACAACCCGTACGAAAGGGACGGTCGAGTCTACTACTGACAGAACAACCTACAGTGCAGGACCCAGTAAACAAGCATCCAACAAAAGAAAAACTATTGAGCATCACAAGGTCCAAGGCAGAACCAGTGAAGTATCCCGACACCAAGTGCATGTAATGGGAGTTGTTTAATGTTCGGGAGGGAGCCCAGGGAAAGCTAAGAGAGCCTTGGAAAACAGGCAACAAGCTAATGTAAAAAAATGCTAACATCCCTGTTGATAATAAGCTGCCAATCCAATCCTTCCATGTCTGAAAAGAATCTGGTAACATCCGGAGAACCGAGAACATCGGAGACTGTAAATGTGAAGAAACACAGAAAACTGTAAAGAAGTCAACAGAATAGTGAACCATTTTGCAACACAATGCCCTGGCTAGTTCCATAAGAGTGCGCTACTGGAGAGTGGAATGGGACTCAGGGAGCATCTTCATCATCCCAGTGGACATAAAGAAAGTTAGGACAGTGAACACCACTGTAAGAGAATTACAAGTATTTCTGAGAATTGTGAAAGACATTGGGGATCCAGCTAGGATAAGGGAGTCCTTCTCCTAGCCCCACGAGGATCCTGTAGAACTGTTATATTCCTTTTGGGTTACAAGAAGCTCAGAACGTTTGTGGAACTTTTGTTTTGAAGTACCTGAGAATCTTTGGGACACTTTACAAACAGGAGAAGGGAGTCATTCTCCTGGGTGACAAGCAGGAGCAGAACTTAATTTGATTTCTTGTAGTGACAGGGATAGGGTAGGAGCCTTTTTGACTGGGACTGTGCCTTTTGATTTCGACTTAAAATGACTTCCTGAAGGAAACCTGAGTTCCTTTAGTTTAGATAGGTAAACCCCATTAGAGTTTAGAATAGATAGGTTTATTTTTATGTTGAATAGAGGTCTGTAGCAGCCATCACAGCACCACCTGGTCAGTCTCTTCGTTCCTTGTTGCCACACTACGCAGACAGGGCAATTGATTCACAGACACTCACAGTCCTGGGGTTTTAAGAGCCTGCAACCCTTCTTTCTTTTCTCATGGATCCCTTCAGGATCTTGTCTTCTGCTTCTTATCCTCGTTCAGACAAGAGGTCCCCCCAGCAATCTCCAGCTCCACCCCCACCTGCACGCTAGACTTGAAAAAGGGTTGAAGCAAGTACTCTGTAAGGACTGGCAAAACCAAAGAATTCTCACCAGAGTATGAAGAATCTGGTCTTCTCTACTGCCCTGTCGCAAGGATATAACTCTATAACTCCAAAACTCCAACTTTATATTACTCAATGATTTGAAAGTATCTCACACGAAACCTCTCCATCTCTTCCTCTTCACCCTCCTCTCTCCTCCTCAAAATCTTCCAGCCATCAATCTTCAGTGTTGCAATAGTCAACCCAAGTGGGACCGGGAATCTCAGATATGCATCAGGAGCCTGCTGAGCCTAGAAATTCAAGCTATACCTTACTGATGAGGCTCGATGCAGGCTGAAACATCACTTGAGTTACGTATGCTCTCATGATGAAAGGATGTGACCTAGCAGTCCTTCATGGACTCCTCTTTTTGGGTTGGGGTGAAGTCCAATTTGTATATGGTTGTTCCCCTTAGATAATGGCATGGCAAGCTGAAAAATCCGGGTACAATGATTGGAAACACATTTTAATGAGTGTTCATTTGGGTGCATAGTGAGTATCACAGCATGTGGTGCTTTTGAGAATGTTATTTTCATTTGTTTATTATATAATGTTCTGCACGGTAGGATGTTCGAAAAATTATGACTGAACATATAAGCATGACGACAAGAAAGATGCTTTATTGATCGGAGACTCTGAATGGAAATTAAATATTTGCACTAAATAATTGATACAAAAACAGAGAATACAAAACCAAAAAAAGAAATATATCAATCAAGTTGATAGATTGGTTGACAGCATTTAGTCCTGAGTAATTGGTTCACATTTATTGTAACAGAAATAGTTAGAAATTGTTATTTTCAGCAAAAATTCTTCTGGGCTCTGCATATTGTGAGCAAGTGCACTTCTGGCTAATACGGCACACTGGATTAGTATTGGTTCACTACAACTCCTCGATTGTGCACACCCGGAAGCAGTGTAGGTCCAGGGACTCTGCATTAGTAGTGGGTTGCTGCCTTCTTGGATTGGCATGCATGGTTTGTGTGCTGGCGAGTGGTTGTCCTTCCAGCAGTCCTCCTTCCTCGAGCTGCGGCATCTTCTCTGCACAGTAGATTTATGAACCAGAAATCAGCAATACTTTAGCACAAATGATTCTAAAGCTGTTCCTTTGTCCCAAAGCTCCATCAACAGGTGACATGTATACATACCAGGCATTGGAACAGTGCTGCAAAATATACATTGGGATATCTCTTAATCATCATCGTCTAGCCTTTATTTGACATTTTTGTCATTTGCCAAAAATACATTGAAAACACAATGATAAAACTTCTGATAAACCCACCAGCAAGATTTGAAAAAATGGGCGCACAAAAATTATAAAAACCAATAATGCCGTTGCTCTGCATATGTCGACCACAGACAGTCCTTTTTAGTTGGAAACAGTTCAAATTACATTAACAAATTCGTAATTAGATAGGATTCCTAGATATCCTGTAAAAGATAGAATGACAGCATCCAGAGGAAGAGCATTGAACAACAGCAACACGAGATAGACGTGTGACACACAATTACTTAACCATAATAATGGTTACGTCTTCCCCACTCCCTTTACTTGTCCCCCCCCAGCACTATCTGAAATGTCGTCAGGCCTAGTACGATAGTCACTTGTTTTGTTCCTCCCCTTCCTTTCTGCACCTCTCTCCCTCATCTTTTGTTTTTCTCCGGCTCTACCAGAAATATTGTCAGGTCTAGTATGGTAGTCACCTGTATGTTTCCATTTCCTTCCCACTCTCCCTTCCTTATCTATGCCTTAGCTCTTGCACTATCTGAAATGTCGTGAGGCCGAGTATGATAGTTAATTTCACATCCTTACTGTTCATGTCCTGTAAGAATGTAATTGCATTTTCCCTTGTTCCCTCCCTTGCCTTGAAGCACTTTGAAACACATTGGGCCTCATTCCGAGTATGGCGGTAAGGGATAGCGGCCACCGGTAACGAGACCGTTGGCGGTGATCCCTTACCGCCATACTCCGAGTTCCCTTTGCGCCCTCGCCCTTAACGCCTGCTTTGAGCAGGTGTTAAAGTCGAGGGCGCAAAGGGGCCTCCAAGCCAATAACGGTGACCGTAATGAACGGTCAACGTTATTTGCATCTTCCCCATTCCCATTGAGCCCTATGGGGGCTCATTTGGGAATGGGGAAGAGCCTTGGTGAATGGGGAATTACCGCCCCGCCAACCTTGGAATGGGGCGGTAATTCCGCCATCCACCAAGGCGCTGCCGGTCCGGGTACGGCGTCAACCAAGGCGTTAATAGCGCCATTGGTTATCGCCGTACTCGGAATGAGGCCCATTGTGTATAGGTAGTTTTTGCTGGGTTCCTACCTAAATGGTGCTTGAAAACATGATAATAAACTTTTTTTGTTTGTTTTTGTCATTCACTGTTCAACATAATAAGGTGAGTGATCCACACATTTATTTCTGATACCATTGTGGATTTTTATTTTTAGTTATTGATTTAATCACCATATGTGCTGACACGTAATTTCAACCAACAGAAGGTCTTTATCAAGGCTACAACCATTTACAGGTGATTTGTTTAGATACTGAGCATCATATCAAACAATCATTGTAAAGGCTGCAGAGTGACAAGTGATTAGGTGCAACAAGTGAGGCCGTTAAAATAACATACATAACAGATTAATCACAATGTTATTATCCGGTGATAAGGAGTATAAGTTCAGTAGATATCAACATGTAGAATATGCATAGGTGACAGGGGGAGGATAAATGTGGAGAGAGATTGATGCACAAGGGGAAAGAAGAAAAAGGAGAGAGGTGTTATTGGTGTTATTTGGTTGTGTATTCTACCAATTGAAGAGTTCAAAGGGGTGGGCATGATAAGTATTTAATTAATGCTCACCTTGGATTAAGGTGTCTGTTGCATGGTAATTCATGTGGCACAGGTAGCCTAGGATAAGTATTGATCAGCAATATTGGTACATCTAAGGAAAAGGAATGGGCATTATTGGACTGATAGTCATTAGTACCCGGAGGGGCACAATTAGAATGAAAGAGCATTACCCGGCCGAGAATCCTTTTATTCTCGGCCGGGATTCCAGCTGGCTTGTCCTCGCCAGGGGCGTGGCAGCCCCTTAGCCAATGAGGAGGCCCGAAGCTGGGCCATCCCCTCTCCGAGCCTCCCCACGGCTGAGGAGCAACCTTTGCCCCCCCCCCTGCCGGGTACTCAGGTAAGGCTTTTTTTTCCCCTATCCTCCCTCCTCCCACCTCCCTGCCCTGCCCTCCCCACCCCACTTATCTTCTATCCCTTGGTCTCCGGCGGGGGACGATGGAAGCCTCCAGGCGTGTGGAGCCTCCACACGGCTGGAAGCTTACATCGTTCCACGCCGGAGACTGCGGTATGTTTTTTTTTCTTTTTCGTTTTTTTCACCACCCTTCCGCCCTCCCAACCCCACTTACCTTCTTTTTTTTCGGGAGCGGATGCGTTGGGAATGCTTCTGTTTCCAGCGTATCCACTCCTGATGGCCACCGTGGAAAGGGAAAACGGACTCTGTTTAACCTTTCCCGGTGGACATTTTCTTTGTCTTCTTTTTTTTTTCTCCCGAAACGCCACGTTTCGGGAGAAAATAAAAGCTGTTATGCCCCGGTCACGCAGTTCTTGCGGGCTTGGGTACTAATAGCTATATGCCCCTGGCAGCGGGGGCATTACCTGAGTCAGTAATGCCCCCGCCGCTCGGGGCATATTGCTTTATTATATGTCGTCAGCAGCGGTATCATGTAACTTGGGTAAGCACATTCCGGTTTGTGCGCATCTACGTTAAGTCATAGGGCGTAATAACAGTAAAATAGAGATGGCACATTCCAGAGACCAATAAGATGTGCACATTAAACATGAGTGCTTAGTTGTTTGTAATGCCAATGGTTGAGTTGCTTTAGATTGAAAAGCCCTGTGTTACATATGAGCAGTAAGAGCAGTGGTACGGGATACGTGGGTGGAAGCAGTGTTGAGATAGTCTGCTTCTGAATTAAGTGCTGCGTGGTTAGAGCACTGTGCGTTTGGCTACTGCGGGGGAGATGAGTGATATGGGGCTCAGTGGCTCATTGCGACTGATAGGTGAATGGACGATACAAAATGCGAGGGTGGGTGCGGTGATCGCGGTGCGTTGTGGACACTCGGCGTGTGAGCGAGTGGGCGGGAAGAACTAAATGCAGCCTTGACAATGATGGTTTGATATGATGCTCAATATCTAGACAAATCACCTGTAAATGGTTGTAGCCTTGATAAAGACCTTCTGTTGGTCGAAACACGTGTCGGCAACTATGGTGATTAAATAACTAAAAATAAAAATCCATGATGGTATCAGAAATAAACGTTTGGATTACTCACTGTATTATGTTGAACAGTGAATGTTCCAAACAAACAAAAAAAGTTTATAATCATGTTTGCAAGTGCCATTTAGGTAGGAACCCAGCAAAAACGTACCTATTACAGACTTGGGGCACTAGAGCACGTGCTCTCTGGGTCCTACAACTGGCTGCATATGCAATCTAATCTGGTATCTCACTAAGAAGTTAGGCGCAGTAACCAACAGTTCCAAGTGCTCTGACCACTATACACATTGTGTATAGACGCTATATAAATAGACTATCATATCATGTCATATCATATACTCTATATGCTTGTTATATGTGCCCTCTGTAACTACTAGGCCGCCTTTGAGTTAGGACCAGGACTGTGCATTGCAACCCCCCCTTTCTTTCTCTTCCCTTCTCGCATCTATCCTCTACCTCTCAGATGGCACTCTCCATCGCTCCAATCTTTTCTAACTGCTACACTATCACCTATCCTCCCTTTCTCACAGAATCTGGATGGAAAAAGCACAAAAAAGACATTCTCGGTGCAAATCCTGGCCTTCCCATCGCAGACACCTATGTCAGTGCATCCTCCAGAGAAATCTTCACTGATATCCTCTCCTCTGTCCCCTCTCTAGACCTATGGACTTCTCATCTGTAATCTCTCCCCTTCCTCATCCTCTCCCATTAATGATGGCATCAAGTGGGAAGTCCTCTTGGTGGGTTTCTTATCATCACGCTGTATCATTAGTGTCTACCACACTGGCACTATCTGGTTCAGGGTCCTCGGGCCAACCTCCTTCTCTTTGACCGGATGATGCAATCCCTCATTAACTTTCTTCCTTCTCCTGCCTCTCCCCCTACTTCCCCCTCTATTCCACCACCTCTGACTGAAGTATCATGCGCCTGTACTCCGCCTCAGAAAACCTTCAAAATTCAGAGATAGTATTCATGTAGCGACTCTTAATGCCTGCTCAGCCAACAAACACCCTGCTGACATCTGCCTCCTTCTTGAAGACACTGACCTTGACATTCTCGCTCTTACTGAGACATGGTTCAATGCCAGCTCAGTCACCGCTTTTGACTCCCTCCTACCTGGTGGCTTTAAGGTCATTTCCAAGCCTCAATCTCACTGTGCTGCCGGTGGGATTTCCATAATCTTCCCTGAGTGGGTTCCTTCTTCGATCTTACCCACTCAGCTCTTCCTTTGAGAGCCTGGTATGCAAATTGGTTCTCTCCCTCCTCCACCCTGACCATTGCTACCATATACCGGCCTCCAGGCGCTACATCCCTCTTCCTCTCTGAATGGGCTGATTTCTGTTCCTCCTTACTCTCAACCTCCTCCAACCTGCTGCTCCTGGGTGGCTTTAAATAGAAATAAACACAATTTCAATCAATTGTACTCCCCTGGCACAGCATCTGCTCTTTTCATTAACCTCTCTATCCTTCTCCATTCTTCCTTCTGGTCCAACCCACTCTGCTGGACACACTTTGGATGCCCTCATCCACTCTGGCCTCCCTCTATCATCTCCCCTGGTCACCCCTCTCTCTTGGTCTGACCACTCTCTTCTCTCTTCCCATCTGGTTCCCTATGGTCTTGTGACTATCCTCCAAAAGCCCTGCCAACTCGTTCATGAACATCCGTCCAATGAAACAAGCTTCAGCTACTGCCTTCACGTCCACCTTTATCCCCCTAGCCCTCCCAACTCAGACTCTACCACTGACACTGCTCTCAGCAACTTCCACCTGTCCATCACCAACACCCTTAACATTCTTGCCCCAGTCATGAGGATCCGATTGAAAGCCACCTCTAAGTGTAACACTTGATACGACTCAGAAATTGCAGACCTGAAACAAAAGTGCAGAGCTGCAGAAAGGAAGTTGCAAACATCAGGCTCGTCCTCTGACAAACTGGCCTGCGGCCTGCTCCAAAGGCATTACAAGTTGTTAGGAACTCTCAGGTGGTATGGGGAAGCATGCAGCGCCAAATGGTTACAGACTTTGGGAAACATATGTATAATGTCAAACTGAGGTTAAAACCTCTTTATTTCAGGACTTTGCTTTGTGTCCTATGTAGGCAGAAAGCTAGGTTGAGGCAGACACGCCGATCAGCCACTAAATACACTGCAAGAAGGAAAGGTACTTCAACTCCAAGCAGCCTCGTGGGTCCCAGAGCGTCTGGGAAGCTGAAGGACAACGCCCAACTGAGCGCACATGCGCATCGTGTAAGAGGATTCAATTCAACACTACCGCTAAGTCAATGCCTAGTCTGGGATACTGAATGGAAACCCTTATTGATATATCTTTATGTCCAGTTCATGCGTTCTGGATGACTACCCCTATATAACACCCCTCTCTTGGAATCCTCCTGACCCCACTGAGCCAAGAAGTAGTTCTGTTTTGCAAGTTAAAAAGGTTTATTTGAGAATTTAAACAATGTATATATATATCACGCTTTATAATAAATTAATAATTGAATATCACACTTAATCTGATCAGTAATCAATAATGGATAGTCTGGCACTAGCACACTTCTTTATAATCAATGATGAGTGGTTATAGGATGGATAAGATAGCAACAATACTTTATGGTTTCAAATGGATGCAAGGTGGAATGAAATGCAGTACAGAAAATACTCAATGTGCGTTCAACAAAACAATGTAATCACTTTTCTCTGGCAATCCCCTCCCCCCTTTATGCAATGCAAGGAAATGGAAGGAAAGCACACAGTTCTCAGAAATGCAATCAAATGTAATTCAGTTCACCCCAGCAAGCTTAGACTACAGATCGGAGTTTTAAACACAGGCCCACAATGCTTTTATATGTGCTGGCAATGAAGTGAAAAATATACTAAAATGCTTTTAATTCCCTCTAGGAGGTTCAGGGTGAGTGGTATATGCTTTGAATAAGTTCAGGATCACTTTAGCAATGCTCTATAATGGTTGTCAGGTTGCAAACGAATTTTTTTAACGGAAGGCAAGCAGCAGCAGATTTTTACACGTGGAGAAATTGGCAAATCGCTGTAAAATTCGCGAGTGCGTTTTTCCCGATTGCGGCAAAACTATAGGGGGTAGGAATGCGGTTCTAGGTTCGTAGAAAAGCCACGATTCCCAGCTTTCAGAGGAAAGTTACTGCAAGTCTCTATCACAAACGGTCACGGAGATATGAGCGATTAAATAAAGGTCGTTTTTCAGATTTGAAATTTTAAAGTTCAAAGTGACAAGTGACAGTTTTGCAAAATGACAAGGTACAACTTCTAGGAGACAGTTCTGGTTAGATTAAAATAGATTGAGTTATATTACTTTAACTAAGAGATTGGTTCTGCACAGTCTGCTAGGTACTCACACTATATTCTTGAATTAAATGGGCCTCGCCACGGATCTGGTCAGGTTTTAGACTGGACTCTGGTCTCTGCACTTCACAGTGATCTGGGTCAGCTCTCTCTGGTTCTGCTAACAGGTCAGCTCTACTCTGCTGGTCTGGTCTGGGTCTCTGAAGGTTGATGGAGGTAAAGTATGGATTTTCCCGGCAGAGCTTCCAGCTGCAAATGGATTTGAAGGTCCCTATCTGTCCTGCCTGTCTGCTTTTATGTGTTTTGAAAATGGGTGTGTGTGAGCAGCATCACTAGCCAGCCCCTCTCCACTTGTCATTGGCCAAGCTTTCATTTCTCCCCTGATTGGGGGAGCTAAGTTGTGTCAGAGTGATGTCATTTTACAGCCTGCAGAAAGTCCACTCCTCCTGTCAACTTGCACACAAATCTAGATTTGAACCAAATACATATTTGCAGAGGTACATATTGTTTTAAAATCATATGCACCCATCATGTATTACAGGAGGTATACCCTTGTCCAAATCTGCTCTTCCTGGGGGCTTGCATTCAGAAATGGCACATATTTCACTTTTTAACTGATTTTGCAATGTCGGACATTAACCCAAATTTACACACATGTGCGCAAGGAGTATGGACATTACTTGATGAAGTGTCAGATTTTTCACATGCACACATTTTGAGTAATATCCTCTTTTCCGCTAAAACCCCCCTGAACATACCACCGGGTCCTAACACGTCTTAAAATGTGGGCAGAAAAATCACAAGAATTATGGTGTCATTTAAATAATTTTCACAAGTCCGTACTATGAGTTATTCATCTTTTTAGAGTTATGTTCTGGCCCCAAAGGGGTGTGGTTTCCCCCCAGCACAAGGTTAAATTTCTGGTTTTTCCAGTTCTGCCAAGCCAGCTTGCTCTCACAGGCAGTGCTCCTCCCCTGTCCTTCCAGGAGGAAGCTCCATTTACGACTCCCACCAATAAAACATTTGCCTGAGTCAGGACAGGGCTTTGTTCAGAGCTCCTGTATTCTGTGGGGGCTCCCCTTAATTCAATTATCAGAGAGATGGCATATCCTTCGTGTGGCCAGCAAAAGGCAGATAGGCCTGGGAACACAGCTGTGACTCAAGTTTCACTCCTGATGGGGGGTAGTTGCCAGGCAGAATTCAGTTCCTTAAGCCAGGTTTCAGATAAAATGTCACTTTTTGTTCCCCAGTTTAAGTCAAGACAATTTTTTACATATGCAGCTAGAATGCTGATTCTAAGTTCAAAACTATGACATTTAAACAATTGCAACCTATGTGACACTCAAAGTAGGTCACTCAGTCAATTTAAACATTTAGATTTTTAGTGTCTTTCAGTCCAAATTTACTTAAACTGCTGAAATCCACAGCTCAGCCAGTCTTGTTATAAACCTTCAAGTCACTTCAGAATATAACTTTACATTGGATCCACCTCTCAGTAAGTCTTTCTTTGGCCTGCTTTGGGTTCATTTATTCAGTTTTCTACAAAAAGTAAAATCTGGTGTTGTTTTAAAACGCCGGCTTTTTGATAGTGGTGAGTACTGGTACTGCACCCCTTTTTGGGATTTAAGAAAATGAATTCCCAACAGTTATGGGTTTGCTTTTGGCAATCAGCATTGCCATTCCCAATGGTTTCAGACTACTGTGTGGGTAGTCCAATGGTGGTTTTAGGCAGTGTCCTTCTGTGCCCATAATATCGGCGAAAATGAGTGGCAGCCTATTCTTCATGCATTTCCCTGTGCATTTTCTGGGAAGCTCTGGCCATCATGATGTTTTCCATGTCAGTACTGCACAGTTTTGAGGTAGGGCTTGGATGCGTGGATAAAAACATCCCACAATCGCGAGCACGGGGAACTCTGCTTGCGCTACGTAACACTGGGGAGAGAAGACGTGTCTCGGCGGGCTCCTGCAGGCAGCCATCAGTGGGGCCACACCCCGCCTGCGAACTCTGCAGGTCCCGCTCACGAGTTCAGATAAGTGTGCTGTTCTCATTTATTTACATGTTGGCAGCTTGAACACTCGTTGTGTGCCGAGCGAGTTTGGAGGAATTTGTATGCAGGATTCCACTGCAACGTGGTTCGGAGCTCCGGCACTGTTAACTCTTGAAGCCGCATAGCTCCGCAGTTTGTAGTGAAACTAATTCAGTCGGGGCACCGGCACTGTTAACCCTTGCTAATCCTAGGAGTCGGAGCACCAGCACTGTTAACCCTTGCTAATCCTAGGAGTCGGAGCACTGGCACTGTTAACCCTTGCTAATCTTATGAGTCAGAGCACCGGCACTGTTAACCCTTGCTGATACTAACACTTTAGAAGTTCCTATGTTAAAGCTGGGCTCCAGCGGCATAGGTTATGATGTTAAGGGCAGTTAACCCTGATTCCTTGATGCATGATCATTCATGTTTTGATCTCTTGTAGCGGAGTTCCGTCATTCGTACAGCATGACTAGAACATTGGTCAATTAAGCCTGAGTCAGCTGCTGCACGACTGAAGCTAAGTGCTTTCATTTCGTTTGATCCTTTGAGATAACCAGTGTTTGTTTCACATATGATTGAGTTCCCACTGTTCAATGCTTGATGTAGGGTGGCTATGGTTATGATAGTAATGCTCATTAAGGTCAAATCACAAGGGAAAAGCAAAGGCAATAGTAGAGTCAATGAGGCTGAATTGTACACTACTGTAAGGGTCAAGTTGAGGTAAAGCTTGTCCAGGTTCACTAGCAAAAACATATGTATACTTGTGAAGGAGTGAATGGGCGGAGTCTCTGCAATCTCATGAAACCCCAGGAGGGGCACCATGTTGAGACTTCTCAAACCTTCCCTATCCCTCCCATTTCCCTTTCCTACCCATTTACCCGGTTTTCCTAATCTCCCATTCCTATCCAACCAGCGGACCCTAACTCTCTTTCCCCAGAGGGTCAAAGAAGCCTGTGTTGTTAACACTCCAGACCCCCCAAGACCCAACAGGGAGGTAGGTGTACGTGCTACCTCCACGCAGGACCACGGTCGTGACACAGACTCTCTATCAGTGCCAAGAAAAGGGCCCACATTCAGGCATGAGTATCTAGTGCTTCCAACAACACGGCTGAACTGTTCAAAATCTGCAGGGAACTAGCCAACCCTTTGTCAGTATCCTACTCCTTGATTCCTTCTCAGGCCCTCTGCAATGCAGTCGCCACTCACTTCACCACTGAAACTCATGACATTTTGAACAGCCTTGTCACTCAATCTCCCAAGCCAACCCTCACCCCTTTCCTCCCTTGGCCGCTCACCCCCTTCCTTCCTCCTTAGCCCTTGTCTCACCGGAAGAAGACAGCAGAGTTTTCCGCTCCATGAAAGTCTCTTCCAGACAGGTTTCCCCTGGCTCATCCAGAACCATCAAGGACAACAATGGCTCTCTTGCCCCTGCATTCGCTGATCCCTGTAACCACTATTTTGCTACTGTTACTTCCCCTCCTCCCTCAAGCACTCCCTTGTGCAACCCCTCCTTAAAAAACCATCAGCAGGCCCTACCTGTCCAGCCAACTACTGCGCCCATCACCCCCTTCCTGGGAAAACTGCTGGAGTAATTGGTCCTGACCCAACTCAACTCTCACACTGAACTTGTCGGTGGTCTCCATGACCATCAATCTGGATTCTTAGCACCCAGCGGCACAGAAACTGCTCTTCTGAACACCTGTGAAGAGCTACTCACATCCCTGGATTCTAACTCCCCTGCTGTCCTCATCCTACTATACCAAATGCCTGCTCCTGCCTTGTCCTGTCTGTACCCGTTGTTATATGTTTGCGCCCTGATGCCTGCGGGCTGCTGCGTGCTATAAATAAATAAATAAAATAAATAAATTAACTAAATCCTTCTTGATCTCTCATCTGCATTTGACACAGTCAACCACTCCATCATCATATAATGGCTCCACGACACCCTTGGTATCTTGGAGCAGGCACTGGACTGGCTGACTTCCTTCCTAACTGACCGCTCTTCCCAAGTAATCCTGGTATCTTTCTCCTCCATGACTTCCTTCTCCACCTGTGGTGTCCCCCAGGGCTCTATCCTCTCGCTGAGGCTTTTTAACATCTACATTACTCAGCTGGCATTCCTCATCTCCTCGTTCTCCCCCAACTTCCAGTGTTATGCTGATGACACACAACTCTTCTTGAAACTTCCTGCTGACCCTCTTGCACCTTCCATCATCCCTGACTGCCTTTCTGCCATCCAGGCCTGGTGCACTTCCAATGATCTCTGCCTCAATGCCAGCAAAATGGAGATCCTTCCCATTGGGACCCCTGCTCCAGACTTCTTCCCCTCACTCTGGCCTTCTTCCTTGGGCTCTCTCCCTGCTTCCTCTTAAGAAGCCAGAAACCTCTGAGTCATCTTCGACTCCTCTTAGTCCTTCCTCCCTCACACAAAGGACATTGCCAAGAAGTGCCACTTCCAGCTCTTCCTTCTCAAAGGAATCCTACCTTTTCTCACCTTCCCCCAAAAGCTCTATGTCACTCGAGCCCTGATTTTCTCTAGGTTTGACTATTGCAATAGCCTCCTCCTGAATCTACCTTATTTTACTCTGTGACCCCTCCAGCTAATCCAGAATAGGGCAGCAAGACTTATCCTTGGCCTCAAGCCCAAGGACCGCATCACTCCTGCCCTAAAAAGTCTTCACTGGCTCCTGGTTGCTTCACGGACTAAATTAAAAACCCTCAGTATCATCCACAAGGATGTCTGGGGCCAGGGACCACACTATCTGCAACTCTATTTTACTAAATATTCCCCCTCTGGCACCAACTCTGTGTGTAAAGTATTTCACTAGGGCAGGAGGTCGATCTCTTTCCTCAGCTGGCTCCCTTCTTTGGAACAGCTACCCCCTCCCTCTTTGTCTTGAGCAGGACTTTCTTCAATTCTGGAAGATCCTCAAGGCTATCCTCTTTACCTCCTTCTTCCCTCTGCTACTCTCACAGTTGCTTGTTTGGTGTTCAGGGCCCTTATGCATCCTATGGGCCCTGACCTTCCACACTGAATTGCCCCAGCTTCTGCCTATCCTCAGCACTTGCCACGGCTTACCCTCCACCCTCGAGGCTTGCATTTACCTTGCATTGCAGTTCACCTGTTGCTCTGCCATGAGCACCCCAGCACTTATCCCATTCTCCCTCCCTTCTGCACTTGCACGTTCTGAACACTCACAAAGCATAGTAGGTGTGTCCTCCAAGTAGCCCCACAACCCCCATGCCCCCACTGTATTTAATATTTTTTTCTTATGTATTTTGTTATTGTTTCTCGTCCCCTTTCCCCTCCCTGTTGCCCTGTGGGTGCTTTGAAACAAAATGTACTTCTTGTATAGGTGCCTAACAAGCAAACAAATAAATAAATATGCATATTAATTGTGCAAGTGGGTTATAATCTAATTCCTCCACCTTTCATTATTTTTGCTCTTACATACCAGGCCGGTGGATATATTTGACCACAAAACATACTATGTGTATATCTTCAGTATCTAAATAACAGTAGTACTTTGCTTATTCGACGTATGCTGTGTGTGATGCAGATAGCTTTAAGGTACTTGTTCCTGGCTACACGATAACATTCACACAAAAAAAAACAGGAAGTGGCCTATGGATTCACTGCCTTTGCCGCGCACTAGGCACAGATCGCTGCCCGCTGTGTGCCATTTACATGTTCAATAGGCAAGTATGAAGTGATCTATCCTGAACCACAAGTACAAATTGCGTGCACACGGCGGAGTCACAAAGTCCAGGTAGTTTTCGTAACCCAAGGATGACTTGCTGGCCAGATATGACTCACCAATTGCCAGCCCTCTGAATGCAAGAACCATTTCCTCTTCAGTTATCCCCAGTGAAATACTCTTTGCCATATCAGCGTCACCTTTTCTGGTATTTTGGGGGTTTTGCCACAAATCGTCTAGGTGCAACTTAATGAGACTCTTCTTGATGAACTAGGGCAGAGATTTACCACCCTCAGATTCCATTATGTATACGAGGTCCTCGCGATAGCCTTTAAGCATGGGGGTTGTTCACAATCTCAGCCAATAGAGGACAGATCTTAAAGCAGCGTCCCCATTAATTGGTCTAAACCCTGGTATCTCCTAATGGGACTAATTTAGCGTGGGTACGCTTCCCATGGCAGTCTTCTGCCACAATGCTGGGGCATGATGGTATAGTATCGGATGTCCCAGATATCATTTCCAGAATCATAAACAGGTAGTGCAACCCAGTCCATGTGTCAAACCCCAGTTAGCACAGCAAGGAACCGACAGGGTACATTGTTACATTTTCCACAGTACCCCCTCTCTCACCTGCCCACAATTCATTTTCTGAATACTTCCCATCACCCAATACAGACTTTGCCTTTTTGTGTAGATTCCTTCCGTCTTTTCTACTCATGCATTGCTGCCTGCACCTTCCTGTTGTTCTCTGTTTTCTAAGAGTGTTTTAGTAGGTGTTAGGTAAGATTTTAACTTAAGAGCTAAATCTACCTCACTTGTGAGAACCCCATAACTTTTTGCTGGACTGGTAGATTATATTTCCATATTCTTCCAGGGTTGGATTGGCCCCTCGGCCTCTCGACCCGTGGCCGTGCCGAAATCGTCCCTGGGGAGTGGAGGCTAGGTTCTGGCCAATCCTGAGCCGGTTTGGAAAAAAAAATGTAAATTTCTTTTTTTTTTTATGTTGGTGAGAAAAAAACACCTGCAACGGCATCATTCATCAAAGCAAGGTAACACATGTTACCTTGCTTTGATGATTGATTTGCATGCATGATGTGTGCATCATAAATTGTGATGCATGCATCATTCACATGCTGCTGCAGCATGCAAAGTTGAGGGGCCGGGCCGCTGCCGGGCTGGCGGCTGTCACTGTGCTGCCACTCCAGGGGGCACAGTGCCCCCTGGAGTGGCTGTGCTGTTGTATTAGTGATAAATATGTATTAGTGATATTAGTGATAAACAACCAATTTTAGAGTAGAATAAGCATCCATTTCGGACGATGTATTTTGCCTTTAGCAAGTTGCAGTAATAGCATGTTTTTTTTCTGCCGTTGTCTCTGTTACGATCATCACAAGACATTCCATCTCAGTGTCCTCGGTCACTTGACACAATCCTTGTGCCTAAATGCTTCTGTACAGTGTAGAAATATTTGACCATAGCACATCAAGTGGCCATTGACTTCATTGTGCCACAATGAATGCTTTGTTGTAATGTGTCTATCTTTCCCATCTCGATGGCATGCTGTTCAGGATGTTTGTTTGCATGTATGAGGTAACGAGCGCTCAGAGTATGGGATGTGCTGTGCTTTCCCTATTTTGCCAACCTGTGAAGCCTGAAAGTAGATGCATGCATGCAGGCTTGACTTGCGGCCAACTTTGCATGAGACCTGCAGATGAACTTAACTGGTCTGCTGTTAAATCTCAGTTACCAGTTTAATGCTATCCACTACAGAATAATAGCTATTTTTACTAGAGCCAATATGATAGCTCAGTGGGTTGAGCGCTTGCTGCTGCGATGTGTGTGTGATCTGCATGTTCGAATCCCAGCAAGGCCATCTCAGCCTTTCAACCTTCTTAGGTCGATAAATGAGTACCAACACAGGTTGGGTTATATTGTATGCATATTTGTTCTATAAAAAAGAGTTTAAGAGTAAGTGATATACAATAACATATTATCATTTGGCCTTGGACATATGCTTGCATTCACAGTAGTTTGACAATATGGATCTATGCACACAGATATTAATGACCCATAGGTGATCCATTCTTGAATGAAATGTATATCACGTTAGTGAAATCTTAACCATATTTTTCATAGTGTACTTAGGAACAATGTTATTTGATGCCACTTCCTGTTTTGTCAAGGGGTGAAAGGTTATGTTTCATCGCTTTCCAGTATGTCAATTTGGGGTGGGGTCAAATGACATCACTTCTGGTGATGTCATCGGAGGTCAAGGGTCACGAGGGGTGGGCCACTTTCTTTGGGGTGTCCAGGCCTATTTCTTGTCCTAGTCTGACCCAGTATACATCAATGAGTGGCAACCTTTTTCCATGCTAACAGATCCGTTTCCTCTTTTTATGATCATTTGTAAGACTCTCCATAGTGTCCTTTTAATTTTATCCTCTTTGACAACTTTTGGTGTATACCTTTTTATTGTCACAGGGTTGCCCTTTGGGCTCCCCTTTTACTTTCTCTGGCTAACCTTGTGAGAACTACAGTTCCCAAAGGTAGAAAGGATATCTCCATCCCTCCTACATTTTGTTAGGTGAAACCAGCGCACCTCACCTTATGTGGAGTGCTGGGGAGATGCAATGTATCCGCATTCTCACTAGCACTGTAACAATTATGTTACAGGTGCAAACTTACCTTGAATGGCTGGTGGCAGTGAACCTTTTTACAAATTTGGTGCACCCTTACCGCTGGCTATTTTCACAGCTGCGGTAAAGGCACCCATGGGTGCGCATTTTACCAAACTAGTCCCAGTCTTCTTTTTGTGCCATTTTTGCACTTCTTGACCCTTCTTGGTCTTCCCCCTGCCCCCGGAGGTGGGAAATTCCTTTGTGTGATTTGTATATTCGACGTTAGACCTTGGTAAAGCCCGCCCAGGCTCCAGATTGTCTGTGAAGGCAGGAAGAGAGGGAGGAGTCTAAAACTCTGCAGCCCTTTGTCTTTCAGCCTGCCTGTGAGAATCCAGTTCAAACTGGGAGGCTGGCTGTCCTAAAAGGACTGCCAACTCCCAACGTTTGAATGTTGCACACCTGTTTGATTGGCTGGGTTCCTGCATAAAAGTCAGATCCTGGAAGCGGAAGAGGTAGTCGACCACTGGACCTGAATCTAAAGAGGAAGACGGACAAAAAACGCAGCTGTGACGATTTCCAGCGACCGGAGAGCCTGCTGTATAACCAGTCTGCTGTTACCCTTCCTTCCAAGTGATGTGGGGACTCTGAAAATGATGTCCCCGACCCAGTGCCCAGTGCGATCCACTAGACTCAAGAAGACCTGTATTTTGAGCAGTCCCACATCGTGCTGGGACCTTGCGGGGCTGCAATACATCAATATCCTGAGACCTTGAGCCATTGTGCGGTGCATGGTGTTCTGAATTCCGAATCAAGCTGAAACTTTGGTGGCATCCTGCTGGACCTCGAGAGACATGATTCCAGTCCTTAAAATCCCCTCAACAGAGTGCTGGACCGAATTAGTGACTGAAATCCAATCAGCGATATTCTGTCTTCTTTTGTCTCCTGAAAAGAGTGCCAACACCACAAGGCTGCATCCAGCCCTAAAGAAACTCTTGCCTGGAGCCTTCCCCATTGATCCTTGCTGCAAAATCCCTTCCAAAGTCCTGCCTTCCGTCTTCATGACAAAGGAATCCATCAACTGGGTTTTTGGCTGCAGATCCTGAAGTCTTCTGGCTGCAACTCTTCTTATGTGCTGAGGTACTGTGTTGGATGGGGTACTTACTTACCATAAGCCTGTGTGATTTCTGTAAAGCGTTTGGGGTGTTTTCTGTGATTGGGAGTCCTCTCATCCAGTTCACCCAGGCACAGTGCTGGAATTCTTCTGAGGTGTCTTCTCAGACGTCCCTGCACCCTCCCTAACTCTAAAGTGAACTACTTACTTGTTTGAACAGTCTTCCACAGGAACTCTGAATTTTTCTGCAACTGAACCCCATCTCTGCCTGCCTACAGCTGGCAGGCACCTAGATCAATGCATCCCTCTTCTGCCCTTAGAGAACTCATGCAATAGAATAGGGAAGGGCTGGATGAGAAAAGGGTTCTGCCTTAAGAAGTATAGCACGTGTTTAAAAGTGTGCTTACTTATGAAAGAGTTAGTTGATAACTGTACCTCTGAGAGTGAGCAGATACAAAGGTTCTTACCTTGAACGTGTGTTGTGCCAGTCTGAAACGTATATATAAGGTTATTTTACTCACCTGTGAATTGCTTGTGTCTCTTCCAAAAATGAAAGCTGTTGGTTTCACTTACCTATTTCTTCTAGAATATTAGTGTGTAAGTTCACCAACTGGGTCTTACTTCCCCAGACCTGCTGTATATCCTGTCTCAACAAAGTCTGCCTTGGGTTTTACCTACCTAGAATAACATTGAGTCATTCTAAAAGTTCAACATTGGGTTTTGCTTTCCCTGATCTGTTTTATACATATGCTAAACCCTTGGCATACTACAAGTTCTGTGTACCATCCTACAGCCCCCTCTCCCTCCTAAAATAAGCCTGGATGCTCTGTCTATGCTACCATAAACTAAGGTGGTAGAGCCTTATACTAAGAGTGGAGTCTTGCACTGTCTCAGTGAAATGGTTTTGCTAAAACCTTAGTTGGACTTCAGAAAAACTGTCCTAACTTTAATAATGGTGCTGTAAGCATGTGTTGTTTTTTTTAAATGTGTTCCTCATATTACAAAAGAAAATACATATGTGTTTTTGTTACTGTGTCTAAAAACTAGACGTAGGCAAGCCAATGAACACTCCAGACTGACATAAGCCAATATACCTCTGCTGTAGGTCATGTGGGACAGTTGAGATAAACCAGGGCCGAGGCAAAAATTAAGGGTCTTGACCTCTCACCTTTCTTCTCGCAAGCCCTTTCATTCTGGCTGCTCTGTCAACAAATACTAAACGACTTAGATGAACTTTCTGGGCAGCATAGGTCATGTTTCTAAGCAGCCCGTCAGTGTCTTTCATTTGGAGGTTCAATTGCTTTCATTTAATTTCATTTACAAGTTAACCATTTTCCTGACCATTTGTGTAACCAGTAACGTTTAGATTTGTTTCGCCAGGAGATTTGTCAGTCGTTGAGTTACTTCATAAAAATGTATGGGAACTGTCCGGGCTAAGCATCTAAGGCATCACGCCTTTAATCGTTAGCCTGCATTACAAAATATGCACTTTATTACAATCCATGTGTTACATTATGGTATAAAGCGTGTATTTATTTGTTATGCTTTATTTCGGCAAAGAGCCATAAAAGTGCACCATAAAAATACCACAAAACAAATATACACACATCCATTACCTTACATCGCAATATTAAAAATAGCAGAAGAATGAAATACATGTATAAGAAAAATGAGGAGACCTTCAAGCATGGATCAAGGATAAGTCAAGGATAAGATCAATCATCATAGCGATCAATAAACACACAATCATCAATAAAATACGAAACAAAGTATAAACATGTCTTCACATTTTCTAAAAAGAGAACACCTCTAGGAGCACGTCTTACCATTCAATACTGGCAACATAATTGGTAATACTAAGTTTTCTTCCTGATGTCAAGCCAAATTAAATGTACACACAAAAATACAAGGCACTGGGGATGACCCTGCAGACAATACAACAAATAGTGCAGTTAGACTATACAATGTGTTTTCATAAATAGTGTCTTCTTAAGCAAACACAATAAAGATATGTTGAGACGGAGAGAACTATAATGGGATAGCGTGAATGTTTGCATAATCTCATTGCCTCATTTTATCTGCGGATTTTAAACTGATTAAGAAGAGGCATCAGGTACCTGACTCTCAGAGTGCTAAACCCCTCGCAGATGAACAGAAAATGGCTTATTGATTCCTCACCGATCCCACAAACCGGACAAACATGGCTGCCATTGGTGTCCAAGAGCAGGCAAAACTAGCCACTTGCCGAGTAGACATTCCGAATGTAATGAAAAGTGCTCGTGCATATGGTAGAGAAACTAAATCCAGAAACTCTGCAAATCCAACTGATAGTTTGCGTTCTGGATATTGCTGTCCCACCGACAGTTTTAGACAGGAGGTCAGCAACCTAGAATGACACAGGTTCATAACTGCCAATTTAACAGTAGTTTTGGAAGGGCTTTCGATCGTTTGGGGATTAACCCAGAAGTCGCTGAGGCCCAAGTCCCTGAGCCAACTCTTAATATGCAATAACCATGGCAATGATCGCCCCCCTTCCGGGGACATTATATGTAGTAGGGCCTCCTTATACTTTGACCACTCTGGTTTCCCCAAATCCGAACCCAATAATGCGCCGGTTTAAGGCCAGTCCCAGCTGATACTGGGATAACATTTGTTTCCATATGTAAAGGAACATTGGGGTATACAGAGGAAGCAAACGCAGCTTCTTTAAGAACACATTTTCAGTGGTTGAAAGGCCCCATGCCTTACATAAATCTGCCCTGTATAAAACAGATGCTTTGTCTGACTTTTGTACACTTCCAATGCAGGAGTTACAGATTCCCCAGCGTGCCTTTGTGAGAACCTCCTCACCACCTGCAGTTTCTATCCAAAACAACATTGGCCTTTGCGATAAGGACACCCCACTGAAAATTTCCGGCAAACCTCATGGCCAAGTAATCGTATGAGTCTACCTGCTCCAAGTTGTTCCCATCCACACTGAGATTCACGAGACACCTCTTGGAAAATGTAGGCCTAAGGACCAAAGCCTTGGTTTTTCCTGTGTTAATTTCCAACCCCTGCTCTTTACATTTCCAGCAGAATCTGTTCAGTGCTATCTTTTATAATACACCAGTCAACACTGTAGTGGTTGTATGATGCGGTTAGCTTACCTAATTATAATATAATAATTGGTTATTTATAAAGCGCTTAATACCCAGAGGTTTCTAAGCGCAGACCCGGGGATAGAACCTGTGTTGCTCCGCATCATTTGCCCTGAGCTATCCTCCCGACCAAAGAAACTATTGTGCCCCAGTCCCGGTGTAAGCAGACCATAGACTGTGGAGGAAGAGCAGAAATCATGGAAAAATGTACGGAGCAGGAGGGTGATGCGTGAATAGGATCGGGGTCCGCAGATTAGCAATTTGGGAAGATGCGATGTGATGGAGGTTGAGGGAATACGATTGCATAAATTCTGCTGCATGTGAAATGGTAAACAGTGGACCAGACGGAATTCTGATCTAGAAGGAGAGAAAATAAGAAAACGTGTGACAGGAAGCATTTCCCAGAGATGGTAGCTTATAGAACGTTAGACAAAGTAAATAAGTAGTACAATTAAGGGAATCATGGTTGTGTGATGGCCCTGAGATGTGCTTGGGATGCCGCTAAAGTTTGGGGGCCAGAATGAACAGGCAGCAAATGTGGGTATGCCATATCCACTTAGGTGGGTGCCCAAGAGCACTCAATCGGAGCGATAAAAAACTACAAAAATGAAACTAAAAATGCAAATCTCAACAATGCCGGATGTATTTGGCAGAAATATTTGTGACAGAGTAATCGGTCTCTCTCCTTGTGACCAGAGGATGTGTCAGAAATTGAGGGATGGCAAAGAAATGAAAGACTAGTCGCAGCATGTGTGTTGATATCTGGGCTCTCAAGTTGTTCCATATCAAGCATTAATAAATTATTCAGCCCCCTTTTTTCCCTTTGCAATTTGGGAGTTGCAATTGTCATTTATAGTATCAAAAATAAATCCCACAATGCAAAAGAAAAAACAGACTTGCATAAGTTACTATACCAGACATGAAGTCTGAGTTATATCATCCCTGCAACCTCCAAAAAGAGAAACCTACATTTCTGAGTATATGTTTTTTTGCAATGTTTGGCAAATGCATCTACATAGCTCCCACAAAAATATCTGTGCTAGTAAAATAAGCTGAAAAGAGGAATTTACGGTGTAAATTCTCTGCTGATTTTTGGTGCTTTTCCTGAGGAAGGATAACGTGTTTGTCTTGGAAGCAAGACAACACGGCGCAATACAGGTTCGAATCCCGATCCCGAACTTAGAAACCCCTAGCTGGTATTAAGCACGTTATAAAAGAACAATAAAATAAACTTGTCTAATGTGCATTAAATTACAAAGTCAAATTGATAATTTCCATTGGCTTTCACCTTGTGACTTATTTCCTTATACAGATGTACAGTTAAAGATATTCACCTGAAATTGAAGGCCCAAACAGAAGCTGTGAATGTGTGAATTGTCACTATCCTGTTTGGGGTTGACTCACAAAGGTTTGTGGAATTCAAATAGTGAAATTCGACTGAAAGCATTACAGGTGCTCAAAATAATCTGCCCCTTTCGTACCCCTAAACACAATCACTGAAATCAAGATGATGGGGAGTGAGGCGAGTGTGTAATTTCACACCTTTTCACCACATTCTCAACCACGATGCAGACACACAAGCATGCAAGGAAATGCGCTTCCATTTGAACTGTATCTGGTCAGAAGAGGTCCTTCGCCTGACAGTTCTCTGCAGCTTTTGCCACTGCTGTCCCACATATATTTCTAGCCCTCTGTAAGGAATAGTTGTATTTTCCTGAACGTTTGACGGTTCGCATTATAAACCCACTAATGCCCGTCATGCTGAATGTCATCACAAGCACCCACGAGGATGGGGCAAAGACAACTAATATATCAATTATACAAAAAAGGTAGCAGGCGCTCCTCTCTAGAAAGAACAGGTCATGATAACCTGTTCTGTGGTTTTTCCCACTTTGAGAGTCCGCAGTCATCGCTTTTTGCTCACTGTACTTTTCACAAAGGAGGAAAATCTATTTGCATATCAGTCTTTGTCCAACCCACAAGGGCAGTCCAGCACACGAAATGCCAGGAATTGTGTTCCCTTCTCCCTTGTCACAAGGGAAAAAGAAAGAAGTCACCTGCAAGCTCCAGCAGTTCAAATGTCCGATTCTGAGGAGGAGTTCAGGGAACTTGATACGCGGCCCCGGGTTCCGTCACGGAGTGGCTGCCATGGAAAGACAGAAGGGACTACGTACGCATAGTCCCTTCTTCCTGTTCCATGGCTGCCATTTTTTTGTTTACCTTTTTTCATTTACTTTAATGGTCACCACAGCGGTCATTTTCTTTGTTTGCTATGGCTGCCACGTAAAGGGAAAACAGACGTTTCCCAGTCCACGGTGGGCAACGCGTCTCAGTACCATAAACAAACACCATTAGTACCACAGTCTAACGGGCTGGGGTACTAATAGCAATAAGCCCCTCAACGGCGGGCCATTACGATGTTTACTCAAATACACTTGGGCCTGTAACTATGGGCCCCAGGGGCATTACCTTACGTGGTAATGGCCCGCCGCCTCGGGGCTTATTGCCTTAGCGAGCACCTCCGACACCATTGTAGACATCAATGTGTTCAAGGGGTTAGGCTCCCCAGCTTTTGCTCTGCTCCCCATTCCTTCAATAAAATATTCAACTTTGTGAATTAAGTGACCCGTACAATTTTCCCATCTGGGCATCACGGAAAAATGAAAATTACGTATTTTAAGTGGACTCTGTTAAATATTGTAATGGCAATACCTGTACCATCTTGTATTGAGCCACCTATGTGTTTAACAATTACCATGGCTCATGATTTATTTATCTTTTGTATGGTGTGGCTTGTGCTTTGGCACATAAGACCCAGTTTCAGCTCCTGGCTCTGGTTGCTCAATGAATTTTATGGCTTGTCAACCTCTTCTAATGTTATGTTATGTTGTCTCACATTTGTATAGCGCCTCCTGCCATAGTTTATGGCTTTGAAGTGCTTTTGCATGTCAGAGAGGCAAAGGAGGAATATGATAGAACATCAAGTAGTGGTAGGGAGGAGCAAAGTCTGGTAGATAGTTGGGATTCGGGAGAGGGAAGGATAAGCTGCTCAAGAAGCAAAAGGTGGAGAAGATATGTGTACAATTCATTTATGATAATGAACATTTTGTAAAATGGGAAATTATTGATAAATGAAACTAGTCTTTAGGGGTAATCTTGTATTTAGCATTCAAACATTGAAATACTTTTAGTCTTTAAAAAAACATTTTAAAAAATGGCAATCTCATTGACAAGAAATTGTTACTGTGACATGTTTCATATATGTGGATATTCAGAATGTAAATGCATAACCAAGACTCAATGTTATTTCAAATAAATATGAATGGAAACAAACTCGCTATATAAAGAGCTTCAGATTTTTGCACATGCCTAAAATGATGAGAATGATATGGATTTAGAACCGAAAAAAGGGTGACAGTTTATATAACGGTTTTACTTTCATTAACATATTTTTAAAAATATATGTTTTCTCTTATTGTATCTTTGGATGGTGTATCTACAGCATTAGATTAGGAGTAAGAGAGCCATATTAGCAATCATCTAACTTGAATTTTAAATCACACACACATGACTTGTGACTAAGCAACACTGCGTTAATTGGGTTTTTATTTATTAGCTCCTTTTAGTAGCAACTTTCTTAACAATAATTATCTTTGTAGTGAGAATGTGGTGGGTTCTCTCCTGAAGAAGCATCGTTTAACCAGAAACATGTAGAAGCTTGGCTTTTTGACTTTCATGTTGGAATGTAACACATAAGTATTAGTGACTAATTGAATGGATTTTTCCCTGCAGAGAGTACTCCGGTGATTAGCTATTTAAAAGCTTTTGAGATTTCATTATGGAGATTATGTTAAGTCTAGATTTTATATTAGGAGTTTTATATCTCTTCTACATATGATGTCTTAATATGATTGGGTGACCTATTAAAATGTTATAATTTGTATCAACTTTTTGAGTAGTCCTATCTTGAGACACATCGTTGCTCGAGTGTGCCGGGGAGAGCCCTTAGACATTAGACCGGGGGAATATTTTGCTATTAATAGTAGCAATTTAGCCGCAAAATACCTGTATTCTGAAAATATGTAAAGCCCTGTTGATAAGAATTGTTAATATTAGGAGAGCATGTTTAGGATGGTCTCCACAATGGTTCATAATTAGGTGCATGTTTGCTGAAATTCCCCAATATTGAGATACGCAGAATATTTTCCAAATACCTGCTAGACAGAATGGGATTCTTTGCAACAACAACGAAAATAACAGAATCAGACAGTACCATAAATCAACATGCAGAATCCATAAATGTTATGTGACTGGCATGTGATTTGATGTATAGGTCACCATCAGCTTCCGATTTCATATATTTGTCGCAACTGCCATGTTTTCCATAGCTACCAGCCCATTGCAGAGCCCCACTAGTCACTGCAAACCTATTCTCTTTGTTATATATACAGAGCAGCCAACAAAATGCATCTCCACATCCCCAACATACTAAGTGCCACAAACCCACTACCCTCCATACACTTCCCCGCTGCCCTGCTTACCCCTCCCCTTAGCTCACTCCATTCCCACCCATCTAGCTACTCACAAAAGGCACTCTGCTCACCCTATCCACTCCAATCGAATCTATACACCTCAATTCACTGTAGGGGCTTCCCCATTCCCAGCTCTTTGTCATGAGAATCAGAGACGTGGGTCACTACTGAAATGTGCTACACTACCGTTTCACCACACAAACAGACACTTTCTTCTACTCTTCTCGACTGGCAACAGGATTCAGCCTCATAATCAACAGGGCCTTCATGCCCACCCCCCTCTCTCTCCATTCTTTCCTTCCGACTTTGAACACATGGCTGTTCATAGTCTGGCACCAAACCCATTGTGCTCCCAACTCTTTGTTCCAAGCCGCGATCTCAGACCTTGAGTCCCTTCCAATTGAACATCCGATCGTCCTACTAATTGCCATCAACATTCCAAACTTCCACAATGCCAAAGACTTGTACTCAATTCCATATTCTGCAACCACTCAATGGTCACCCTTCATCACAAGCCCATGCACAACCACAGCTGCTCCATTGGACTGGTCATCCTCTCTGCATGCCTCCCATACCGCTACTATATTTTCCTCCTTCATTGATGCATCTCTCATACCACTCACTGGTTCACTTTCCTCTGGTCCCCCTTCCACTGTACCCCCCCTCCCACTGTACCTATGTCAGTCAGTGAGGTGAACAAAATGTGGGTCATGCAGGCAGACCAGTCTCCCAAACATACAAGCAGAGATGCAATAAAATGACTGTGGAAGTAGAGGCAGATTATTCTTCATTCCAAAAGGGCCTCCTTAAAATCTGGTCTCAAACATCATGAAAATGCTGTGGCCGGATCTGAAGTGAGTTCTTCATGCACAAAGCCTTCAAATATCCAGGAGTTGAAGCAATTATGTAATTAGGAATGGGCCGATATTCCTCAAAATTGATGTGAGTGACCAACCAACAGTTAAAGAAAACGCTTTGTTGAAGTCATTGAAACTCAAGGGGGGGGGGTGTTGTCAATTGTTGAACCTTAAGGTTCACATTTATTTACACATGATTTTGAATGTTGAATCATTTGCAGATTAACACCCTTAAAAAGTATTGTGTCATTCTTAATTTCTATCTATTTGTCAGACGTAGTTTGAACTTTTATAACATTTTTGGCTTGAAATATGTGAAAATGCTAAGAGATTCACAAAGGTTTTCATGGCACTCCACCACTGGAGCCATTCTTTCCCCAGACCTGCTCCCCTTTCTGCTGGAAACCCTTAATGCTTAGACTCCTCTCACAGTGATCTAAAACTTAAATCATGTGTCGCCTCTACTGCCACGGTTGCCAGGAGAATCCTACTTAATGAAGGCAAGATATGTCACCACCTTAACTACCAATCTGCTAAAACCTTGATTTTTACTCTTGTCCGCAGCAAACTATGCTCCAAGTTCCTACCGGCCTTGCTTACTACTCTCTCCCACGCCCCATCCCCTCAACAAACTCCCACCCCCCTCCCCTCACACCTCTACCACCACCTTCATGTGGCCTGGTTCTCCATGCCACACTGGTCTTGCTTCAAATTCGCCCTTGTACTAAAGTGTTAAGTATGGGCTATGCCACGTACTGGCTCACTCAGCCTCCATTTACTCCCCAGCTTCCACCCTACAATCTAAACCCTGCTGAATCCATCAGTTCCTGCCCTCCGCTGTGCTACCTCTCGCTCCTGCACGATGGTCCTTGTGGCAATGTTGGTAGCAGAGGAGGCCCTACACCGGTGAAGCCACGTCCATCAGGGACCGTACTGTTGGGTGTCCTGACCCACGTTTAAGCTACCCTGCTACAACATTTGGTGCTGTGGGCTTAGAAAATTCAAGATGGCGGAAAACCCACATGTGCGCTGAAATCCAGGAAAGCTGCGCAGTTTGTGCGCCCACCAAAATGGTTGCCTCACTTGCCACCCACCAGTGCGAGAATGAAAGGCCGGGTTGCCATGAGGGAAATGGGTTGCCAAAGGAAAAACAATAGCGCCGGTTAGCTTCAAAGCGCTTTAAAACCACCATTGGACTACCCGCACAGTAGTCTGAAACCATTGGGAATGGCAATGCTGATTGCCAAATGCAACCTAGAATTGTGGGGAATTCATTTCTTAAATCCCAAAAATGGGTGCAGTACCAGTACTCACCACTATCCAAAAGCCGGCGTTTTAAAACCACTCTGTGTGTTTTTCTGAAGGCAAGCAAAATGCCTATTTCAAACCTTGCAACATGTGCAAAATATTCACTGAACACCAGCAGACATTTGGCAGAATGGAGTTTTGTGTGCCTACAAAATCTGGGAAATGAAGAGCCCAAAAACAATGCTTATAACAAAAATGCTATGGAGTCAGCAGCTTAAGCCTAACTGCAACTGGATTTAAAACCACCAAAATCGAAAATGTTAAATTAAATGAGTGACCTATGTTTGGTGTCACATGCCTTTGTAACTGTTGAAATGTCATAGTTTTGCACTTAGAATCAGCATTCTAGCTGCATGTGTAAAATTACAAGTTATTTTAAAAGCAACAAAAAGTTAGCTGAAGGTCTGGCTTAAGGAACTTGATTTTGCCTAGCAACGGATCCCATCAGCAGTGAAACTTGAGTCACCACTGTGTTCCCAGGCCAACCTTCCTTTTGCTGCCCAGGCTAAGGATATGCCATCTATCTGATAATTGAATTATCTGTGCTCTGCAAGAGGGTGAACAAAGCCCTCTTCACTCAGGCAAAGGTTTTTATTACCGCAGTCGTAAATTGTAGCTTCCTCTTGGCAGGAGCTGGGAGGAGCACTGCCTGTGAGAGCAAGCTGGCTTGGCAGAACTGGAAAGAACCAGAAATTCAACCTTGTGCTGAGGGTAAACCACACCCCTTTGGAGCCAGAACATAACTTTAAAAAGATGAATAACTCATAGAGCGGACATGTGAAAATTTTATAAATGATACCATAATTCTTGTGATTTTTCTGCCCACAGTTTAAGACGCGGTAGGAACCGGTGGTATGTTCAGGGGGGTTTTAGCGGAAAAGTGGATATTACTCTAAATGTGTGCATGTTAAAAATCTGAAACTTCATCAGTTAATGTCCCTACCCCCTGCACACATGTATGTAAAGTTGGGTCCATGTCGGAAATTGAAAAAGCAGTTAAAAAGTGAAATATGTGCCAGTTCTGAATGCAAGCTCCCAGGAAGAGCAGAGTTTGAACAGGGGATACCTCCTGTAATGCATGATGGGTGCATATGATTTTAAAACAATATGTACCTCTGCAAATATGTATTTGTTTCAAATCTAGATTTGTGGGTAAGTTGACAGGAGGAGTGGACTTTCTGCAGGCTGTAAAATGACATCAATCTGACTCACAGTTCAGTTTGCCAATCAAGCGGAGGAATGGAAGTTTGACCAATTAGAAGCTGAGAGAGAGGTAGGGTCAGTGATGCTAGAACACACCCACATTCTAAACACATAAAAGCAGACAGACAGGACAGATAGGGACTTCAAAATCCATCTGCCGCTGGAAGCCCTGCCGGAAAAATCCATACTTACCTCCATCAACCTCCAGAGAGCCAAACTAGAGACTTCAATCTATCCAGAACTAAGAGACCAGACCAGAGAGACCCAGACCAGCAGAGAGAGTGACCCAGATCACTGTGAAGTGCAGAGGCCAGACCAGACCAGACCAGAGCCCAGTCCAAAACCCTGACCAGATCCATGGCGAGGCCCATTTCACTCAAGAATATAGTGTGAGTACATAGCAAACTGTGTAGAACCAATCTCCTAGTTAAAATCATATAATTCAATCTATTTAACCTAAGTAGAACTGCCTCCTAGCTGTCACCTGTCATTTTAGCTGCAAAAGCTGCACGTGTCTTTTTGAAACTTTAAAATTTACAAAACCAAAAACGACCTTTACTAAATCGCTCATATCTCCGCGACCGTTTGAGCTAGAGACTTGCAATAACTTTTATTTGAAAGCTTAGAATCGTAGCTTTGAATCGCACCAAGAACCGCATTCCTACCCCTTATAGTTTTACCGCAATCGCGGAACACGCATCCGCGAATTTTACCGCGATTTGCAATTTCTTCACTTGTAAAAACTGCTGCTGTTTGCCTGATTTCATTTGCCAGAAATTCGTTTAACCTGCTAACTATCCCTGCATCATTGCTAGTGTGAGCCTGGACTAATATTAACTAGATACCACTCACCCTGAACCTCTGAAAGGGAATTAAAAGCGTTTCCAGCATATTTCTCATTCATTGCCAGCACATATCAAAGCAATTTGGGCCTGTGTTTTCAAAACTCCTATCTGTTTTCTTTAAGCTTGCTGGGATTGAACTGAATCACATTTGATTGCATTTCTGAGAACTGTGTGTTTTCCTTCCATTTCCTTGCCTTGCATAAAGGGGGGGAGGGAATAGCCAGAGAAAAGTGATTACATTGTTTTGTTGAAATCATATTGAGTATTTTCTATATTGCATTTTCATTCAACATTACATCCATTTGAACTCTATAAAGCATTTTCTACCACATTATACTTCTATACCTATTTACCAGTGTGCTACCTTATCCATTTCATCTCAACTCCTTAGTAATTATAAAGAAGTGTGCTAGTGCCAGATTCTCCGTTGTTGATCTTTATCATATCAGATTAAGCGTGCTATTCAATTATTAATTTATTATAAAGCGTGATATAATATATATTGTAAATTATCAAATAAACCTTTTAAACTTGCAAAACAGAACTACTTCTTGGCTCAGTGGGGTCAGGGGGATTCCAAGAGAGGGGTGTTATATAGGGGTAGTCATCCAGAACGCATGAACTGGACCTAAAGATATATCAATAAGGGTTTTCATTCAGTATTATAGACTAGGCGTGGACTTAGCTGTAGTGTTGAATTGAATCCTCTTACAAATTGGGGGCTCGAGCCGAGACGTTGGGTTAGATTTACCAGTTGTGCAGCTTAATACAGTGTGCTAACTGACGGGATACATACATCCGGTCGGATCACCACGCTGCATTACGCTGTGAAGCATTCCTCAAAAGGGACACTCCAAGAAAAGTTCTGTTCTGCAAAAATAAAATACTAACTTCTGTAAGTCAGGACAGAGACCAATCTCTAGAATGACGGCCTTAGTAGACATGAAAATAGCCAGAGAGCACTTCTTACATAAGTTATTTGTGAGAGGTGAGTGGACTCACCAGGACCAAACAGTCTGGTTGCAGGCCATCATGCAACAGGTCACGGAAACAGGGTCAGACCTATGGAGAGATCAGGGTCCATTACATGAGGCCCTGAGTGAACTATATATGGCTCCTAAAGCCAAAGAGGAACACAATAAGATTGCCAGGATAGCAGCATACCTGTACCTATATATGGGAGACATGCAGGATAGATGTGCTGAAAGCCAAAATCTGGCAAATAGGCAACAGATGGAATTACAGAAGGTCCAATCTGATCTGGACTCTTCTGAGCAGAGGCTGCAGAGGAGCCAGGAGTCAGAAAATGACAGCAGACTGTACATTACTAAAATAAAGGAGGATATGGATGTACTGCAAAAGGAAAAGTCAGAACAGGATACCAGATTTCTGGCCTTGCAGAAGGAACACCAAGAAGGTTTGGACTCCCTACTGCAAAGCCAGAAAAAGCTGGAGCAACAGCTAGACTTCAACAGGGTATGTGCTGAGCAGGTAGTCACCCTGCAAGGCCACCTAGATAGAGTGAAGGCAGAGAGCAACAAACTAATTCTGAAAGACCTGGATACCCAGGCAGAGTTTGATGAGGAGCGCCAGAAAGCTGGTGCCTTTCAACGGCAAAGGGACGACCTGGCGGCACAAATGCAGGCTCTTAGTCAGGAAAGAGACGCCATAGGCCAGGAAGTCTGCCATTTAAAAAGAAAAATGGAAGAAAATCACCTGGCCCACCAGGGACTGGGTGACCTCCAAAAAGAAAACCAGAACTTGGTAGAGCACACCAGAAGGGTGGAGGATGCTCTAGCAAGAAAGGAGCAGGCCAATAGGGACATTGCCCAGGAGGTAACCCTCCTGCAGCAAAGACTGGCCCAGTTCTCCAGGACCAACCAGGAAGCACAGAGGGAAAATGAGGCCCTCTGCCAACACAATGATAGGCTCCAACAGCAGGTAGCGATGCAGGAGAAACTGATAGAGTCGAGTAAGGCCTTAACAGAGGAACTGAAAGCACAAATGCAGGCTCTTGCATTGCAACAGGGAGCAGGGGCGGATAGAGATGAGGTCCGCTGGGAAAGAGAGACTCCTGACCATAACCGCAGGAGCCCTAACACCAGGGGCCTTCATCTTCCCCAGTCCCTGAACTCTGCCACCCCCATGTCCCCTGGCGCACATGAGCACAGGGCCACAGGGATGGCAGATTACTATCCAGCCAGAAGCATGGGGCTCATAGGCCAGGACCACTCAGGAATGGAGGGGTGGGCATCCGGGTATGGGCACCCAAGTACAATACAGTTCAGTGGGGAACCCCAGGAGAGTAGGCCCATTAAGGGCATCCTGAAAACCTCTGCCCAGTTAGGTCAGTGGAGGGGGTACCCATCCAATCCTGGCAGCAAGGAGGAATCTGAAGACTCCTCTGAACTGCGCAGGACACAGGAGACCAGGTCCCCACATTCTGCCAGCCATTCCCAGGCTCGCAGAATCCGGGAAAACCTGGAAGAACAGACGGGAACCTCTGGGAGCAGTGCCTCTGAGTCCGACGAAGAATGGACAAGGGTTACCCGAACCAAAAAGGCCAATAAGGCAAAAAGGGCCTTGCTTAAGGACCCCTTAAAGCAGATTAAGGCGATCAGGAGCGTCATCACGCCTTACCATAAGAACTCTAAGTATTCTGTTTGGGAGCACTTAGAGTTGTTTGAACAAATGATGGAGACTTTCCATTTGAAGGACAGCCAAAGCTGCATTCAATACGTAAAGTGGACCTTCTCCCCGGAATACTCCAGTTTCTTTGCGGGGCTGGAGGACCAAAATCATTTAAGATGGTCCACCTATAAGGCGGCCATCCTGAAACATTTTTCTGTTCACAGAAATCCTCAAGAGGCTCGCAAGGCAGCCTACAATTTGCAATGTGGGGAGGATCAGGCCCCACAAGAATTTGTGCAGGAGTTAAAGCGGGCTTTTGCACAGACCACAAGAAGGGTGCGCACGGATAGCCGTGATTTTATCAACACGTTTTTCCATGCCTTGCCCAAATATATCATGACCCAGCTCGTGAGGGATTTTCACGAGAAAAGATCTTTAGACTGGGTCATTGAACAGGCTACCCGCATCTATGAGGTGCAGAAGCCCATAGAAAATAAAAGCAATGCCCAGAAAAACCCCAAAGCCAACAGCACCCCTGCTGCTGCCAAGGTGGCAGAGGTAAAGGTCACCCCCGTTTTGGATTTGGAGATGGGGGGGCCTAAAAACCTACCTGCACCGAATAATGCTAGGCCCAGAAGGTCCTCGGGCCAGTCACAGACAGGGAGCCAGGGAGGCAGCCCCACAAATGGGGTCCCTCGCTCTCCTGACTATGTAAGTCCTCGCTACAAAGGTAACAGACCCATCCTGGGTTATGTGTGGACTCCTCCAGCCCAAGGGGGGGGATCCAGCCAAGCACCAAACCCAGGGAACTTCCCTCCAAACTTCCCACAGGAGGGCAGAAATGTACCAAACCCTGGGCAGAACTTTTTCCCCAGATATCCACCCGACTTCCAACCCCAAAATCATCCATCCTTCTTTCCTCAATTCCCTGAGCCCAGACCACTGAATCCGGGAGAGGGGAGGCCAAGGGTGGAGGGGTACCAAAATCTTCCCAACCCGGGGTATTACCAAAGGAGGGATAGCTACCCTTCCCGGGATCAGCCCAGGGGAGAAAACAGGGCCCCGTATCAGCCTGAGCGGGTTTCCCAGTTAGAGCGCCAGGTTCAAAACATGGCGCGGGATATGGGTCATATACTGAGGGCGCAGCAGAACCCTCAGATCGGCGTGCCAGCGCAGAACGCACCCAACTCTGGACCTGGTGCTCCAGAACAATGACGGGGGCAGCACCCCGATAAATCACCGGTTCCCAGGGAGGAGGCACAAAGGGAAGGGGGGTGTAAAGCCTTGGAGGAAGCTTCCTTCCTCACTTGTAAACAGCCCCTGGAAACCCAGGAACCGGAAACAAAATCTCTTGCCCCTGAAAGTCTGCCTCCTAAGGAGCAGAGGGGGGGTAGGAGAAACAAAAGACCCAAACAGACTCAGTTTGAGGAGGAGGTACAGATCTTCCAATTTGAGGGAGAGGGATCCTCAGAGGATCCTGGGAAAAGGATTTTCTCCTTCAGAGAGGGGGGAACTCCTCCCAAAGAAAAATGGGTCCCTAGGGATGCAAATCATGACTGGGGAGATGTGGAGAGTGAGCTACCGCCGCCCACCATCTCATCCCAGAACCAACAGCAAGAAAATCCCCTGGTTCAAACCCATCCTGGGGATTGCCTCCAAAAAGGGGGGGGCGGCCCAGAAATGGAGCCAGGGGAACCCACAATGGCTCTGATCTCCAGTTGCAAAATTTTTCTTCCAGATTCCCAAGGCTCTCCACAAGATTCTGCCCAAATCTCTTCGCTAGCGATGTCCAAAACCAGAAAATTAGCCCACCAGTTGTCCAAAAATGTACATTATCTGTGCCCCCTTGAGGAGAAGGAGGGAAGATATTATGCCCCGGTACAAGTACAGGGGCAGGGTACAATCTCAGCACTGGTGGACACTGGATCTCAAGCTACCCTTCTGTCCAGAAGGGCCTTTGACGAACTGAATGCAGGAAGGGGAGAGAATTACCAAATTCCTCTCACCTCTCTTCCTGGACAACTGCAGAACTTTGACGGGAAGGAAATTCCCGTCGAGGGGACGGCAGACTTGGACATTAAGATCGGGCGACATAAGTTGAAACACCCGGTCATAGTTGTGACCCCAGAGGGCACCCCTTGTTTACTAGGGAATGACCTCCTGAGAAGGTTGTCACCCCTAATAGATTGCGTAAACAAGGTCCTCTGGACTCAGACTAGCCGACCCATAAAATTAAAACAGAGTGTCAACCATGTTAGTTTAAACGGCACATGCCACATGGTTGAACAAAAATCTGACCAAGTAGAATTTCACTTCCAGAACAACCAAATTCCAGACGTGACAGTAATAGCAGTAGGACAACAGACTGGTGATGGGGGGTCCTCTCTATTTCTGAAAATCAACCTTCCTTCCAGTCTAAAGTGGTATTCCATGCTGGAAGGAAACACTCTGAAATTCTATACCAATCCACAATCAGAAACTCCCACTCCTATAGTCCAGGAAGATGTGAAATCAGCTCAAAGCCTGACTGATGTTCAGCAAATTGGAGAGCAGTTGTTCATCCCTGTTCAGTTAAATGATGGGAAGGACTCTGTTCTCGCTCGAGTGTGTGTGAACAACGGTAAGAGCTTCATCAGCGAAGCCATGTTCCGCCAACTCCCAAAAGATCCAACCATTCCCACCTTCAAACTGATAGACAAATGGGAAATGGACCTGGAAGCACCCAATTCAAAACATCTCCTGCCAAGCAGGTGTATGCTCAAAATCTCCATTGGCAACAAGAGCATAGTCCATAATTGTTGGGTCGTGCGAGACGTCCCTGCCGCCTTTTACTTAGGCAGTGACATTCTCAATCGCTTTGCCATTAGTTTGGACCTAATAAACTTCAAAGCTTGGTCCCGATTAGCGGATAATCCCATGGGCTTTGATGATCCAGAAAAAGCATTTAGGTCAGCTCAATTGCTACCTTATGCGGTTGAAATTCAGGTTAAAGAGGAAGTCACCATCCCAGAAAGGACCCGACAATTCTCCCTGGAAGTGAAAGTTAAAAGGGGACAAGAGTTGAAAAACCCTGATGCTTACATACATCCAAATGCTTCTCTCCAACAGCAAGGGTTGGGGGTAAACCCGACTCCATTAGTCAACATAGAACATGACACCATTCTAATAGAGGTGGATAACAGCGACTTAAAGAGTATTACTCTAGCCGCAGGCACCATTATTGGAATGGCGGTTGATGACCGACATTTCTCCATTGATCTTGTAAATGAACTGTTAGGACCAATCCCCAAGGACTGTGTTGACAGTGACAGTGAGGACAATACAACACCAGACAGGATTTTCACCCGGCATGGGGGGAACTTCCTGGTGTACACTTCCTGCCCCTATGGTAAGGAAGATGTGACGTGTGACTTCAGGAGGGATGAGGTGATTTTCCAAGTCCATGAGGGCTGCCTTTCCCACCTGAAGCCTCCGGTCCAAATCAGCACTCTGACCAGGGACTTCTCCACCCAGCTGGAGGAGGCCGCGGAGATAGCCAAACCAGAAGTCTTTCCAGGCTTCAGGCAGATGGTGGAAGAGAGAGTCAACCTAGCTGATGCCTGTGTGACTCTGGAACAAAAGCAAAAGTTGAAACAAGTTTTCTTGGATTTCCAAGATCTCTTTGCGGTAGACTCATATGACTGTGGTCGCACCGACATCCACACCACAACAATCCCCACGGACCCTGGCATGACTCCTGTGTTTGTGAAGCAATATCGCTTGCCTCTCGCATCAATGGAGTCCCTTACTGAAATAATTAAGAACCTTGAGTCCCGGGGAATAATCCGTCCAGTCCACAGCACCTTCAATAATCCGGTGCTGGGAATATTGAAGCCAAACGGCCAGTGGAGACTCTGCGCCGACCTCAGGGAGCTCAACAAACGGGTCCATACTTCCCGATGGCCTCTGCCCTACATTGACCAAGGGCTGGCCCAGATCCAGGGGTCACAGGTATTCACTGCAATAGACCTGACCAATGGATACTGGACCGTGCCTGTCAGTAGGGAGGACCAATACAAGCTGGCTTTTACCTTTGGGGGCCAGCAGTACACATGGACCCGGACTCCCTTCGGATACCTTAACTCCGGTAATGAGTTCAATATTTTCCTACATAAGGCCATGCCCGACCTGGGTACGAGGGGTAACCTGGCTTATGTAGATGATGTCCTCATCAAAAGTTCATCTGTGGAGGAACACATAGCAGAGATCCGTTATGTTCTGACACAGTTGAGGGCCGCCGGAGCAAAACTTTCCTTTCAGAAAGCACAGTGGTGTAGAACCCGTGTTAATTTCTTGGGGCATGAGATTACTCCTCAGGGTCTCTGTCCCCAGGAAAAGAAAGTGGAAGCACTTCAGAAACTGAAAGACCCCACAACTCTGCGGGAACTAAGGAGCCTCCTTGGACTGACTAATTACAGCAGAAAGTTCATTGAGGGCTACGCAGAGATCACCAGACCCCTGATTCATCTCCTGAAGGGGGGGGTCAAGTGGGAATGGGGTCCAGAACAAGCCGAGGCAGTAAAACAACTCAAAAGAAGCCTCTCACAAGCGCCTTGCCTAGCTTACCCTGTCAGAAACAAGGAGTTCTTCCTGGAGACGGGGTTCTCTAATACGTGCTTGACGGCAGTATTATATCAAAAGCATGACAAGGTCAATAAAGTAATCTCCTATGCGAGCAAAACTTTATCCTCTGTGGAGGAAAAATTCAACGATTGTGAGAAGGCACTCCTGGCAACGGTGTGGGCATTGAAGAATTACCGCCCGTTTATCCAGGGGGAACACATCATAGTGGAGACTCCACACCAGCCTCTGCAATATCTCCAAAGTGACAGAATCCGGGCCGGAAATGTGAGTAATTCCCGAATTACTTCCTGGATTCTGTCAATGCAAGGCTTTCCTGTGGAGGTCAGATATGGCCAAAACAAGAAGAGTCCCCTCGCACAAGGTCTGGCTGACTTGCATGATTGTGCCAGAGAAAACTGTCTCGAGGACGAAAGTCTAAAAATCAAGGACAACATGGAGGCATACCTTAATTCCCCACACAAGGTCTTTGAAGAAGACAAGTGTGAGGGAATGCCCACTGTCTATGTGGATGGATGCTCTTACCATGTTGACAACAACGGGGAGAAAGAACTGGTGGCCGGCGTAGGGAATGCATGGGTGAATGAGTCCCCAGAACCCTCCGCTGGATACAAAATTGGTCCCCGAAGTAGTCAGGTGGCAGAATTGATGGCTGTGCATCAGGCCATCCTCACTGCTGTCCAGCATCAACTCCACGAACTGGTCATAATCACAGATTCGGATTATGTACGGAACGGGTTCGTGGAGCACCTGGTTAATTGGAAAACCAGAGGCATGTTATGTGCTAACAACAAACCCTTGAAACATGGGAAGTTGATCCAAAACATTGATGATCTGGTCACATCGAATGGGATGACCATCTACTGGAAAAAGATCAAGGGTCATTCCAAAGTAGAGGGACCAGACAAAACTGGAAATGACTTAGCTGATCAGCTGGCCAAAACCGGAGCCATCCAAGGGGATCTAATTGAGATTGAGTCCCTGTTGGGGGAAATCCAGGTCACTGCCATCACTAGGTCCCAGACAAATGCTCACAACGACCTCTCAATTGCACAATGGAGTAAGGAGACCCCTGATGCTGATTTGATTACTGCTCAGAAGGGGGATCCAATAATTGGTAAAGTTTACCAGCACCTTGAGGACCCTGAGAACTTTCCCCTGACGGATACCGATTACATTGGGAAAGAGGACCTAAGAGTGTTGATGAAATGTCCCAAAATGTTCCGGATCCAAGACGGTTTGTTGGTAAGGAAATCCAAAGCTGGCCACGATCAGTGGGTGGTTCCTACCTCATTCCGAAGCCTGATGTTAAGTCACGCCCATGATGCGGCCACTGCCGGTCATAGGGGGTTTCACACAACATTGGAAATCTTAAGAGAGGTTGCATACTGGCCACACATGGGGCAGGACCTCGACCAGTACCTGAAGGGTTGCCTTGTGTGTGCACAATTTCAGCCATCATCCCTCACACACCGGGCGCCTTTACAAAAGAGGGGAATGACACTGCCATGGTCAGATTTACAAATCGACTTTGTAGGCCCTGTGATTCGCTCGGCTAGGGGGAATAAGTACATGTTGACTGTGACATGCTTGTTTACCAAGTGGGTGGAATGTCTCCCAGCCCCAAATTGCAAGGCAGAAACTGCAGCTGCCTTGATGATTAACCACATCTTTTCCCGTTTTGGTCTACCTCAAAGGATTGAGTCAGACAGAGGTAGCCACTTCACCAGTGAAGTAATGACAAAGATGTGGGAGATACTGGGGGTCAAGAGAAAGCTGCATATTGCTTATAGACCAGCTTCTTCTGGGGCAGTAGAGAGATATAACCGGACAATTGTGAGCATATTAAAGAAGTTTGTGGCAGATTCTGGGCCAAGTTGGGATATCCGATTACCTCTGGTCCTAATGGCCATCAGATCTACCCCTTCATCTGCAACCAAAATGTCACCATTTGAGTTGATGACTGGGCGCAAGATGGTGCTTCCTCAGCATTTGCTCTACAGGACCCAAGAGCAGACACTGATAAATGCCTCCACTACCCATGAGTATGTAGAGAATTTAAGGAAACACCTCCAACATGCTTTTGCTTATGCTCAGCGGAATCTAGAAAGATCGGCTGATAGCATGAAGACCCATTATGACCTGAAAACTTCCAGGAAGGAATATCAGGTGGGAGACCGGGTCTATCTATACAACTTCCAAAGGAACCAGGCCAAGCAGCGCAAATTTTTGCCTACATGGAAGGGACCCTTTGAGATCGTCGATAAGATCTCCCCTGTGGCCTACAAGATCCGCATCCCCAAAGGCGGTTCGGCAGAGGGGGAAGACAAGTGGGTCCACATAAACCAGTTGAAATGTTGCCATCCCAGGCACACTCTGCAACAACTGGAGGAATCCTCTGGAATCCTAGCGGGTACTGTCTCAGACTAATTCAGTTCCAACCATAAAACATACCACATCTAGTCTCTAAAATATTGTGATTTGCATGAAACTGTCTCTTAGTTATACTGTTTTTTTTTTCTCAAAATAAGAATGTAATGTTTCGTTATGATAAAATGCATCTGCTGCCCCACTACCTCAACAGTGGTGGAAAAACGTCTATGAGTAGATATTGCCGCTTTTGCTTTATCATCCTAGGAGAGATGAAACCATGAAGGATGACCAAGAAGAACGATCCGGAGACCGGGAGCAGAGACGCAACGGGCCCGGGGTACCGCCCAATCTTCCCATCAGGACCGGCGAGGAGAACCGATCGATCAGTACCGGATGGAGAAGAAAACGCTGAACTGTGTCATCTACAGAAGAGGAAGAAGATTATGCGGACAGACCGGTGCATGGGTCAAAACCCTTGTGCACGCGACTCCCCATCGACTCAAATTCAAAGTGCAGTCGCGTGGGGGGGACTTGTTGGGTGTCCTGACCCACGTTTAAGCTACCCTGCTACAACATTTGGTGCTGTGGGCTTAGAAAATTCAAGATGGCGGAAAACCCACATGTGCGCTGAAATCCAGGAAAGCTGCGCAGTTTGTGCGCCCACCAAAATGGTTGCCTCACTTGCCACCCACCAGTGCGAGAATGAAAGGCCGGGTTGCCATGAGGGAAATGGGTTGCCAAAGGAAAAACAATAGCGCCGGTTAGCTTCAAAGCGCTTTAAAACCACCATTGGACTACCCGCACAGTAGTCTGAAACCATTGGGAATGGCAATGCTGATTGCCAAATGCAACCTAGAATTGTGGGGAATTCATTTCTTAAATCCCAAAAATGGGTGCAGTACCAGTACTCACCACTATCCAAAAGCCGGCGTTTTAAAACCACTCTGTGTGTTTTTCTGAAGGCAAGCAAAATGCCTATTTCAAACCTTGCAACATGTGCAAAATATTCACTGAACACCAGCAGACATTTGGCAGAATGGAGTTTTGTGTGCCTACAAAATCTGGGAAATGAAGAGCCCAAAAACAATGCTTATAACAAAAATGCTATGGAGTCAGCAGCTTAAGCCTAACTGCAACTGGATTTAAAACCACCAAAATCGAAAATGTTAAATTAAATGAGTGACCTATGTTTGGTGTCACATGCCTTTGTAACTGTTGAAATGTCATAGTTTTGCACTTAGAATCAGCATTCTAGCTGCATGTGTAAAATTACAAGTTATTTTAAAAGCAACAAAAAGTTAGCTGAAGGTCTGGCTTAAGGAACTTGATTTTGCCTAGCAACGGATCCCATCAGCAGTGAAACTTGAGTCACCACTGTGTTCCCAGGCCAACCTTCCTTTTGCTGCCCAGGCTAAGGATATGCCATCTATCTGATAATTGAATTATCTGTGCTCTGCAAGAGGGTGAACAAAGCCCTCTTCACTCAGGCAAAGGTTTTTATTACCGCAGTCGTAAATTGTAGCTTCCTCTTGGCAGGAGCTGGGAGGAGCACTGCCTGTGAGAGCAAGCTGGCTTGGCAGAACTGGAAAGAACCAGAAATTCAACCTTGTGCTGAGGGTAAACCACACCCCTTTGGAGCCAGAACATAACTTTAAAAAGATGAATAACTCATAGAGCGGACATGTGAAAATTTTATAAATGATACCATAATTCTTGTGATTTTTCTGCCCACAGTTTAAGACGCGGTAGGAACCGGTGGTATGTTCAGGGGGGTTTTAGCGGAAAAGTGGATATTACTCTAAATGTGTGCATGTTAAAAATCTGAAACTTCATCAGTTAATGTCCCTACCCCCTGCACACATGTATGTAAAGTTGGGTCCATGTCGGAAATTGAAAAAGCAGTTAAAAAGTGAAATATGTGCCAGTTCTGAATGCAAGCTCCCAGGAAGAGCAGAGTTTGAACAGGGGATACCTCCTGTAATGCATGATGGGTGCATATGATTTTAAAACAATATGTACCTCTGCAAATATGTATTTGTTTCAAATCTAGATTTGTGGGTAAGTTGACAGGAGGAGTGGACTTTCTGCAGGCTGTAAAATGACATCAATCTGACTCACAGTTCAGTTTGCCAATCAAGCGGAGGAATGGAAGTTTGACCAATTAGAAGCTGAGAGAGAGGTAGGGTCAGTGATGCTAGAACACACCCACATTCTAAACACATAAAAGCAGACAGACAGGACAGATAGGGACTTCAAAATCCATCTGCCGCTGGAAGCCCTGCCGGAAAAATCCATACTTACCTCCATCAACCTCCAGAGAGCCAAACTAGAGACTTCAATCTATCCAGAACTAAGAGACCAGACCAGAGAGACCCAGACCAGCAGAGAGAGTGACCCAGATCACTGTGAAGTGCAGAGGCCAGACCAGACCAGACCAGAGCCCAGTCCAAAACCCTGACCAGATCCATGGCGAGGCCCATTTCACTCAAGAATATAGTGTGAGTACATAGCAAACTGTGTAGAACCAATCTCCTAGTTAAAATCATATAATTCAATCTATTTAACCTAAGTAGAACTGCCTCCTAGCTGTCACCTGTCATTTTAGCTGCAAAAGCTGCACGTGTCTTTTTGAAACTTTAAAATTTACAAAACCAAAAACGACCTTTACTAAATCGCTCATATCTCCGCGACCGTTTGAGCTAGAGACTTGCAATAACTTTTATTTGAAAGCTTAGAATCGTAGCTTTGAATCGCACCAAGAACCGCATTCCTACCCCTTATAGTTTTACCGCAATCGCGGAACACGCATCCGCGAATTTTACCGCGATTTGCAATTTCTTCACTTGTAAAAACTGCTGCTGTTTGCCTGATTTCATTTGCCAGAAATTCGTTTAACCTGCTAACTATCCCTGCATCATTGCTAGTGTGAGCCTGGACTAATATTAACTAGATACCACTCACCCTGAACCTCTGAAAGGGAATTAAAAGCGTTTCCAGCATATTTCTCATTCATTGCCAGCACATATCAAAGCAATTTGGGCCTGTGTTTTCAAAACTCCTATCTGTTTTCTTTAAGCTTGCTGGGATTGAACTGAATCACATTTGATTGCATTTCTGAGAACTGTGTGTTTTCCTTCCATTTCCTTGCCTTGCATAAAGGGGGGGAGGGAATAGCCAGAGAAAAGTGATTACATTGTTTTGTTGAAATCATATTGAGTATTTTCTATATTGCATTTTCATTCAACATTACATCCATTTGAACTCTATAAAGCATTTTCTACCACATTATACTTCTATACCTATTTACCAGTGTGCTACCTTATCCATTTCATCTCAACTCCTTAGTAATTATAAAGAAGTGTGCTAGTGCCAGATTCTCCGTTGTTGATCTTTATCATATCAGATTAAGCGTGCTATTCAATTATTAATTTATTATAAAGCGTGATATAATATATATTGTAAATTATCAAATAAACCTTTTAAACTTGCAAAACAGAACTACTTCTTGGCTCAGTGGGGTCAGGGGGATTCCAAGAGAGGGGTGTTATATAGGGGTAGTCATCCAGAACGCATGAACTGGACCTAAAGATATATCAATAAGGGTTTTCATTCAGTATTATAGACTAGGCGTGGACTTAGCTGTAGTGTTGAATTGAATCCTCTTACAGTACTGTTACGGTCTAGACTTTTTCAAGATGGCGGTCTCCGTGCACAGTTTGGCAAATTTCAGACGCTGTTGAAATACAAATGGTGCGTCGCAACCCTCAGCTAATGTTTACCTGCAGCCGGAGAAAAATGCTGTACTGATCCCGTGCCTATCTTCTGTCTCCTGTGTCACCTGTATGTTACTCTCCACTCCTTGTCCTTTCCTCCAAGTCTCCCAGTATTCTTTTGGATCCCAGATCCTTCCTTGTCCTCTCCCATTCATTTACCTTCAAAATCCTTTGAGACCTTCAAGCCTTCAGCACCTGGATTCTCAATGTTCCCGCATTGTTTTTTTGTTTTTTTCAGCCATTGGCTGGATTAGGGATTTTCTACTGGCTCCCGCCTTGCCCTTTATTTACTCTTTGTTAAGCTGGCAAGTTGGCTGCTGGCCAGGATCACACTTTTTGTATACTCACTGCCTACACACACGGAGAAAGGAACACAAGATATCTTCTAACCCAGGATCCGGGGTAAAACCATGGAGAAAAGGGTCATACATGTGAGATGCTCCCTTCTTGATCCCCACCTATAGAACACCCTACCACTCAAATCAAGAACATAGCCAAAATACAGACCTTCAGAACAAGACTGTTCTCAAAAAGCACTGCCTATCCAGGGAAGTGGCACCAACGTCCTACAGGGACATCATCCCTCACCCTAAACTCGCCCCCATAGTCCATAATTGGAAATAATGTATACGATTTACTCTCAATTTGGGATGTCCCCAGACCATGTTTCCACTTGTATATTTTACCATCTAGACCACATTCTGCTCACAAATCACTATTGATGACTGTACGGCACTCTACAAAAGGTATTGCTTTGCACACTGCTTTGCTTGGGTAGAGCATTTCTGACAGAAGCGCTCAAAGTGCACATAATCCTTGAATTCCAAGTCAAGTCAAACAATGTGTGAATTGTAACAAACTAGCTTTTTGCAGCATCCAACCGTGAATTTTGGTAGAATCTGGGTAGAAATAAATATTCAGAATTCTTTAAAGGTTCAGAAAGTTCCCACAATCCCTAACAGTATACCATGAACAAGAAGTATCAGGGTAAACATCATTGTACATTGAACAGGCTTGCTGGGAAAGGTATGTGCTTCTTCAAAATAAGGCTGAGAAGAATGATCCAATTCCCTCCAATGCAGAGAAGAAGTCTCCAATTGGGTACTGGAACATACCGCTCAAACCTTAGCATATTTGCCAGGAGCGTGCTAACAATAGTACTTCGCACAAGGAGAGACAATGGCTATTGCAAAGGGTGTCCGAAGATCCCACTGTCTTGCCCGCTCCCATCGCTTCCTGTCATTGATTCACTTTGCCAAATTTCATGTAGCGCTTTAGGGTTGCAATACAAGATGGGCCACCTCCTACTCGATGCAGAATTCACAGCGCGCAACAGAAAAGATGTACAGCAACGATGGTTCATGCAGTGCATGCTTAAGAGATACTGGAGCCAAGCTTCTGGCATACTGTGCCAGAGACATTTAGGAAGGTTGTCGTGGAAGGATGGTTGCAAAGCACTTAAAATCCACTATAACCATCATAGCCCGGTCTGACGAGAATCAGGAGGATAGGAACAACAAGGGGCCGAGTACAGGGTGTAGTAGGAGTGGCTGGTAATTTCCAATAGAGGGTGCCCAGCCAGAGAAAAACGCTCCCATGAAATGACAAAGCCACGCTGTGCAATGCAATTGCTGTGTGCCTATGGTGCCATCAGAAAATCCCAGATACTCGTGTTCAGGACACCCAGCATCCGCTTATATTGATTTCTGCTGAACTTCCCATCTATTCTCACAGAGGCCAACAGGACACCCAGAAAACTCGCTGACTGCAGTGAACAACCCTGGCAATTTTACTAGCCGACCATGGGGGCATTCCCAACACCTGCAAACTCACCCAAGGCCGGCAGAAAAAAGGACTATACCCGTTAAAAACATTGGGGGGCATATTTTTCAATTACAAGGATGCATAAAAGCAAAGTATGGTGCTTTCATGCCTCCATGTAACGCTGTGCCCCATTTTCCTGCTGCTCGTTCAAAGCGTAGAAGCGCAGCAAAGCGGAGTGTGCACCTCTGCTTTGCTTTCCGCTGTCTTGGTATGATTTCGAGATTTTCCTCCAAGTGCAAAGCCGAGGGTTTCCTATTCAATAGGCCTTCAATTGCACCTTCTCAAAAGCAGGTGTTGTTCCTTTGTAATCCATTATAAAACGCTGCCTGCAATTTGTAAGCTGCAGGCTGTATTTTATTTCTCTCAAAGTGGAGAGTGAGACTGAATAGCAAATGTGATTCACCTCGCTTACACCTCCGTTTTTGACTCAACTTTGAGGGTGACGAAAATTGCATGCAGGTGAGCCAGCAGCATGTACGTTCTAGCGTTGGCGCCCCTGCATACAGTACCGCTTTCGCAAAAGTACCTGCATTCACGTGCATCCTTTGAAAGATCAGCTTTTCTGGGACCTCTTCATACGCCGAAACAACGTTGTGCAGTCAATAACACCATAGCCTATGTTAAATAAACTGCTTGCCAAAAGTGTCTTTAAAAATTAAACCTATTGTGCGCTGTGTGTCTATTCAATGGAGACAACACTCTAAAAAATGTTTACGGATTTAAAAAAGTAAACTAAACTGCATCACTCAGCACCCTTAGAACATGATCGGGTAGCACTCTTTAAAGAGGTTTGGCTCGGTTTTAGTCCCAGAGTCCAGATGCCTGGAAACTGTAAATTCCCGAAACCCACCTCTCTGCGTTAAACCACTTACCACCTTCAGCTGGGTAACCCTTAGGATTCCTTCCCAGTGGGTAATGGCAACCAGGAAGGCAAACATACAGACCAAGTCGTCTTCAGGCACGTTGGTTTATTTTCCAAAAACATTTGCTCTTTACAGTAAATCATTTCAGTCTCTCGGAAAACAAGTCAGAAAACTATACAGCTGTTTGCTCCACATTTCCATATCAAGTTTTACAATAAAAAAATAAAGAAAAGAGACAGAAGCAAAACAGCAAACATTCTGCACACGCATTACACATCCACATATAAACATTTGAAGCCTCTTACAAAACATTATGTACAACATTTGTCAGCTATTTACATTGTTTTTAAAACACTAGATATTAAAACAAAAAAACTATAATTTATTTAAAGTAAAAATAGCATCTACAAAACAATACAACTACCATAATCCACAAAATAAATAAAGACAAAGAATGAACAATGGTTAAAAAAAATTAGGGTCTCTCGAGACGCTTTTTTGGTTACCAACAGTATCACAGTTCGGAGGTCAAGTCACACTTCCAAAAAATGCAATCTGAAGTTTTGAATATTGGGTTGTCGTTATTGCATTTAAAATGTTCTAATAAACTAAACTGCACTGTAATTTAACTAAATTACTGTGTCCGTTACCTAATTCTACCTGTGATAATATAAATCACATCAACACTAGACTACAAACTGCAATATTTGTAAAGTTTAAATGAAAATGTTCTTAGGACTCTACTCAGCAAAATAAAATTGCATCATCCATGGATCCTAGTTTCTGGGGCTCACAAGTAGTGTTTGTTCCAAGCTAATATGGACATGTGGAGCTTGGCTTCCCCTGTCTCTTAAATCCATACGGTAGGCTAGAAGACCAACTGTTAACATCTGTCCAGTAGCCTTGTGTGGAATGCATTCACGTCCGGGAGGGAGCTGGCTATGGAAAAGGCTAGACCGCCTACAAGCCATACCAGCCTTTGATTGGTTTGAGTAAAATAATAAGATGATCAAGTGCAAATCGCCTTGCCCCCATTTACTGAGAGCAAGCTCATGGGAAAGCAAAAATCTATAACCCAACGCTACAGTACATGGCCATCCAATCTTGCGCCAATGCCCACGGTGACGCATCAATGAGACCACACATGTATTCACTAAGAAAAAAAGGGATTTGAGTAACTAAAAATAAAATCCATCAGAAATGGAGTGCGGTGTTAACAAATGTTTGACCCCCCTGTTTAACAGGGAACCCTAAAACTCAAGTGTGTATCCACTTGGCAAAGAGAAGACTTGATTGTCAATGCATGTGCACCAGCAGGTGACAAACTATTTTTGCTGAACAAGAATTCTGAGGCAACAGCGGGCTGGTCCACCATTCAACAAAACTTCCAGAAAACGTAGCAATGCCTCCCAATAATGGCGCCGCTCTTCCTACAATCCTTCCGTGAGCGCAACACAAGTTAGCTTATTGCACAAGTACGTTTACATTCGGCTTATGATCAAGGCTCTACGAATGCCCCGACAGGGGCCGTGTAGCTAATTTTAAGTTGGATTACAAGTAACTTGCTATACTTCACAATAGTCAGTGCATTCGGGGTATCAGACACAACAACGGATGAGGGTGGCTAGCTCTGTGGTATTCAGTATCCCTTTTGTGGACAAAATGTGCCACCCGCGGATTAACAAAGTTGACAAATGTGTTTATTCCTGAAACTTTAAACCTGGACTTGCACACTCAACAGTAAAAGGCCTGCCCGGGCAAAACGATACAAGAAAGTGAGCATAAGCTTTGTTCCATGGCTGAAAACTGTCATGCATAGTGGCAGTAGGACTTCTAGTGTACTTTTACAAAAAAAAGCTCTGCCTTTACAAATCAGGTTGTATGTACATTATTTGAGTTTGTAAAAAAAAAAATTATAAAGTGTTATCACGGCACCATGGCTTGTCCTTTGCGTGCATTCGTCCATGACCTCATTCCATTTACCAAACACTGCCACAATAATAGCGGTGCTTTGGTCATAACAGCACAAAGTAAACGTAACGCTGTAGTGTGTTGAGATGTAAATACATGTAATGAGATTAAACCGGCTGACAAAGCAGAATAACAGGAGACCCAAGAACTCATGCTCTGACACTTGTGTTTTGTTCCAGTCTCACCTTGCCCATGAACAAACTCTTCCAGTTCTGCTTTTCTTGCAGTGCCCCCCTCCCCGAAATGGCTGCGGCAGCAATGTCCTTCACAACTGAATGCTGCACCCTAGCGAGTATTGCAGTCACGAGGCAGTAAAACGAAATTGCATAGATGCTGGGGGCCTCAAGAGAGGAGCCCGACTCAGTTCTGGTGTCTCTTCATATGAAGTGCCAGGTGATCGGAGCGGGAAAAGCTTCGGTTGCACACGGCACACTGGAAAGGTTTCGCCCCGGTGTGCTTCCTGTAGTGACGGGTCAGTTCGTCGGAGCGGGCAAATCTCCAGTCGCATCCGTCCCATGTGCATTTGTACGGCTTCTCACCTGTAAGACAAGCACAAGTGGAATAGGCATCAGTAAAGACTCCAAACCAATTAGAAGCAAGATGGAGGTTTACCACAACGCAGAATTAGCACATTATGGTTCTTTCGCGATTCACTGCAGTGCTAAGTGATACCCATCTATATGGTTTGCATTGATGCCGACCCGAAGGACACATGACAATACATTGGGTCCAGCGAGTCATAATAAGCTTCATAATGTCAAGACACTTTAGAACCATTCATTTGTCTGGGCTCTATGCTTCAACTCCAAGCAACAGCGATAATCAGGATTGGGTAATTCCGTTTGACGTGACTGCGTTTTGGGAAATGGATGATGCAACCGCCTTCTATGGAAGCTCCTTACAAGAACACAAATGTTACTGATTTTTTAAATAATCATGGTGGCTGATCAAGAGGTGGAAGGCTCTCTGATAATGTGAACTATTCTATTGACCCACTTTTAGATCCTTGGACAGGTAAACACCCATGCTCTATGATACAACCAGGGTGTAGCCCGGGGCCGAGTGCCCTTCTGATGCAGCAGAAAAGGTACTGGTGGCATAGTAGATGAGTGTGGAGGTCCAGCTGATCCAAAGTATGCGAAATGTGATTGAATAAGGGTGCGACTAAGTCGCAGTCCCTGGGGAAGGACAGCTCTGCTCCAGATGGCTCTGAACTAAGCCCATGCTCTTAAGAGTAACACACAACTAGTGAGTGCAAAAACAGTCAACTCAAGAAAAACACAAGATGACTTAAGAAGAATGACCCATCGCTTCATCGTGCAAGCTACACGTAACACACTAAGGAGCCCAAAAAGTAATCTGCAGCCAGGTGGGTGTGTTCTGGCAGCAAGAATGCAACCATAGTGAATTATAGTAAGGTGAGACCACTGATACACATGGGTCATACAAAATGGCAGATACAAATCAGAACACCCCAATTCTTATTAGGTAGAACTCTATAAGCACTTTAGGGGTTCAGTGTGGTTATCATTGCTCTGCGATGTTTATGGAGCAAACAGCTATCATTGGCCAAGATTTGAAATCTAGGTGAACAAATTCAAGGCAATGAAACTGAAAATAATATGCGAAGTATATTATGGCTAGAGGCTCAATGGAGTGGTATGGTTCTAGCCCCTGCCCGGCGTATTTGGTCACAGCATACACAGATTACATGTGAAAACACATAAAGGAGCAGTTCAAGGGTCCATTTTCGATAGATTTTCTTTTCTTAAAGCACACAATTAACCTGATCTCCAAGAGCTTGAGAAATGTACCCCAAACCCGACTGCAAGAGGGTAATTAAGGCTTCAGAGGCTTAGCGCGCAGCACACTTCTATAGAGCAAAATTGGAGGGCTCCCGCTCCTGCCAGGTAATGACTGAGGCTGGGCCCTGGTAAGGAGTGGGAGAGGTGGGCTGGAGTAAATCCTGGGTTGTCCAACTCCAGGCCTCGAGGGACAAATCCATGCTGGGATTTCAGGATACCCCTCATTAATATTCATGAGATACATACATTTGCATACAATGATTCTAAATGTGGTATATACTGAAAACCCGTCAGCATTCCAGCCCTCGAGGCCCAGAGTTGGACAACCTAAACCGTTTCCAATCTAGTCTACTGGCAAAATGCACATTAAAACGATTGCACAGATTTTAATATTTTGCAATCAGAATATTACAAAGGTCTGTAAATAAGATTAGAAATTAGGATGATGCAATGAATACTCCAGTTCAAGGACTATTTACCTAAAGCAATACATGAATCTCAGAGAAAGAAGGCCACAACTTTGAACAGCATGTGAACATATTTGAATCCAATCAAAGTCTAATAGACAGAATAGGTTAGAGGCTCTGTGCAAGTGTGCTTCCTGGCCCACTTCTGGAGACGGAGGCCTAAAAACATACAAGGACTAGCTCAAAAGAGGGGTCTCTTTGTAATTAGTACATCATATACATGGAGAATAAAGCCATACCCGTATTTGGCCATGGGTTATTCATTCTAGTGGCAAGAAAGGGAGTGGTACTCCAAATTCACCCTATTCCAAGCGTAAATGTGCACCTTACTAGGCCGCTGGGTGTAGCACGGGGATATGGTGGACTGCACGATTAAACACACTGACACATTACTTGGATGGGGACAGCTAATGGTTCTACTGAATTACAGCACATTCCGCGATTTGTAAACATGAAAAATCAATGTAGATTTAGAGAAAGGTAACTGGTGTTTACCACTATTTGGCCCATCACCTCCATAACAAATATAGAAGCGAGCATACATTCTGGGCCTCATCACGAGTTTGGCAGTAGCCCTTAAATCCTTAAATCTGAGCTGGGGGGAAATCCGCTGAGAATTTGCCGATTTTCGGCACGTTTACCGCCGGCGGGAAATCCGTCAGTGGTAAAAGCGCAAAATTTCCCCATTGAGCCCAATGGGGAAAGGGGAATTTCCGAATGGGCTCAATGGGGAATAGGCAATACCCGTTCCGCCAAACCCGTGATCTGGCGCTAATAGCGCCGGTTGGTTTGGTGGTAGGGATAATAACGCCAGCGCTACTAGCGCCGGCATTACCGCCCAACTCGTGATGAGGCCCAATGTCTTTTTAATCCTTTCCTAATAGCTTTCCAATTGGCCAAATGGCGTTTTTGGCATTCATTGCAGGTTATGCTACAAGCAAGGTGGCGAGGTGCGGGAACAGCCCGAACACACATGCGACTCAGACACTGCTGCCTAGCCCAAGACAGGACTAAACGCTGTACCCGACTGTGTAAACTGCTACTCTGGACTCACAAGTGACCAAATGAAACACTGCCCCATGGAACACTGGGGCCTCGGGTAGATTCCGGCTTCTGTGTTACCCACAACACGGAAAATGCAGCACCATGCGCAGTGAAAGGGGCCATTCCGTTCCGGAGGTAGACACTCTGGTAGATTCATGGCATGAGGAACAGAAGCAAGAGTGGCCAGAGATACGCGGGCCACCAATAAAAAAACAGATCTGTGTGAAATACTAAATAACGCAACCTCGAATCAAGTAAAATTAAAAGAATCACATAACCAATTACCAACACTGGCTTCAATTCCACATGTCCAGGGGTTTGCACATTCTATGGAACCCTCTCACCTTGAAGGGCCCCAACACAGTTTCACTGTACTCTTTGGGGGCCAGCCTGTACAAGCAGCCAGCCCCATCCTCCAGCTCTCCGCCAAATAGCCCCTAGTGCAACCTTCTTCCTGACTCCGCCCCTCATCTTTGTGCCTCCTAGCTCACTAGACGCTTTTCGACCTATGAGGCTGCAGCAAGGAGTTATGCAATTCTGTACACATACCACTACTATGATTGAGTTACTAATTTCACCCCAGGGTTCTGCATCTGCATGGCACAAATCTCCTGGGTAACCTTATAATGTGCAGCCAGATGTGCATGATTTCTGTATATCATGGTTTTAAGTCGACAGGATGAGAGGCTCGGTTATTTGAGGCAAGACTGGATGAAGAACATTATAGCTTAAGATTTTAAAGAATATTTCAGCAACATCTCTCGAGAGTATGCCATGAAATAAAGACATACGCCAACCATAAATCTGGTCACCCAAAGAAAACAATCTTGAGAAAAAAAATTCCCTTGGCTACAGGGAGCACATTGTTTTGGGACATGATTTATTTTAAAGATGGGAGCACATTATTTTGGGACATGATTTATTTTAAAGATGGAGGGTCCGCCCATCAGGTTCATTGGATCTGGGGGGTCCTTCCTCAACATAACGGAACATTTGGACAAACAATTCCTCTGTGAATGGGGTGGCGTTTCCTTACAAGGCGTAATTATTGGCCCAGAAAACATATGTACAACATATGTACCCAGTACAGGAAAACAGACACAAAGACAAGGATTGCGAATGCAGTTTACTAAGAGGAAAAGTTCACAGAACGCAAATTTGCATCAGAAGCTTTGTTACAGAGCTAGGCAAGAGTCTCCTCACGAAATCAGTTAAGCGTGGCTAGTCCAGAAATGACAAATTGAGAATGCTGAAACGGATTCCTCTACTGTGCATTGACGCATTGGACTCTCCGTACGCATAATCTAGGACCGATGAGTAGGCCAATGAGTAGGCCACCGGGAGATACTGCTTGCTACTCCAATCCAGCCCTAAAACTAACTGAAGAATGCTCCCTCGAAACCGGAGGATGGGTGGGAAACAAGGTGCTATGAGGGTGCCCGAGTGTGGTCGAGTAGCCCGTGGAAGAAGCGCTGCATCACGTTCCGCCAACAAGTACACCACTGTACCCAACACCGCCTTCATCTTGTAGCCGAGAAGGGACCAAAATAAAGAGATTTAATCTGGCTATTCCAAGCCTGCTCACGTGGGCACTTACCCCACCGAGGAGGCGCGGCATGCCTCCCAAAGACAGAAATACATGGGCGCATTCCACACATTGCACTTTTTAATGAAAGTAGTGCATGGGCCTACTGTAAATGGCCTCCAGCACGGCCAGCCTCAACTCCAAAACAGTCGTCCATTTCCAGGCTCAGCCAACAGCAATTAGTGCTCACAGGGCAGAGAAGGGGGCAGTCCACTGCACATGGCCTGCAGCTAGTTACAGACTTGCTAAAGCGAAAAAAACAAAACTACTCTTCACCAGGGCTATGTACTGGCGGCCGCCATGTACTTCTAGAGAAACCTAGAAAAAAGGACACTTAATCCTACGGTAACTGGGCAACTAGATTAATGGTTAGGAAATCATGTTCAATTACATGTTACTGCAAAAAAAGGAGAATTGGAAAAATCGTGAAAAAATAAAGCAAAGAAAAAAAGACTACAGAAAGCCTGTATACCCTTGAAATGTAGCAATCACACAGGTGCAATTCTGGTCTGTTGTCTCCGCAGGACAGACATCCAATGAAGTCCAAACATGTTGGGTTTTCACACAAAAAAAAGAAGCAACAGTGGCTCAACAATGACTACGTGATAAATGATAGGAACAGCCTCCGTTTGCTGGGAAAGCATCGGAGTCCTCCGCTGCAGCTTGGAGGGAAAGCTGCATGTGTGAGAAACGCCCAGGCTGTGCGGGGAGAACCCCGTGGAAGAAGCTGGTAGCGATTAGTAGCCGACCAGCCCAGCCCGGGCCTTTCTTCTGCAGCCAGAAATAGCGCGCGCTGCGCTGCGCTTCTGGGGCAATGCAGCACCCCTCTGCAAATCTCACTCAGCCGGCGCGGGCGGCTCACGTCCATCCGGCGAATTTCCCGGACCGTTTGCCATATTCTCCAGCATTTATTTTTACTCAGAAGGGGCAGAAAATGCAACCCCCATGAGTTGGTTCTGCGCAATCGCGACTTCCCATTGATCCGCTTCTAGCAGCGTCCCATACACTCTGCTATACTTGCCTTCATCAAATCACTCTGATGCGCGCAGGGGATGGGTCTAGTCTGATCCTCCGCATCAGCGGGCCCAGCCTGCCCTGAACACATCATGCACAAATTCTGGGGTTACTCGCATGCACATGGGCCCGCATTTTTGGCAGGCAGTTTGCGTGCATTACTACTGGAATTCTCACGGAAGCACAAATTAAACGTGCGCAAAATAGGCATTTATTTGTGATTTGTAAGCATAGCATGTTGCTCGAGGGCATGAAAGCGTAGCATGCTGCACGAGGGCATGTAAGCGTAGCATGCTGCGCGAGGGCATGTAAGCGTAGCCTGCTGCGTATGAGCATGTAAGCATAGCATGTTGCTCGGGGGCATGCAAGCGTAGCATGCTGCACGAGGGCATGTAAGCGTAGCATGCTGCGCGAGGGCATGTAAGCATAGCCTGCTGCATATGGGCATGTAAGCGTAGCCTGCTGCTCAAGGGCATGTAAGCGTAGCATGCTGCTCAAGGGCATGTAAGCGTAGCATGCTGCTCAAGGGCATTTAAGCGTAGCATGCTACACGAGGGCATGTAAGCGGAGCATGCTGCGTATGGGCTTGTAAGCTTAGTCTGCTGCTCGAGAGCATGTAAGCGTAGCATGCTGCGCGAGGGCATGCAAGCGTAGCATGCTGCTCAAGGGCATTTAAGCGTACCCTGCTGCGCGAGGGCATGTAAGCGTACCCTGCTGTGCGAGGGCATGTAAGCGTAGCATGCTGCGCGACGGCATGTAAGCGTAGCATGCTGCGTGACGGCATGTAAGCGTGGCATGCTGCGCGAGGGCATGTCAGCGTAGCATGTAAGCATAGCCTGCTGCGTATGGGCATGTAAGCAGAGCCTGCTGCTCGAGGGCATGTAAGCGTAGCCTGCTGTGTGAAGGCATGTAAGCGTAGCCTGCTGCACAAGGGCATGTAAGCGTAGCATGCTGCACGAGGGCATATAAGCGTAGCATGCTGCACGAGGGCATATAAGCGTAGCATGCTGCTCGAGGGCATGTAATCGTAGCATGCTGCACGAGGGCATGTAATCGTAGCATGCTGCGCGAGGGCATGTAAGCGTAGCATGCTGCGCAAGGGCATGTAAGCGTAGCATGCTGCACAAGGGCATATAAGCGTAGCATGCTGCTCGAGGGCATGTAAGCGTAGCATGCTGCGCAAGGGCATGTAAGCGTAGCATGCTGCTCAAGGGCATGTAAGCGTAGCATGCTGCGCAAGGGCATGTAAAGCGGTTGGCTAAAAAAACTGCTACCCAAAAGGGGGTAAGGCCAGCAAAGGGGTGGAAATGGGCAGCAGCACCCACAATTATCTGCTGAGGTGCATGTTGCATATCAGGGGCGTGCATCATATCCGGTAACCCTTTGAGTGCCCTTAGGATTAACATATAAACCTAAAGAAATGTGGTATTGCTTTGCCTCCAGGCGTGTACACAACAGAGGCGTCGCTAGGGGTGATGGACGGGGGCTACAGCCCCGGGTCTTTTGGTTGTAACCCTGGATAGAAGCTCGGGGGCCACAATAAAACGGTAGCTAGCCCCGAGTCCCGACATTAACGTGGGCCCGGATCTTTTACAAACCAAGCTACACCGCTGGTGTACACACACACACACACACACGTCGTACTATATGGAAGAGAAGCAATACATCCTATGCCCCTCCCCCGTGAGTCCCAGAGACCCCTCCTCACCCCCCAGCCAAATGTTGTGTGGCCGTGCCACTCTGGACCTCTCGAGGCAAGGCCCCCAAACGATTGAATATTGCAAGGAAGACAATTGCAAGGGTAGAACAATTTGGATGGTGATAGCATTTAGGTTTGAGGCATAGCCGGGGTTAAGAGCAGAGTGGATTTACCGTCCCAAAAAAGTTTAGAATGCAGATTTAATAGAACTAGCATGTGGCTGAAAATTGACGAAGATGCTAATGTGAGATGTCTGGTACAAATCTTTGGGGGATCCTTGTCTGCTTTCATATGCAAGGGGCACAGCTCTAGAAATGCCATATCATATCACAGCAGAGCAGTTGAGGGGTCCACAATCGCAAAATGTGATTAGGGACCCTCCACCGAAAAAAGTTACATTTTATCTGGTGCTGCTCTCTGGCAGTGACAGTGCACCCTCCTACACACACCCCATGCCTGTCGTGATCTGTTGGGTTATCCAGCCCTAAACCCCCTGTAGCGGTGTGACTACAGAGAGCTATTTTCACAAAAGCAGTTCACAGCTCCACTTTTCTAACAACTGGTCTTGGGGAACTTCCATAACATTAAAAGCCAAGAAGGAAACTAGACTCCAGAAAACCTCACACTTCCTAAGCATGGACGTATTGCTGTGCCTTTAATTGGAGTTGTTTGTGGCGGCGGGTTATCAATAATTCAGGCCCACAGGCTACCAGGATGCATGGACACTGAAGTTCTCTGTACACAGATATTCACACATTGGCGGCATCGGGTCAGCCTGACCTATCTAGTCCGGCCATGCCTTTTGCTTGTACAACACTAGCGGGCTTTAGCTCCAGCTCTGTCTTTCCCCCCCTACACCGCAATTGCTACCGGGTGTCAGTCCAAGGTTTCTTTTTTTTTTCGGAAATGACTCAAAAGGTTTGTCATCTTTCACCAGAGAGTCCGTTCTGGGCCGCGGGCAAACAGGCCGCAGCACGTCCCCTGGCATCCAACCCGTTGCCAAAAAGACTACAAGGCACCCGCGAGGGAGGCCCACTCTCTTTTTCGGACGAGAGATAAAGAGGCAGAATGAAACGTAGTCATGTTTTCAACAAAAACTACCAGACGCCCCCTGTCACCCCCCAACACAATCTCCAAAACCGAGCTATACAAGCCAGTCTCCCAGGTCAACAGGTGCCTTATCAGGAATCAGACGTCCTGGGGCCGGCGTGTAATCCACGCGGTGACAGATAAACAACACTGTTGACAAGAAACCAGTTAACACACAAAAAAAGTTTACAGCCTTTTGTTTTTTCTTTAAAAACAGAGAGATTCTTCAACGCCCCCTGTATTTAATTTCCCACACCCACCAAAACGGAAAATGTTTGAGACTTTTTTTAAATGTACCCATATATCTAAACCACCAAAACATACCCACTCATGCATACTCTAAAACAAAAGAAAAAGAAAAAAAAAACGTCCCGAGAGAGAGAGCAACATTTTTTTTTAAACCTGTTGAACAGCACGGACCTTTGCATGGGGAGGGGTCGGGGGAGCGTGGGGGGGGGGGAACAAGCCAAGCTAAACAAACAAATAAGCCCACCATTGTGAACGTCGCCGCGCACTCGCGCGCAGCCAAACCCTACAGGTTCGCGCACGCGCTGCAGCGGGTCCCGGTCGATACCGCCGTGACGTAATGTGAGCATTAAATATTTGTGAGCCTCCTGCTGTCGAGCAGTGGCGGTGTGTGCACTGCGAGCCCGCGTTGCCATCTTGTAGGAATCGTCGCTCTTTAAGCGCGCCCCAAACACCGGATCGCGTGACAGCTGAACGGCTGGATCGCCTTTCTCTGCACACGGATGAAAGAAAATACACGCAGCAAGAAGAGGCGTGCACTGTGAAAACATAAACAACAAGAAAACAAGGCGTCCCACTGCCAAAATAGGGTGTACAATTGAAGCAACTCTGCCCGTTCGCTTGGTGCGCTGGAGCACACCTTTCCAGGGAAGATGTCATTTTTAGACTGACTGTGATGTAAACAAAAATGAACAGTGCGCTGGAATCGGCGTATTACTGCAGGAATCCCCGGTGGCACGCGGCCATCCAACCATCTGCACTCGGTATGTACAACAAAGCAAACCCCCTGACAGTCAGTCACACGCCTGGACTGCGGTGGTGAAATGCCCAGTTTGCCGTTCAGCGCTGAACGCTTCACGTCACTAGGGTTCCAAGCGCTGCCAAGCGTTCCAGAGGAGGATACTGAAAAGTGCACTGCCAAGGAAGCGGTTTTTCCTCGGATCACAGCCTTTGGTATAGTGGGAAATGCAGAGAATAGAACACAGGCTGCCCATAACTTTTGCACTTAAGCCAGGCCTACTCTCATTGGGGTTTCCCAATTCAGCACATAGGCGTGACAGGTATTCACAAAGCACAGCCCTGTCTCTCAAACGAAGAACACCCGAAAACGTCTTTAAACAAATATGAACATTTGAGAACAGTTAACTTGGAAGAAAACCATGGCAACCAAACATATTCTCAAGTTAGCTGTTACTCCCATATTGGGATTGTTCTCTAAACTGAAAGACCTTATGGCAGGGGTCTGCAACCTGTGGCTGCCCAGATGATGCGGACTGCAAATCCCATGATCCCTCACCATTGATCATGCTGGCTAGGGCTCATGGAAGCTGTAGCCCAAAACATCTGGTGAGGCAAAGGTTGCAGATCCTGCCTTATCGAACTTTAGAAAAATAAATGGAAGCGAGAGCAGCGGTGCTCTCCAATAGAAACATTGCCGTGTCCAGAAGAGAGCAAAGGTTTAGCTGTCAAGACACTTATCCAAAATACCATCTGTGATATGTGGGTAGAGATGCCCAAACATCATTGGGCACCCTTCCCACAACCTTAGGTGCACATGTGAGTGGAAAGAAGAGCTGAGATTTACACATAGTAGTAGACCTCCTGCACGGAGTCATGCTCCTGACTTTTCTAGAAGCATCATCAGCCAAAGCAGATCAACAAACTGTTCAAGGGGTGGAACTTGGAACTCAAATACTGAAGTGCGTTGTCTGCCGCTCTGTGGCATAACCGGAAATAGGAGAATTGCTTCTGGGTGAAGAGTACATGGAAATTGAGTTCTGGTGCAGTGGTTGTCCATGCTCTGTCCCTCTAAAACGTGAAGCATTCTTACAGGTGCACCACAGCAACAGGTTGACGGATCCACAAATGGACTACCAAATCAAGTACACCATCTACACCCATGACAGGAGACAGCCAAGCGCCCAGACGTGCACACAGCATCTTTAAGCAAGATGCGGATGGGCAGTATTCTTCGATGAAGTGTTGCAAAGGATTTTTAGGGAAAACATTCTCCTGGTGGGAAAGGGAGTTCAATGTGCTCACTATCCGGCTGCGTGCAGTGTCTAGCAAACACCCCGCCCATCTCTGCCACGGAGGTAGCACGGGCCTCTGGAGGTTGCCCATCCGCATAATTACTGCCACTGAAAACGCGTCTCATTCTACGATGTGAGTGACAGAGGTTATGAAGGGTGCACTGAAACCCCAGCCCTGCAAATTCATCAATATAATCACAACACTGGCTTATATCACTTATCCAGGCAATATGCACAGGTGCTTTATGACACTATTCAATGCCAGTTGTATGTGATAATCGCTGGAAATAACATTGAGGGTGACTTGATTTTTTTTTAAAGGCACTAAACACCCTCCCCAACATATTTCAGCACTGGTGCAATTATATAAACAAACTCCAGTCCTAGAATAGTGGCGGAAAGTACTGGATTGTGCCTTTAAAAAAATATGGAGTCACCCATGATGTTATTTCCAGCGATTATATCACTGGATACCTTCAATGCCCTGTGGTATTGTGCCTTGTGGTAACCCTGGATACTATTAGATTGAAAACTCCACCCAGCACATCAATTCTGAGCTGAACAGTCTTCGCCGCTGGTAGGAAATCCCCACCAACAGAGACCGTTGCAGATAGTGCAGGCCACCGCCAAAACTAGCACCAAGCACCGACCACAGCATAAAGTGGCCGTGGTTGGAAGAGAATCACCAATCTGACAAACGACTCAATCGGGTCTTATCTTGTGGATGTCCTCAGCCGTAGCGGGCACTCCAGGGATTCGCCAGTGTGTGCGCCTACCAGGGACCACATCTAGACACTTCATGTACAAGCAGGTAGGTTGGTTGGTGGAGTGTTGTACACAAGTCAAACTGTTCACAGTTATCAATATTGCCTGCAAACCCAATGCAGCACCGGGTAGAAATTAATTCCCTGTGGTAGCTGCTAAACATTGGAACATTTTACCAGCCACATTAAGGTCGGAAGCCTCGTACTGGACCTTCTGTAAACATGGCTCTTCTCACAGGAGCTACTAAAATAACTCCCTTCAGTTATCGACACCATGTTAATAACTAAAATCAATACCGTTATTTAATATGGAGGCTGTAAAGTTCTCCTATATGTACATATGTAACATTGTAACCTTGTAACTCTTGTACCTCTGATTGTCACGCCGACTTGCGTAAGTAACCTTGTAACCTGGATGTTTTTTACTGTTAAGAACAGCGCATAGATACCTCCGGGTTAGGTGCGCTATACAAATGTCAAAATAAATAAAATAAAGAAAGAAAACGGAAGGGGATGCTAAAAAAACAAGAAACATTGTCCCCACTGGTGGACAGTCCTCTTACTGTAATGAGGCCCTGGCTGTGGTCTCCGCATATGGCCTTTCTTCTTTTCAAAAATCGAAGCAGAAGCATTTCTCAGGAAACTTACTTCCAATGGACAAGTCCTGGTACTCACCATAGGATGTAGTACTTATGAAATGAACAGTGCTTGTGCTTCGACGCTGGATGTAGGTATTGTGTTCATTTCCAGACACTAAGCAGTTGTATCAGGGAAACAAGTGGTACCCATCCAGGCTTTTCTGCCAAAGCTAGCTCAAGATGTCTCAGGGGTAGAACGTACATTTCTCTCCAAACGGACAAGCCCTGACATTTGTATCAAGGTTGGCCTGTCTCCTCTCGGTGGACACTGATCAAAGTGCCCGGGGGCCCTTCAAAAACAATGGAGTTGCTATTGTTAAGTCCTGTTGCACACAATGGCAAAACCTAAAGTACTCCGTATGGCAGCTTACATGGAGGGACAAACCTGTTCTTACGCAAGCCTACACGTTGACGTGACGTCGACTTTGTTTCATGTGGAGGCACACTATAATTACATTCCCGACCCCAATCACGTGTTCAGACTCTCATGGTAACATCAGAGTTCCAACCCCAGGCCACAAGTTGGAATCCAGGATGGTGGACAGGCTGCTAACATATCTCCAAGTCAATGGTCCTCATTCTCATTTTACCTACTGTTTACTGCGCGCGAAATAATTACCCCGTTATGACGCTTATTGGGTCTGATTCTCAAAGCGTTTTTCAGTGGGACACCCCCCTTGAAAAATGCTTTGGGAATCAGGACCGTATTTGTTGGGAAACACTGCTTGAGGCCTGTAAACATTCATAGGGGCACATACGGGGTCCCTCCACATGGAGGTCAATGGAAGACTCATCCTCTGCATAAAATCAACCAATCCTGGAACATGGATTTGAGCAAAGTGCCTCACGCGATGCGGACGTTCAATGTAGTACACATGTACATCTCTGACCTCCTTACAGAGGGAGAGAGAGCAGACACCTCTCCAAGGGGCATGGTATTCGGGATAGTTAAGCCTAACTGAGGTACCGCCATTTTGTTGACTTTTTTGACGCAACACTCTTTATTTCACATTGGCTAATACAGTACAAGAAATCAGAACTTTTTAGATTATACAGGCAGTCAATTCTAAGATGGATGAAGCTGCAGTGAGACAGTGGTGAACTCCACTTGTATGCGTCAAGTTGCACGTGTGACATTATTTGGCTCCGCCCTACACAGAATTTTTGATCTCTGCCTCTTCGGATCGTGCGTCTGACCAACAGATATGGTTTTAAACTAGACCGATAAACGTTTTAAACGTAGGCTACCAGGCGTACTCTTACGAAAGTGCTGATTTGACGTCACAATGCAAATGTACAAAGCGTTGCGGAATAAGTCCACTTCAGTGCTGGAAAAAGGAAGCAACCGAGTGCATACATGCCCAGTTAGGACAAGTATCCCATTACAATCAGGCAAACCTACATTTCCTGGAAATTGGTAAAAACCTCAAATCACATTGAAAAATGGTCACATTACTCTAACCGATAATCAGACAGGACTTCTGCAGTACATTTAAGTAAATTAGAGAGTGACTAGTCTTTCTGAGAGTTCATGAAAATCACAGACCCGGGTAGTCTGCATCTGCACCCACTTTGGTGGTGGTGCATGTCGGCAAACTCCCTGAAGAGACACCCTCCTTTTTATTTTAACTTGAAATCATAGAGGAAAGGACATTACAGCTATGAAGATGGAGGCGATGAGTGCACACTTTTCTGACACTCACAAAACCAAAGGAATGCTAGGTAGTGTGTGTACCAATCACCAATCGTTGATCGTTACACTCTCAACCCTACTTCCTCCCCTTTAGACTGTCCCACCCCCACTTCTCTGCCATCCCTAGCAATCCCAGCTCCTCCGCTACCCCTGCGCGCTACTAGTAACAAACACCCTGGGTGCATACCTTACATAAAGCACACCTTTGCTTCCGAGCCAGGGTTGCACTTTATAAATCATATACATGCTGGGTTCAGCCCTTGTTCTTCTCAATCGCAAGGCTAGTAGTCCAATATTGCAATCAGAGTTGAAACAATACCGCTGGGTCATTTCATGTAACTTCCTTCACGGAAGAATCACAGAACTTCATGAAAATAAAACCCATGCCTCTGCAAAGGAATCCTTTGGAAATCTAAAACCAAAGCAAGACCGAGCAGTTCTATGTCATGGCCGCACAATAAATTGCCGCAAGGGCGTTTAGCGTGCCACATTTGGAGCATTGACCCTTACCCTCGCTCTTCCCTCTTCATGTTTCAAGGTTACGTGAAAGAAGGAGCTGAGCTCTCCCGCTGCGCCTCCTGGATGTTCCATGCAAAGGGGGAGTCCCCCCTTTCCTGCCCAAAATCACCCGCTGTCTCCCCTCTACCCTCACACCAGGCCACTTAGCTGTTTTGGGGCTCCTGCATTGCTTGTCCCATCCTATGAGCAACTTCCGGCACCAGCCCTCCTCCCAAAGACCTGCCCCGCGCGCACACACACACACCGCTCCCCCACCTTATCACTTCTGGAGCCAGGGTACTGTGTGGCATGCCGAAGACCTCCACCACAATTGCTCTGCGGGAAAGATGTCCCAGATCGAGCAATATGTACATTTACTAATGCATTTGAAATATAAATTAACCATCTGGGGCCCTAGAGATCAACCCCTAAAAAAATAAAAGGCCTACTTGCCAATATTTTCCATTGCTGGCCTCGCTCAAATTTAAGAAAAATATCAAAACATTTGCATCAACAAACACTGGGCCGCAGTTAAAAGGAAGAGATTACTTAAAATGTGGATGGTTGCAAACACAGCTATGAAAAACAACATGGAGTACGATTACCCTAGTAAGCCAGCAACTACAAGCATTGTAGTATGTGGTGCCTGTCGCTACCACTCTTTCACCCTCCTTGTCCCCCAACAGTGGAACGCCTTCCCTCCTGACATCAAGAACATCACCAGCATTCAAATATACCCTTACTCCGCACACCCTCAACCCCTTTCTTACATTCACTGACTCAACTCATAATCCCACCCACATAACCTACCGCGCATACTATGTAACATGCACTGACTCAACTCATAATCCCACCCACATAACCTACCGCGCATGTCATGTTACATGCACTGACTCAACTCATAATCCCACCCACATAACCTACTGTGCATGCCATGTTACATGCAGTGACTCAACTCATAATCCCATCCACATAACCTACTGTGCATGCCATGTTACATGCACTAACTCAACTCATAATCCCACCCACATAACCTACCGCGCATGTCATCTTCCCCGTCACCAAATGTAAATAACTGTACAGTACTGTAAGCCAGTGAACTCATTTACATGGAGTAAATAAGTATACTGGCAATATACTTGGTCCCCATTTGTATGTTTCGACTTCCTACTCACCAATAAGTAGTCTCGTCTGTGTTTCACTTCTATTGTACAGCGCTCCGGATTACGCAGCTCACCAAAATAAAATACATTTTTATAAAAAATAGAGATAGTTCTGGCGCACTCCCCAACTGGTTCGTATTGTTTTAGGGTTGTGTGATTTTCCTAGTCCCCACCCCGATACAAATGCCATTTGTGTTAGGAACACTCAAGTAGCAAACAAAACTGTCGACGTTTTTCTCCAAATATCCCCTTTTTGGAGTTTCCAAAGTAGGATGTACTCATATCAAGCATTGGCAATCACCCTCACGCCAAGCAAGCCTAGGAAACCAGCTGGGTCTGCAATGCAATCATGCACAACTCAATCAAAAAATAAGTGTGTTGTCCATTTGTGTTGTAAATAGAAAATCCGCTACATTTTTCAGGAAACCATGACATGTTTAACAATGCTGCCGGTTTAAAAATAAATAAACGTGTTCCTACAGCAGCCCTGTGTTTCAATGGGTTAATTTGTTTTGGTGTTTAATAGCGCCCGCATGGTGCCTTCCAACTGCTTCTGATCACTTTAAGACACTGCAAGAAAAAAGCAAGTTTCACAAAGTCACGGTTAACAAAGCAAGCATCAGACTACCACAAGGCGCGTGCCCAGGCCCCAGGACCCAAAGCGAACGCAAAATCGGAGTGTGATTAGTCTGGAGTGGATATTCACGTCCATTTGTAAGGCCGATTGTTAGGCCCAACTTCGTGCAGACCTCCACATTCTGGCTCTCCCAGCAGCCTTCCTAGCCGGACAGCTTTTTCTTGGCGTTGCAGCGATAGAGCCCCACTTCAGCTAGCGCAAGGTTCACCTGGGAATAATCGGCACAGAGCCCCCGCCCCCAAACCCTGTCCCCGTGAGGCGCACTGTTGATGGACGAATGTATTGCCACTTGAATTTTTCATTTACTTTTTTTCGAAAAACGAATTTCAAGTCTTAAATACCACAAGTCCCCTTAATGAATTTTCCAGATCCACTTTTCCAGGGCATTAGGTTTGTGGGAGCCTCAGTAGTCTGTAATCACCTTGCCAAACAAGCCTGCAGGGGTTTCCTTGATGAGAAAACACCTTTGCCATACCCAGCCACCAGTAACAGCATCTGCGCTCGTATGCTTTCTTGCAGACAAAACAATTAAACTCGCTCAAAAGCTTTTAAAAGGGGGAAAATACCCTAAATAAACACCCCGAAAACCAGGGATTTTCCATCACAAAGAAAAGCTATAGACGTCTATTTTGACTTCTTGGTGCAGACAACCTTTGCCCGAGGCACTATTTATTTCCAAATGACAGATTGAGGAGGGCCATCATGAACAGGTGCTTAAAAGGGCATTTTCTAAAAACCCAAGATTAGCGAGAAAATGTACCTACTATTCCTAGGAAGCGGGTTCAACCAGATAAACAGGTCTGAAATCCTCGCCCCAAGGCAGCAGAAGAGATATCAGAAGCCTGGTTAAAGTTACCTGCATTGTGTCTTTTCATTAAACGTAGACTTCATTGTATGGACTGTTCCATCCAGCCGATGGCATTTAAGATTATAAAGGTCTTCTATTCCATCAAGTAAAACGTCTAGAGCAACACAAGGCTGCAGCGGGTGCAAACCACATCTGCAGAATTCAGAAATAGCTCCGAAAACCACGTTAGAAAACAAAGTCGGTACAGGTGTTGGACCAACATTCGGTACACACCGATAACACTAGCCGCCAAAAAGTGCTGTGGTTTCTTAAAGTCAAATCGTGTTTTGCACCAATTTGTTGAGTTTAGGAAAGCAGTCTGAGAAAGCAGAGCCAGGACAATGCGTCTCATCCTTCAAGCAGTCGACTGCTTTTAGAACTTATGTAGCCCAAGCCAATTACAAAAAAAACATTGCATGGGTAAATGTTTGCACGCAAATGTTGGCTCTTTTTACAATCACTAGCACGTTTCACTTGTTTCAGGTCACAGAATTTTAGCGACATTGGAGGATTCTACCTATTTAAAAAAAACAGCATTTTGTTCAGTCTGTGCCTTCGGTGGCCTTTCTTTGAAATCGGCATTTAAAAGCACATTCTGCTTGCAAATCAATGCACATAGCTTGTGCAGGACTAAAGCCTAGTTGTGGCAAATCCCCACACGAATCTGGTAAAAACCCATTAAATGCCCAGCAAAGCAGCACTATCAAGAGCCGGGCACTAAGGGAAGCGAAACACGGGTTAGTCAAAGGAAGAGTTGTGTGGGGGCTAGAATGTCTGCTACGCAATCAGAAGGCCCGTCCAATCCTCCAGCTGACCAAATTGCTGCATCCTGGGTAGCACTCATTGGCCCTTACTAACTTTTTGTCGCCACATTTTGGCCACACTTACAGACATCCAAAGCCAGAGTCTTACTTCCTACAAGAAAATTGCACTTCTACAACTGTGACCGGACCCCTTCACATGTGGGGGGCTTGTAAACACCTGAAACAACTGGGTGACCAGTTGTACAACAGTATGAAACATTGTCAAGGAAGTTGGTACCAAGGGTAAAAGGTCAATGCGCTGAATGTAAGGGGACTACAAATCCCAGTAACAGAACGTAACACAACCTGAAGGTCCAGAGGTACAGACTTTACTCTTGCTAGCCATGAGGGTGGGTTACAAGCCATAACTCACGCGAAGTAGTAGTCACAAACTATGCAGCTCTCCTACCCCTCATGTATGAACCGTTTAATAAAAATCATACATTATAATAAAAGGCCAGATGTATGTTTGTCCGATGCAGTCATGCACAGTAGAGACTGCCTGCTTTACCTGTTGTCATTGCTAGAGGGAACGGTTGCCTTAGGAAATATATTAGGCCAGTACTTTAGCGGTGTAAACAGGCTTCCTCGCTAGTATATACAGATTTTAAATAGCCTCTATACTATCAAGCAGATCATTTACAACACATGTTTCATCTGTTTGTTGCACAGGATTGTAATGAAAGGGGATGTATGTGAATGAGAGTGTGTGAGTTTTTTATTCAAATCCATAAATTAAGGATTGGGTGTGTGCCTAGTTTACCAGAGCAGCTGGTGCGATGGATTTCAGTTCATAGTACATACATATTGCATGTTTCCAGTTGCTCTCAAAACAATGACACTGGACGACTGTGAGGACAACTTTCAGATGCCCGGCAACAGAGTTTCGCTAGAGGGAGCAGGCAAGGACTACGCTTTGGGAGAATAATGTGCCCGTTTCAATGGAGTCCTCTGTCCAGGGAGGAGAACACGGGTTAAATACTTGAGGGAACTGCAGCCAGGACACATGAAAGAGGGGTGCCAGTAAAATGGCATGACCACCCTAACAGTGTCCCACTATGGAACCCTCACTTCTCTGATGACAGAGGAACAACATACAATATCTAAAAGTAGGAACATCCTACTAGAATGCATATACCAATGGGTGCACAGAAATTCTATATGTAACAAGACTTTAAAAGACAACAGTGTGCTCTAGCGTGTGAACAACAGAGCGCCAAAAAGGCAAATACCAGAACTCTGGATTAAAATTGCTTTACAAGCTTCACTGGTAATGGGGTGGGGGCGGGGGTGTAAATCACTCACACGAGTTAAATATCTATATAAATAATGGGTGCCCTTCCAGAATCACGCCTTATTGTAACAATGGTTGCTGGTCCTAGGCACCTGGATATAACATTGTTAACAAACCTTAATAGATGTTTGGAAAATTATTAAATTGATACCAGCGTGTCCCCAGAAATGGGCAACATTTTTGTGGGGAAAGCCACATAAAATATACTTTTTAGTAAGCTTAACGTCATTGGGGATATAGTTTGTTGTGCATGTTTTAAACACTGTAGGGTGGTCAGAGCAGCTTTCGACATGACTAACATGCAGTTGCTGACCTTGGAACGGATCAGAAATTAAACGAAAAGGTCAAAGATCACAACCGGAAATGCATAAGGAAAAATAGATACAAGTGTTATAAATCTTTATGCTCCAATTTTAAGGTCTGCTTTGCTCTACTTGTAGATGGAGCTGGGGCAGGTTGCTTTGCCTGGGGGACGGGGGGGGACTGTCCCTCCTTTCTCCACACATTAATGGCTTCTGGAGAAAAAAAACGTTGGCACCAGTCTGATGCCTACGGCTTTTCAGAGGCACCAACTTGTCTGGAAATCAGATGCCCTTCGATGCCATTCTACCTGTGGCCAGAAGAACCACAAATATGAGGCTCAGTATGAAATGTTTATTGCACGACATTTGCCATTGCACCCCTCCATGCAAAGGAGAACCTCATGCAAAGCTGCTCGCAAATCCACAGTAGATGGGATTCGCTCTTCAGAACGCACGGTGCATGGGGTCTGGGGGCAATACTGAGGGCGGCACTGCACAAAGTACAAGAACCCCCAGGCCAATTCCTCAGAGTTCAGAGGTCATCACCTGCAGTAAATGAATTGCAGTCTCTGCCTTTCCACACAGCATTCCCAGTTCCCAAGCGACTTCACAGAACAAGACAAGCAGGATTGACAGTCCTCTCTTTTCCACCAGTACAGAAACACAAATCAGAACTTTAATTTACGCCTGACAAGCTTTTATAGCATGTCTTTTTTTTTCTTTTTACTGTGCAACTGCCGCCACATACTATGCTGCCTTCCAAAAAGCTTGCTCACCCTTGCACTGATGACATTAAACCAAAAGATGTTGTATTATTTTAGGTGGAATAAAGGACACAACAAACACAATAGTAGTTTGAATTTAGGCAATCGAAAATGGAGGTGTCGTGGGAGCTTTTGAACAATGTTGCCCATTATTGTGAGTATTTAGAGGCGAATTTATGAGTCAGACAGTGGGCCAAATTCACGTTTCACGGGATGACCTACCGCTGGAGACCTACCCACGCAGTAACTCTGACTTACACCTGGTTTACTACGAGTAAATCTGGGGTTTGTCAAAGTTACTCCGTGTAACTTCTTTGGTGAATGGCATAACGCTTCCTCCCCAGGTGCAAGTCAGAGTTTCTCTGTGTAACGTCTTCGTGAATTTGGCCCCAAATCTCGCAAGTAAGTGACAGACCAGCGATACCCAGCTACGTTTTGACCACTAGAAAGCTACTGGGTCAGCAGGCAAAGCATGAACAACACTCCAGGCCACGGTGATCCATGAAACAGGCAGGAGCACAGCATTAAGGTAAAGAAACGGCGGGACCCGATTATATAGAGGTTGCAACCTACGCACATTTGATTTCGGCTTTTTTTTTTAAATGCACCTCCCTGTTTACAATAATATTTTACAAGCTCGTTTGCCTTGCAAGGGCGCCCAGGTACAACTCGTACGAGGCCTGTCTCTGTACAGACAGGGCATTAGCAGGAAAGCTAGCATGGCGTGCCCGTTCCAAAGCCAGCCTGTTTACAACGTGCCTGCTCTGTTCATACTGCGCCGACACGACCTTTGTTCAAACCCTTTTCTTTTTTACTGGGGCTGTTACAGAGATAACCGGCTCATTTATCAAAATGAAATTTCCATAGTAACCTATAGCCTCGAGATATTCAGTTGCTTTACACAAATCCAACAATCCATTCAAACTGCCGAATGCAAGGCCTGGTCGCCATGGAGACGGCGCAGCGCACGGTTAGATCATTGCTTATGTTAGCAAAGTTTTGTTGTGTCTTTCCTCGGAGCCCGGCGAGGTGGTGCCATGCAGTGCTCGTAACGCGGCCAGGCAGCCTTCCCGCCACTGCAACTGCCGTTTCACGTGAAGAAACAACAACATGCCCACCCTTGGCTTCACAACACACACGTGTCAAGGAAGGCGTCGAGGTCCACTGGCACCTTCATTGGCCCAGACAAAAAAATGAAGAGGCAAATGGAAACTACATGTCGACAAAGGGTCTTTGGATTCAGTTATCAGTCATTTTCGAAAACGTTGCCAGGCCCCATGGCTCTCTTGCAGACGCGTTGCTTGTTTTTACACGGTAATGTGCGCATGGGCAAATGTATCAAAGCGTAATGGGGCTCCCTGCACTGCAGGTGCAGTGGAACAATCTAATTCCAACTGATCCTTACGGAGTGCTGTACCAAACAGTGTACCTAAAGATACGTTCAGTGGTCGAATTCAGTCAGTGGCAAATCATTATTTCTTTCTTAACTATAGTTCCAAAGTTAAAAATAACACACTTTCTTAAAAGTAATCCCAACCTCTCGCACACACATGTGTAAGCATATGTATTGTTCCTCTTATGTTAATCAGTAACAATAAATCAAAACTTGATGGTGGAGATGGGTGCAGCACTACCAGTCAGCAACAGCTAGAGTTCAAATGGTAACATCTCAATTTCTTATGCAAGGGATATTTTTTCTTTAAATCAGCCTTTTACTAATATTAACTTTCACTATCTGAATATGTGAATTTTAGAAAAACTTACTAGCAAGAATATTTAGGTACACCCTCCCATGGCTTTACACAAATGGGTTTCAGTCATACTGATGACGCCACTTACGCGGCAAAAAAATAAAGTTACTTACTACAAAGAAAGATACAGCATCAGATTGTGAGGGAACTCGGGTCTACTGGAGCGTAGATCATTTAGTTTCTAAATGATCTACGCTCCAGTAGACCGAGTTCCCTCACAATTGTTTCCACTTGTGTATTACACATTTGCAAAAGAAACTACTGGTCGTTGACCGGGTCAGGCTAACGGAATTATTAGCATGCAGTAGGCAAGTTCAATATATATTTATACCCACATGTACACACCCACACACATTCCCGTCTTCGCTGCAGTTTAGACATGTCCAGGATACATATTAACATCAGAGCAGGGTCTCATGGTAATGTCATCACAACCCTACGCGTTTCGGGTTACCGGGCAACCTTGCCAAAGGATTTCTTATTTTTTTTTTAAGTGTGCTTGGTTTTTAAATCAAGAAGAAACAAAAGTCAAATAATACATTAAAAAATAAAACACATGGTTTGCTTTCAAAGAAAAAATAACGTAAAAATACTCTGAAGTTTGAGAGGTATTTTCATTTTCCAAAAACTCTTTCCAGTTCATTATTACTTGGTGGGGGTTGGGGGTACATTGGAGGAGGCGGGGGAAGGAGGGCAGAGAGCAGCAGACCTGAACAGGTAAAGCCATAACAAGCTGATTACTCTCTTTGTTGAGGAATAGTTTCTCAGCTTTAGTTCACTATCCAAACAGCCATAGTGCTTCAATAGCCCAGTAGAAACAACATGTCAGTTCTGCTAAGCGAATAATGTATTCTGGGAGTATTATCCCCCTCTGGAAGGCAACCCCCCCTTTACAGTCGTGAAGGCATATAAAGCAAGGCCAAACACAAGCGTCCTCAAGATAAATGGGGGGGATTAGGCCGCAGCGTAAAGAGGCCAGGTGATTTAACTAAACTGTCACCGGGTACAAAGACCAACCTGCAAAATTAGACCATTAACGGTCCGTGAGCAAAAGGGAGACACACAGATAAAAGAAAGTCCCAACTTTAGAAATGGAGGTTTATCCTGGATGATATTTACAAAACTCGAAAAGCGAGCAAAGGGGAAAAAAAGTATACGTACCGGTGTGTGTTCTCAGGTGAGCTTTTAAGTGAGATGACTTTGTGTAGACTTTTGTGCATCCTGAAAATAAACATGGCAAAAATTAATAGAAGTATGGTTAAAAGGCAGGCTTCTGGGGGATAAACAAAAAGGCACGTACAGCGACATTTAGGGAAACTCATTTCCAAGCATTTGGATCAGAACGTTGCCAGGATTTTCCGGTGAGATTACATGCTCCGGGTTAACCATGACAGCACACATTACCAACAGGCTCGACTGTAAGGGGGATCCCTCCCACGTGCCTGTTCCCTGATCGAAACCCCAGCTAACCAGTGGCGGACGGCTCTACTGGAGCCTGTCGCAGAATGTGGAGTTTTGAATACTGGGTTATGCCAGACCATTAAAAACAATATAATGGGGGCTGTACAGATTAAATACAAATATCCACTGGATATTAATTAATTTTTCCAAAATGCAACTGGGGTTTTGTATATGGCAGCTCATGTCAAGTACCCCCCAAAAAACACGTGAGCAACTGTACCAAGAAGACACCGTGTGTAGCTCACCAGGCACACCCGCCACAGCGGGGCTTGGACCTATAGTCATGGGGACTTCCCTGGTCTGTGTAAGTGACATGTTTCTTTCAGCGTGGACCTACTACACCTGCACCAGCCCGCAAAACAGCTACTGTCAACATGATCACATTACAGATGTTTTTGTGCGTTAAATTGTCACATGGTGCGAACATCATGTTTTGGAAGCTGCCAAATGGTCTGCTTCCTGTGTTGGTTACAGAACTGGAAACAGACATGGCATTCATTAGAAGGGCGAATGTTCCCACTTGGCAGACTGGAAATGATTTGGAAAACCTCAAGATAATGCTAAAGTTGGATGTACAATTTTTCCACAAGAGAAAAAAAAATGCGGACGAGCCACTAAAAGTGCCAATTGTCAAAGGAAAAAAAGGAACTAAAAAGATTTTCAAAATGGTTATGGCAAACTCAACTCCACTGGCATCGGCCAAATAAGACTAGCTATTCAGGGGCCTGCAATCTGCAGCTCTCCAGGTGTTTTGGACTACAACACCCATTCTCCCTCACCATTTAATATGCTAACTACGTCGGATGGGAGTTGTAGTCCAAAACATTTGGAGAGCCAAAGGTTGTTAAGCAGCTGAATATGTGTAGCCCAGCCATAATGATGTGAGTATGCAGAGCCTCTGCGCTGCCAACCACTGTACTGAAATCACCTCAACACCTCAACTAGTAAGATCCATCACCCAATTAAAGGCATTAAGATAGGTAGGCAGAGCTCCCTGGAGAAATGCTATGGGTAGTCACTGGCACATCGCCCACGTTCATATAGTTTCCTCATTTAGCAGGTGTCGTGCCTGGTCACGTACCTCGTTTGATAAGCACACGATATGCACACGCCCTGCAATGTGTGAAGCAATCAGCAGAGCGTGGGATTTGTGCTCTGGTGGTTGTGTGGGGAGGATCGGGGCAAACGGATTTAAGTTGCATAAAACAATGGCCTAAACTACCATTGTTAATAACATGTCATTTACTAATCAACCACACACACAAAAAATCAGAATGAGATTCCAACATGCGAAACGCCCTCCTGTCGTTTAGACCTCTGCAGAACGCGTTCTTGTCCAAAGGCAGGGGGTTCGGGGGTTCTTCAGATTCATATGATGTGCAGGAGTGGTGGATATAGGTCTCGTCACTGGATGTTACTAAGTGGCCGGGTACAGTCTCCTGAAGGGCGATGATGATCCTGACTAGGGAATTTTATTGGATGTTGCACGGAAGGAAAACAAACTAGGCAAACACAAAAAACAGGGAGCGCGTGGGGATCTCTGGCATGAGCTAAGAAGAGTGGCTGCCATGCCAAATAAGACATCTAGCTTACACATATGCACAGTACTCCATAGAAAAGCTAATTCAATTTTCAAAATGATATGCAAGAGAGCAAACCACTAATGTCATCGGGCAATCATTAGAAAATACTGAAAGAAATCCGGGTAGGGTTGAGGTTGGGGGAGGGTAATCTATCACATTAAACAATACAATGATAAAAGAGCCGGGGACTGCCATGAACATGAAATGTAAATCTGCACCAACTCCGGAGGCGTAGGCAGGGTATGGCCTGAGTGGGCAAGGCACACCAAACATCTGTAAATGCCCCCCCAGCAGCACTGTCTGGGCATTTACAGGGGTTCATGTCACTGAGGTGGGCCCAATTACATTAGCTGCTGCCCCACTTGTTACATAATCCTGGCTACAACTCTGACTATTATGTACTTTCTGCAATGCTACACCAAAGAAGATACACGAATACTAGAGAAGAGTCACGCTGATGTTCTGCTGTTTTTAACTGAAATGAAATTGCCTCCCTGACTAACTTCTTGTTCATGTTCTCCTGTAGGCAGCCACCCTTTGGAATGTGTCCACAATGACCTTTGAGTCAGAATTGCCATTGGGTTTTTCTCAAAGGCCTCAGGCCCAGAAAACATGTCTGCAGCAGAGACAGGCTCACCTGGATAATCGCAATAATGTATCCGTCTCTTCTCCAGGTCAGGGTTGCTCCTCCGGTTGTACTTCACTGGCTGCAAAGTCTGGGAAGGGACAGGCAATGCTGCTGGTAACGTAGGATTGTGAATGGCCATCTTGGATGCAATGGTGGCCGCGTAGGATGGGGGAGGGTTCAAGGTCTGCAAGAGCTCAGCTTGTCTGTCCGGGCTGCCAGGCTCAGAGCTTGGGGGTGAAGGAGGGAAGTAGACGGCCTCCTGCTGCGGCTGAAGGAACTGGTTGGGCATAGCATACGAGCAGGGGCTCATGCCCTGGAACTGTTTCATTGTGGGCTGCTGGGGAGCAGGTGGGCTGAGCGTGTTGTTGAACTCTGCGATTGCATTGTTCAAGGACACGTTAAGAGTGTTCATTGCAGCAGCTTGAGATGCGGGGTTAGCCATGTCCATGTCCGGGGAGCTCAGGAGCTGATAGAGCTGGCCCTGCTGGGGGTTGATGGGGAGATGAAGCTCCGGCGAGGGGAGCTCCTGTTTGATAAACACACTGTTGACATCGGCATTCTGGTGGGAGCTGAATATGCTGGTGAACTCTGGCAGTGCATGGGTAGGGGCTGTATCGTTCTGGCTGAAAATGGCATCTGGCTCAATCTTGATGTGGGTGACTGTCGGTCTCTGGCTTTTGTAGAGGCCGGTTCTCAGGTGCGTGATGTCGGGCAGGAAGACATTCATGTTGATGCTGTAAGGCAACCCATCACCATCGCTGAAGAACTGGTCGATGCCGGAGGCACTGTCTCTTCGGTATTTTTTCTGCTCAGAGATTATCGGAGCTGGGGGAGGCTGGGGTAACAGATACTTCTCCATTTCACATCGGGTCTAAAGAGTATAAAAAGAGAAGGCACAGTTTGTTAACCATCACAACTCTACCAGAACAGCATGGCAAAACAAAAAACAAACAAAAACACTCCACACTTAAAGATAACTGTACCAATGAGCAACACAGTGTGCAAGTGCATAACAATCAGAAAGAAAGGATGCTGTTACAGCATTATTACACATGCTGAAAGAAAGTGTGTTTCTCAAATTTGACCTGTCCGGTAATCTCTGCAACCCACCCAAGAGGGTGTCCCGCAGGCAAATCCCAAACCCTTTCATAGAAAGACGCCTCCAGCACGCTAACGGACACAACTTGTTCTCTGCCAGCAAGCAGCCAAAACAGTCTGGATGATCCACTGAATAATTATACACACACAAACACAAAGCACTGCAAGTAACTGCCAAACTGCCGCCAATTACCAAGATTGCCTCATAGAAGCCATCTCAGCCGGTGCATTGTATCAGCGGCCTTTGTTGGTGCACCTGAATGGTGCATTATAAAAAAAAAAAACAGCGTGGAAAACACCTCTGAAAATGACACTTGTCAGCATCACAATCCAATCAGTTACTTATTCTGGCACGTACGCTTGGCTCGGGAAGGCTCAAACATTCACAAGCCCCTTTGTTTTGGTCACTGCAAGCCAACACATAAAAAATGCACGATTTCCCCTGCACCACACATCGAACCAATGCGGTTTCATTGTTTCACCAGTCAATATGATTGGGTTAGCACATCAACTACAATACACAGGCTCGAAGGACAGGCTGAAAAAAAACGGGGGCAAGATGGGCTGCTTATTGCGCTGTTGTATTTATGTAGTCAGTGAAACCCTGACTGCAAGCAAATGCGTCACCCCAGGAGCGCTCATGCGAGCATGTGGAGGGGTTTACAGATCTCTGCGATCCTTTATTTTACAACGCACTTACTACCAGAGCATAGCCCCTAAGCACAGGCGGGATTCGAACCTCTGTTGCTCTGCGTGGTCTTTCTTCCAAGACAAACGCATTGCCCCCGAGCTATCCTACAGACTGCATCAAATAGGAATAGTGGAAAGACACCAAAAGATGACTGGCCCACCAGACAGGCCTGTAGGGCGGCCATAGGGCAATGCCCAAAGTGCAGGCCCAAAATGGTAGTGTGGCACATTTTGTTTGTCAAAGTGGGTCCGCTTTTTGGCCAAAGTGAGCCCGTTTGATCAGTTACTTCAGTGCACATTTTTGTTCAATGTTACTGTACACATTTTATATAAAATGCACAATTTGCTACTCTTATACCAAAAAACGACCCCTTGCGTAATATGGACACAGTCCATCACAGAAGGAAACACTTACCATTCCTGACTTCGGTCACTTTTTCATTGATGCCCAATGTACGCCCCAGGCCGACAATGTCTGGAGGCCAAAAACTACAGGGAGCCCCCCACTACCCATGGCTGCCCCCCACAGAGTTGACATATTTGGGGTTACAACACAGCTCGCACCTGTTCATTGTGGCTGATGGGTGCACTGACTATCACCACTTCATGATTAAAGTGAGTCTGAGACAATAAGTGCCGGGGCTCAAAAATAAGTGCCAGGGCTGATCCCTGGCAAACACCCCCTCAAATAAAGCAATGCCAATGTCCAGCAGCAGCAGCTTTAGCCCCCATCGCCCAAATCATCCATACTTTCAACTGGTTTCTCTAAATGGCTGATGAAACAAACCAAGTGAAAAACAAAATCTTCTGGTATGAAAAAAAAAAGTTACATTTCCTTTCGCAAAAGTGTAAAATACAAGATTCTTCACTAAGAGGCGCCAGATTACAGAAACTTTGCACTGATCCAAGTGCAAGGTTTGCACGGTATTAGCACTAGGGCAAAGCTTGCCCTATTTTTAAAAACACTGGGACATATCACGTATCACGTCAAATGGACGTATCACGTAAAAGTGCAGTTTGGCATATTAAAAGCACCACCACTAAAATTGCCCTAATGCTAAAAAGATACATTTTGCGTATGTATAGCTGTCTTGCTTTTAAAAATAGGGCAAGCTTTGCCCTAGAGCTAATACCGTGAAAACTTCGCACTTGCACTGGTGCGAAGTTTCTGTAATCTGGCCCCAGGAGTTGTTTGTCTCATCTGTATGACAACAGCATGGCGAAGGGGGGCCTACGCAGCTGCCACTCCAAGCCTGTACTGGAACATAGGGCAATGCCAAGAGGGACGGCCCAACATGCCAGCGTGGGCCGAACTTTTGTACCAAAGTGGGAAAAGTTTGATGAGTTGCTGCAGTGTTCGCACCTGGTATTTTTCACCAAATGGTACTGAACAAACATATTTTAAAGGACCCTAGACACAAAGATACAACTCATGTATGCAGTAGGTAAACCATTTGTCATGAAAAGTAGCAAAGTGCCACGTAAACTCTTTCAGGTCCCAATGTGACACTAGTGGTCCGGAAAGGTAGAAGTAAAATAAAGGTAGCCTGAGGAAGACAATGTTAAATTTCTCTGAAACTGTTGCAGCCGGGCCAGTCCTTTGGGAAACCTGCAAGAATACCCCATTAATTGGGAGGCTGCAGTAAGACAGCTCTACAGAAGAGCACAATCGAATTGCTCCTCTCGGTTTCCTTTAACCCATGGCCAACAGAACCCTCGCAGCTCTAATGTCAGGCCACTGCTGAGAGGCTGCGGTGCGAATACAGTCACCAGCAAAGCATTTGCCATGTCCTCCTCAGTGGGCAAATGCTACATTCCCCCTGACCCTGTAAGAAGTCCGCCTCCGGCAACAATGAACTTGGAGTTGGTTTTCTAGAAAGGAGCGGGCCATAAAAGGCCTTGTCCCCCTGGTAAACCTCTGACTGATGCGTAGTGCCCTATTTTACAAGCCAACCGAAGCCATTGTGCTGAGAGAGCTCACGGCAAGAATGGGGGGAGGGGGATCCTCAATAGCGTGCACCAGGCTGGTCTGAAAGGAATTGGGGTAACCAACAAGGGAGGACAAAGTTTTAAGGACTTGCAGTAGATGAAGCATCTGTGGGTGCATGTTGCTAAGTGACTAGTTTGCCTGCTTATCCAAAAACGTAATTGGGTGCTTCTACGCGCTGCCAGGATACTTTAAACAGCCCCGTTTTGTGTAGCGTAATATCATCACTTAGCCTGCTTCTAAGCTAGGCCCAAGTTTGACATTTAATGAAGGGAATTAATGTGCAGGGGCGAGATGATTGGCGTGCCCACGATCACACAACGTGGCTCATTGTGGCGCTTTGAAGCACAATGTCTTGATGTATAAGTGCCTTGCAAATGCACAGTACATAAAATAAATAAATACATTGAGGAACTCGGGATCGGAACTCAGATCTCTGCCTCCAGAAAGTGGGCGACTCCCATGTTGACTTTCACAAATAAAATGTCCATACAGGTAAAATTGATGACTTTAAAAAAAAAAAGAGGCGCAAGTTTCAAAATCAAAGGGAAGCAAACGTGCGCGTGCCCCACAGTGAATGTGTATATAGCATTTGGATCAAATGGACGTATCACATATCCGCATCAACACTGAATGTTGCACTAAAAATAAACATTAAACGTTCAGCGCCCGGGTGGTATAAAATACAGAAATGGAAAGTGGAGGCTGTGGTTAGCCGTTTGCTGGTTTTAGCTCTTCCAGCTGTTGCGGCCATGTGGACCTCTCTGAGTTCCGCTGAAAGTCCCGGCGAGGCTTTTTCTGGGATGCGTGACTCCTGCGCGTGGGTGAGGGCGGCAGTTGCTCCGTAGCTCGGCCGCGCACGATGCAGAGGCCAGCTGCAGCTTTCAACACTGCCCGGAGCCTGCTGCCAAGGAAAGCAGCAGTGCTGCAGCCAGGCCGCGGAGCCAACAGCAGTACCAACGGGCATTAGAACACCACGGGTCAGGCTGGGTAATTACAGTCCCCGTAGAGCACCACAACTTCCACAGCCAACTAGAGTACCCATTTGCCCAAAAAAGTCAGGCAGAAGAAGGCTACAGCAAGCGCGCTGCTCCAGCACCGCCACACAGCAACCCATTTCGGCACAACCAAACAACAAAGGCATCGCCGCACAGAGAACACGCCAAAGCAACCACATTACCCCTGCAGCACCACTGCCCCTGTCCCACAGAAGCAAGAGAACTTTAGAAAGCTTACTGCCCCGGCGTGCTGGGACACAGCCACCAGCATCATCCAATTATGCCTCTATGCCAACCGCACACACACACCACCGTGGAACCAAGCCACGCAAAAAGTGCTCCCATCCAGTCAGTGTGTATTCTGGAGAGGATTATGGCAAGGTGCGGTTGAACGCCGTGTGGTCGCCCGCAGTACTGCACTATTCGGACGCCCGCAGCCCGAGATGGTTGGCGCGTCAACTGAGGTGGGGTTCGGCCAGGTGCAGCCCCCTCTTCGCAATGCCATCAAGTCTGGGGCCACGACCCCCCAAAGTGAAACACGGTGGGCAATAGAGCCCGGGTTTCTCTCGCGAGTGGTACTGGCCACCACATTTAGACAAAACACATGACTACATCCGGTAAAATGTAATTTAGTGGAAATTCTAAGGACCCTCGATAAAGGTGCGGAATATGAAAAAACAAATCCCCCAGTGGGGGCCACACCGGCGCATCCTGAGAGGGGCAGCGGCGCTGTGCACGGGCACACCTGTGGAATCAGGCATCACCCCTGGCTGCGGGGAGCGGCCCTGCCAGCGTCGGGAGATGCCCACGGCGCACCAGTGGGATGGGCCGCGGAGTAGCCTCCCCCCTTTCCGCGCTCAAAGTCTGGTCTGGAGGGGAGAAGAAGGTTTACAGGAGCTCCTGTCACATGCATCACGGGGGTGCAAGGTACCCCTCCTGCGGGCGATCCACCCCAGCTGCAAGATTTCACACCGCAGGAAATAAGCCAAGCCTGGCATGCTCACACACCTGCCCTGCAGCCCGCTCCCATGCTCGCCTACCTGCACCATGTCCTCGGGCAGCAACCTGCCGCCTCCTCCGGAGCCACCCTTCAGAGGGTCTTCCCCGTAGAGCGCGAGCCCGCCCCCACGGGCGCCGGGCGCCACGGGCTTCAGCTGGGCGAAGACGGGCGGCTCCTCCTGCGGCAGCGGGGCCATGCCCTGGTAGAGGCGCTGCTGCTGCTGGTGTAGCGGGGGGCCCAGGCGGGCAGACATGCTGAGCACGGCGCTGGTGGCCATGGCGGGGTGGGTGGGTGCGGTGCGGGCGGCGGGGCTCAGTACCTGCTCCTCGGCCCAAGACTGTCTCTTCTTCTCCTGCCCGGGCCCGGCTCGCTTCTCCTAACTCTTAGGCGAAACCGGGCGGAGCCCCCGCGGGCGCTGATCGGCAGCCCCGGCCGCCAATGGCAGGCTGAGCGAGGGGGCGGAGGGCGGGACCGGCGCCAGGCAACCGGACCCGCCCAGGCCCTGCCCCGAGCATTGCCTCGGATGCCCGAGCATTGGCTCAGACCGAAGACAGGGTCTGACCGGACTGAGGCATTCACCCCAAAAAAAGGACCCTATTAACGAATCGGAAAGTGGGGTTTATCGCTTTAAACCGGTTTTAAGTGGCACATTGGAGTACATTTTTTGAGATTATTGAACATTCTTAGGAGTATTGAGCGGGTAGCATTGTTTACAATGCCAAGCCCCACAGTGCACCTGGAGATACAATGGCCCATCCCCAGGCCCATCCCCAGGCCTATCAGAGCGGCACTTTCGGCGTTGCCCCGTCTCACTGGCCTGTGAGACGAGAGCTGCAGAACTGCTTCCCCCGGGGCTGCCAATTGCCCTGCAGTTAAGGCAGTAGCAGAGCAGAGCATGACGCCTGAAAAGGTTGGTGGGCGCATCACTTGAACGTAGCCTCTCGAGATCATTGGTTAAAATCGCAATTTCACCTTGCACTATCTTCCTTTTTAACCACCCATCCATCCTTCCCGCCATGCACCTCCCATTCCTTCTTCCTACCCATTCTCCTTCTCCCTTCCTCATCTCCCTTCTGGCGAGTGATGGACAACACCTACAAAGACCACTAAACTGCCCGTTATCGCCATCTCCACCGTTTGTATTGTATACGAATTAATTTGCTCATTACCACTTTCTATCAATAACCCCTTTAGATATGCTTACCACCCCACAACCTAAAAGTTTGCACCCCAGAAGTGTACCTTGTGTTCTATTCGCCTCTCAGCAGCAGCGCCAGCGCACACATGGTTACTTGCGCTAGTTGTTCACGAGGCGCTAACATATTGTCAAATTACTTTATCAGTTAAATACTAGCGGACGAGTAATGTTTAACAGTTCGGAAAACACCAAGAGCGCCCCGAGACCTCGAGTCCTAGTGTGAGTTCAGATTCCAATTGTGTTGCCTGTAAAATATTATCCCCGCCGACTATTGACTACTGCTTCACACAACACTGGCGAAGCCCGTCTCTGACCCTCTGGTGTTGTGCTTCTTAAATGGCTCAGGACAGGCAGGTATCGCGCAAAACAAAGGCGAAAGCAGCCAAAGGACGCCCGCTAAAAAGCATGTCCTGCATATGAGACTTTGATTTGATTGTGGGGGCGAGCCCCCCTGGGCAGCACTCCACACCGTGACAGGTCAATCAAAGGAGTGCAGATAACAGGGGCGTATATCAGCCAGAATAACCAAGGCACCGCCCTTTTCTAAAACTGGCAAGACATCGCCAACCGATATGTTACCAACATCACGAGAGCTGTGCGAAGAAAATGCGAGTGACTAACTAAGCGCTAAAATGAGGAGGCGTGTTAAAACCACGGCTTCCTGGAGTCTGCGTGCATAAGGTTGCCCGGGGATAACCACCAGTTACCACGCCGAGACGCAGGCGGCATTGCTTTGGAGCCATGTATGCATAAATGCGTGCTGTGACTTTTTCCACGCTACTTTAGGACGGCAGTGAGAGCTGAGGCAAGGGTTTACATCTACCTGCGCAGTCCCTAATTTCCTGTGAGGCCCCAGCCCCCTTTTTTACGCACCTCTGTCGCGAGTGCACTGTCCTTCCTAAATGCCAGGGCAAGGAACCTGCCTCATTTCGCGTTGATTGTGCAATGTTCTGCGTAGGCGGAAAAGGCGTTATTCTACAGGTTTCCACTTATTCCGTCTCAATAAAACGCCCACTACCTGCCCGAGTTTGCAAAAGAGTCTCCTACATCGCGAAAAAAACGACGAAAAGCTCAAAGATACGCGTAAGGAGGTATGAACGCGCCCAACTGCTACACTCATTCAATTCCCCATTGCACAGTTGAGTGGCAGACTACACCAAGACACGGGAAACAAGATCCTTATATATATATACGGAGAAAAGGACGATATGGCTAGATGTATGAAATGATTTGTGAATCGGTCCCTTAGGTAAAGGTACGTTTATTTGATAATACAGTGACCCCAGCAGGGTCAGCCACTGCCAATATGCGCGTGATGACATGGGCTGAGCAAGGGGGCATGTCACGGTGGAGAGTGAACACACGTGGCACGTATCTCTTTTGGATGCCAAACCGGCCACATTTTTTTTAATCTCACAGCAAACCATCAATGTACTGCAAAAATGTGACGTTACATAAAATACATTAAACAAACATATTGTACTGGCAAGTGGTCCAGGTGGACCCATGGCACTCCGCACTGCCGGGGCGTTGCACGGTGGTGGGGCCCTGTTCCCTCCCCACCATGCCCCACACGGGAGGCGTCACCGGGAGGCAGCCCCTCTTTCTTATCAGGTCCAGCTGCACCCTGGTCCCGACTGCCCCTCTGGCAGTAGTCGAAGTGTACGAAAAGAAGTAGTGGAGCTATGTTCCCTGCCGGTCTGCCCTGCTCTCCACAAACCCCATCGCTGCACCCCACCCACAAACAATCCAAACCCCCAAACAAACACAGCTGTTATTTAAGGGAATGTTCAGTGCAGTGCACTGAAGTGCAAGCTTCAATTTCTCCCTACACTTTTATTTTAAAACTAAACCGTTCCAGAACGGTTTCTTTTAAAAATAAAAGTATAGGAACGGTAAAACTTAAAAATAAAAAAGTATAGGAGCACCGCTCCCGACTGCTCCCGCCCACTTCGACCTCTGTCCTCTGGGAGCCTCCAGTCACCGTGCAACATTTCGGCTCTGGAGTCCCCCGAAAGGGATTTTAGTGTCCCCATGGTCCTCCCCACTGACGTAGCCCCCCCTCATCCAAAAGCAGGGTGAGTGGGATGTGAAAAGACTCTGAAGTGGCCTTGGGGGCTTCCCACGCGGTGGTGCAGGCACGACGATGCAGTCAGGTAAGGACGAGGCAGAGATATGCTCCCCCGTCCTCCAAAGGCTCTATTTAAGCCCACCTAAAAGGCACCACACCCGCCCCCAAAGCCCGCAAAACTTGCCACGTTGGCCCCCGCTGTGGGGCCCATTTTAACAGGCATCCGCCTGCTCCATCTCCCCTGGCCGTTCCCTACCCACCCAACCCAGAACCTCCGCAATGGCAGGGTTCCTCCTTTGTTCTATTGAACATTGAGAATGTCATTAAGCGCTAGGTTAGCTACTACATTATATGCTTCTCCTTATACACAACACAACACAAACTTTTAACAGATTAGTCAACAATTTGACTGGGACGAGCATTAACAAATGGAGCATGGTACTGTTTCTAGTTCGACTTCTGATACCATTTCTATACCCATGCTAATACATAACGTATCCATTGAACTTAGCTGGTCTTTTCCCCACACAGCCCTCACAACCACTTGTTGTAAAAAAAAAAAACACTTTTCTCACTCCTTTTCCTCAACCATTTATCCTACCCTTCCATGTTGTTGCCTGCCTCTCGTTTCGCAGCTTCCTCATTCCTCATGACTGCCACATGACCTTTACTCCATTTTTTCCCATCAGTCATCATATGTCTCTTCCCCACTTCCCTTACTCCAATGGGATCATAATACAGCCAACAAACGTTTGGCACTCTGAATGACTTCTTCACTCTCAGAATGTGACCCACACTCACTGGTTTTCGTGTACACCTCCTTCCATCCCAGTCACCATAATGCTCGTCACCACTATCATTTGTACCTCTCTTTTCTTCCGTGCTCTTTTCCCCTAGTGTCATCCAGTGCGGTACACCATCAATCGCATTTGTCTCCCTCTCATTTTCTCAAATTGTGCCTCACCCATTGTGACATGGGGTGTACCTCTGTATTAACCTGAAAAGGGGGGCAGGTAGTGAGTTAACAGGGTAATGCCCTTACTCCAGATACTTTATAACACAAAAATGGAGGCAAAATACATCTGTGGTGTGATTTAGTTCTAGCCTAATGTGTTCAATTTCCAAGACAACAGGAGTAAAACGGACTGTTTTTGGAAAAAACAGACTGTTTTCGGAAAAAACGACTGTGGTTGAGGGCAAAATTAGTTCTAAAGAAACAAGGCTGTGGAGAAAGACAGAAAGGATATGAGGGCATTCAAACTATCCCTTCCTCCGATCCAGACCTCAGCCTAGGAAGTGCTGGTGTAACTCCTATCAAACAGGGGATAGGATAAGAAGGTAAACTACTTTCTTCTATCAATTGTAAAACATCCAGCCTTGTTCAAATAATGCCCATCAACCACTCTCTTCCACTATGTATATGTATTGGAAGAGACAAATAGGCAGACAGCAAAAAACAGTGCATTAATGGTTTTGGGTACAACCACCCACTAGGGTATTTACGACTTTAATGACCTAGGGATTGCCTGTAATCCAAGTGCACTGTAATTTAAAAGACACAGAATACGAACAATCCAAATTTGTATAACAAAACAACATGAAGACAATACACACTCCACTCAACGTGTTGGAGAATGTTAGTATTGGAACGTTGGGTGGGTGAAGTAAAAGATTGCTCACATACAGTAGGTCAAATTAATGCCTCTACAGTGTAGCAGTCACCGTCTACCGGTTTCAGTGGCATAAACCTTACTAAGGCCACTTTCTTCAGGACAGTCTTCTGGTTCCCAAGATCAAGGTAGGTCTAATCAGTACCTACCATGTATCAGAACCTTAGAGAGGGTGGGGTTATATTTTACCACCTTCATAGTGTGCCATGGGGCTGGAACAATCGGGTGAACCTGTGTGCAAAAGAAGAAATACACCTCAGTCACCTCTAGGCTAATAACTGCCAAAACATGGCTTTTGAATCAGCATTTCTGTTGGTGCCATTCCTTTTTTTTTTTTAAACACACAACGGGTGATCTCTGTACCTCCTTAACCGGAAAATCACAGATTGGGATTACAAAGTGTCCATTTTCATTTAACACCAGCTTGTTCACATATGTGATCTCCTCTAATCAGTTTTGCACAATTTAGCACATTCAAGGGCCTATTCGTGTACCATAATCAAAGGCAAGTGGATGGCCAGCGTTGCTGTAGCAAACAAACAGCCACCTGTAGTGCCAGGTCGTATCCCACTGACCTTAGTGAGAAGGCTTGTTTTTCTTTATTTCGGTTCAGTCGTGCTCCTGGGAGTTCACAGGATAGTGCCACATGTCAGAGGATGCTAATTCCTGTTTGCGGTAGGGGGAAAAAAGGGAGAAAACCCTACATCAGGCTATTGGTCTCTGCGTTGCATTCGGATCATGTCAAATCAAGACGTGTAGGGAATTTAGGGGATGTTTTTAGCTGCTTGATGCAAAGCGGCAGCAAAACAGTAACCCGAAAAGGACCGGGTCAGACCACGCTATGGTCTGTCAGTTGTATGGCTACTTGATCGTGGAAAAGGGGTGCGCTTACCTTCCCGAGTGAGGACTCTCATCTCTGTTCCAGCTCCCGTGTGCGTCGCGGTGTAAGCGACTGGCTCCATAGTATTATGTGTCTCGTCACGTCAGTCACATGACGCCTGGCGTGTGCGTCATGGGTTGGGCGTGTGGGCGTAACCAGGAAGTCAGGCAAGTGTCAAAAACAGTGGGAAAAAGCCGACGGACTCCCAAGTGTGTGTGAGCTTCTCACACGTACTGTCCTCATTTTTCTGAAAACAGTCTGTTTTTCTCCTGTTTTCTCAGAAATTGAACACATTAGGCTATAACTAAATCACACCACAGATGTGTTTTGCCCCAATTTCTGTGTATCTCTGTATGCCGACACCATTTCACACACCTTCACCTTCCAATCCATCCCATTTGCATACACCAATTGTATAGACTCCTTAATAATTCTATTTACTTGGTCTACCAATCCGTTGGCTCTCAGATGATAAAGCACAGTCCTGTGGTTCTCATTGCCATGCTCCCCCATGTACTTTTGCATTATGTGCGACAACTGGGCTATCTCTCCCCCACAAATATCTCCTCAATGACTCAATAACCCTTCTAGTTGTTATGCTATCAACAAACTCCACTTCAAACCACCCGGAAGTGTAATCTACTAGTGCAATTGAAAATCTGCTCTTCTGGCCTAATACTCCCATAGGACCCAATAAGTCTATCGCAGCTTTCTCCCATACTCAATCAGGTATCTCGACTTTACCTGCTTCCTAGGTTTGTGTCTTCAAAGATTTGTCACTCATAGCAAACACAACGCATGCTCACACTCCCTCTTCCACCATTGTATCCATTCCTGGCCACCAGAATTTTGCTCTCAGACTCACATTAGTGAAGCTCTTCCCCATGTATCCATTGTGTGCAAGACTAATTAGATGTTCCCTCAATACCGATGGAGGTCCCAGTCTTTCTCCTCTCGCTACTTTTCTTAATTGGTTAGAATAAATTCAACCTTACAATATGATACACTACAAAAGAATAAATAAATTAATAAGAAGAAAGTAATAAAAAGAAGAAGTAAAGAGAACACTTGAAAACAATCTGTTATAGAATAATCATAAAATCAAAACTTTTTTCTTACCTTTCAAATTTCAGCAATAAAAGAAATCAATTATCCACATGAGTCCAAAAAGTACAAAAAAATCAAATTAATTCAAGTTCAAGCAGTTCAAAACATTTACCACTGAAACCACTTTAGATGTTTGCAAGCCCAAAGTACATATTTCCCAAAAGGTGTCTTGCTCAATGCTCTTAAAGGTATCAAACAGTTTCTGAAAATGCAAATACCTCCTAGATCTAAGATTTAAACATTTAAATAGCAGTGTTTCAATCACATCTTCCTGGTTGCAAAATCTGCAACAAGTCTCATTCTCACAAACCATTCTCCTTCTATAAAGGACCTCCTTAGTCCCTTAGTCAAATATTGATTTAACCTAAAGCGTAAGAAATCATTTCTGATTCTTTCGCAGGCAAAACTAACCAAGTAGGGAGCCAAGCTCCCTCTGCATTTATGCTCAAATTGGAGTTGAGGTCTGACCTGCCGGGCGCATCAGCCCCAGTAGGCACAGTTTTCAAGGAAGCACCGACATCGTTAGCAACAGTGCCAGTGCTTCTGTCTCCCCACTCCCATAGAGTCCTAGTGCACTCTATGGCAATGGGGACTAACGATTTCCGTTGCCTGAGATCCCGGGGCCGCTGGAACTTGTAATGTCCCGGTGGCACCAGGATCTCAGGTGGCAGAAAGAGTGTTACAGTGTTGGTGGCACCCTGCTGGTGGCACCATCGGTTTACTGCCAACCTCGTAATGAGGCCCTATGTATGTTATTCACCCAATCTTGGTCATTAAATGCTCCCAATGTTGGAACTTTTCTGAGATTCATGACCTCAGCAATTTCCTAATACAAGGTTTTTTCACTGGGTTGCAAGAATTTCCCATAAAGAGACAGGATACGCCACTGCTCCTTTGCTCTCATGGAGATGAGACCAAACTCATGTCTGATGGTGGAAACCGGGACTGAGTTTGAAACACCCAACACCTTACACAAAATTACACCTTCAATGAGGGCAAGATAGTCCAATGCCCAGACACCTAGCAAATCAACACCATACAGCACCTTACCCTAGAAAAACCTAATCAATGGTACCACTGAGAATTTGCAAAGCCGATAGCGTGTTTCAATTGGGGATTTAAAAGTCAGCCTTTGCACTCAAATAGTTCAGGAGGAATGCTCTATTTGGAGAGCTAGTAAAAGGAAACCCAATGTAAACAATGGAGTGAACCCTTTCCAGAGCCAGGCTGTCTATAGAACAGCATAAGGTGGTCTTTCTTTTTTTCCTCAACAAAGACATAATCTGTTTTTTTGGGGAGTTAATCTTTAGTTTTTTGCCCCTGAGAAGTCGTCAAATGTGGGCAACAGTCTATGTAACCCCATTTGGGTACGATCAATCAGGACAAAATCATCAGCATAAACTGTCCAACTAATCTCCAACTTCCCAATCTGGCAGGGGAGCAAGGGATACCTCTTCTAACTGTTTACCCACATCAGCCATGTCTAAATTGAAGAGACAGGGGCAAGAATGCACCCCGGTCTCAAGCCATTATACGTAGGAATCTCTTGTGTGAGAGAGCCCTACGGATTCAGCATTACACAAACGTTCCTGAACTTGTGTAACTTCATGATCAATTTCAGTAGTCCTTCTGGGATACTCCATTTAACAAGTTTCTCCCATAGTTTTGATTTTATAACTGTGTCAAAAGCACTAGAAAAATTCAATGCCACCAGATGAATAATCGGGTCATAAAGAGCTGAGAAAACATTGCAAATTGAACGTAACAAAAGATAAATTTAATGTTTCGGAAACGTTATAGGAATTTAATAAAGCAGCACAAAGCCTTCCAAAGACAACAAGATGAAGACGCCATGCTAGCTACAATCTTATCTAAATCCACGGCGCAAATTTGGAACCTATTTAAAAAGACACCCAATTGCACGGAAACAGCAGTCGTCGTAAATGTGGTAAGCGAAAAGGCATGGATAACCCACTTCTCCACACTATTTGCAAAACCGAAAGATCCATCCCCTTCTTCACACATTATAACAACACATCTCTCTGTCTTTACCTTTGATCATGCAGACATCGCAATGCTTATTAATAAACTTAGCTCCTCGTGTGCCCGAGGACCGGGTGGCCTAACACATTTAGCACTTAAAAATCATCCTGAGGAATGGGCCTCCATTTTAGGAGTTATTTTTTGTAACATCATCAAAACAGGGACCATTCCAAATTCTTGGAAAAAAAATTACTATTATACCAATCTTTAAGAAAGGGAACTGTAATGATCCCATACATTACAGACCCATTGCTCTCCTTAACATTCCAGGAAAGAATTTCACTAGACAGATCTTAAAAGACCTTACTGAATGGATTCAGAATGGAAAACATTTTGATATACATCAGTCAGGATTTGTAAAGGGAGTAGGTACTTAGTTAAACTTGTACCTGTTATCTGCTATTTTACTCAGTGTCACGTGAGTGTCTTTGGTCCAAATTAATAGAAGTATGATGTCTCCCCACTAGTCTAATTTATCAATATTACATGGGCACATCAATGCAGGTGAAATTGACCAAAGATGGATTGTTAACTAAACCTATTCAAGCCTATTCTGGCCTAAAACAAGGTTGTATTTTAGCCTCCATACTTTTAAACTTTTATATTAAAGACATTAATACTTTTTTTTAGAGAATACTCGATCCTTCCCACCTTAAATTAGACAAAGCAAAATTGCGTGGCTTTTTTACGCTGTCGACCTTGTTTTAATTGATCAGGCTCCAATAGGTTTACAAAGAAAGTTAAATGCCCTGGATAATTATACTAATGTCATGAACCGCAGAGCACGCCCCTTTTGGACCCCAACAAGGAACGGACCCAGGTGAGAAGGGTCAACTCCTTGACAGTTTGAGACGCCACCCGACCCATCTAGATAACGTCATGGAAGCCGCCGTTCAGGACTTGATTGTTACGGACTTGGTCTTGATGGTCGTGTAGATTAGTAAGCCTCCGTCCCCAAGTACCACACAGACAACGAGATATTCAGTGTCTGTGCAGTCTTTGAGGCCACAGGATTTGTTGTGAGCCGTCAGGTCTGGAACCGGGAACAGCCAGAAGGACCCCTGGAGCACTGCAAGGCAATAAGTGACTATCAAAACAATGTGCGTGTTGTACAATAATACCCAGCCAGGAAAAGAGCACCGCTTACCTAGTGTATAGGAAATGACACCCAGGTGGACAGTGGGGCCCTGTACGGGGCTTGGTGTGCGAGATTCTGTGGATGGGTGCACACCGAGGTTTGAGGCAATCCAGGTTATGCAGCCAGGCGAACGCCTTGCAGAGGCCGATGGCCAAAGAATACCAAAACACAACGAAATCCGTGAGGCAATCCAAATCCAAGTCCGAGGTCGTAAAAATATGCAAAGCCAAAGTTCAAAGGTGCCAGAGGAGTAGACAAATCAATCCAGTAGACAAATCCGAGGTCGTGACAGATCGTAGGAGCAAGGTTCAAAACAAGGAACAAGAGCCGTACAGTACTGAAAGAGTTCAGCTGTGAAGCAACGCTTCCGTGTTCCTGGCCGCATTTGAATCCTTGAGAGAAATCACGTGATGCGTGTCACGTGATGCGGAAGCGTTGTCGCCACGTGACTCCTGGTAGTGCTCGCCCCCTCACGTGATGCGTGATCGTGTTGGCCCTCTCACGTGACGCGAGGGTCGTTGCAAACGATGTGGATTGTTACGGGCTGCCAGTGGGAGTCTCCATTGTGCTTTCCAGCGCTGGGATGGCCGGTAAACCCCTGTTCCAAACAGTGTCCTGGTATGGCAGTTAAGATGATGCAGTCTCCGACTGCCAGAGTGCATAAACGGGATCCCCTGATGGATTTTGGCAGAGACCTGGCGTGCGGAGGGAGCAGGGAGAGGGTGTGCGGGAGAAAGCGTGACAGAGCCCCCCCTCAAAGGCCCACGACCCCGTGGGCTAGATGGGTAGTCCCTATGAAAACGGGCAACCAGGGTCGGGGCGTGCACGTCTCGGGAAGGGACCCAGGAGCGGTCCTCAGGGCCATAACCCACCCAATCCACAAGATACTGAAGACGACCTCTGAGGAAGCGAGAACCCAAAATGGCACTGACCTCGTACTCGTCAGGAGAGGACACAGAAACAGGAGCAGGAGGGGCACTAAGACGGGTAGGAGCAAGACAGGGTTTGAGGAGGGAGGTGTGGAAAACAGGGTGAATCCGCCAGGTAGGTGGAACTGAAAGGCGCAAGGCCACAGGATTCAGGACTTTAGCAATTTTGTAGGGACCAACAAAGCGAGGCAGCAGCTTGCGACAGCCAGGTATATGCAAATGGCGGGTCGAGAGCCAAACCCGGTCACCCACACAATATTTAGGAGCCGCCAGCCGCCTCCTATCTGCCTTGGTTTTCATCACCGCCTGGGCCTCGCGCAGGTGGGTAAGTGTTTGGGCATGGATCGCGACCAGGTCACGAGCGCAGGCGTCAGCAGCAGGAGTGGCGGAGGGGAAATCAGGAAGAGGAAGGGCATGAGGATGCTGGCCGTACAAGGAATAGAAAGGGGAGAAACCAGTAGACGAGTGCCAGGAATTGTTATAGGCAAACTCAGCTAGGTGGAGCAGGTTAAACCAGGAATCCTGGTTCTGGAGGGTAAGACAGCGCAGATACTGTTCCAGGGCCTGGTTCACTCTCTCGGTCTGCCCATCACTTTCTGGATGATAGGCAGAGGAGAAGCGTGAATCGATACCCAAAAGGCCAGTGAGAGCACGCCAGAAACAAGACGTGAACTGGGACCCTCGGTCCGAAACAATGACCTGCGGGAGACCAAACAGACAGAAAACGGACTGAAAGAACAAACGGGCCAATGTGGGTGCTGAGGGTATTCCCGTGCAAGGTATGAAGCGGGCCATCTTTGTGTAGGAGTCAACGATAACCCAGATCGTGTCGTAGCCTCGTCTGCGGGGTAGGTCAGTGATAAGGTCCATAGAGACCGTGTGCCAGGGCCTGGGCGGGACTGGTAGTGGTTGGAGCAGTCCCAGAGGCCGCCCCCTAGATGACTTGCACTGAGCGCAAATCGAACATGTGTTGACGTAGTTCTCTATGTCTCTCCTCATTGAAGGCCACCAGCACCACCGCTGTAGGAGTTCTAGAGTGCGTTTTTGCCCCGGGTGCCCGTTGACTGCAGCATCATGAGACCAAGCGAGTGCCTGATTGCGTGCATCGCTGGTTGGGAGAAATAGTTTCCCTTGGATAAAAGGCAACCCCTCCTGTAGTTGAACATCCCACTCATTTAAGGCATGTGGGTGTTGGGAAACCCAGTGTCTGATGGTGGTAAGCATAGGAGGGGATGGGGTACAGACACAGATGACGTGGCCCTTTTTTAGCAATGTGTCGGGAAATAGAGGTAACGGATCCCCCCCAGGAGACCGGGAAAGTGCATCCGCCTTGCCGTGGGAGAGACCCGGCCTATGTTTCACCACGAAATCAAATGCTGCAAGAAAGAGATGCCAGCGAAAATGCCTGCTGTTTGTACACTTCAGCGTAGCTAGGTCTTGCAGATTCTTATGATCAGAATATACCACCGTCTGGTGTTTTGCCCCGATGAGATGGTGTCGCCATGTCTGGAGGGCTTCCTTGATGGCTAACAGTTCCTTTTCGGTAACTGTATAGTGGGATTCGGCAGGAGTGAATTTCCGGGAATGATAGGCTACCGGATGGAGACGGCCTGTAGTTGGACAAGACTGGGAAAGAACTGCCCCTAATGCGAAAGAGGAGGCGTCTGCTTCTAGGATGAACGGGAGTTCAGGGTCTGGGTGTTGTAAGACCGGAGCCGAGGCAAACCTAGATTGCAGTGCCTCAAATGCCTTTTGGTGTTCGGGAGTCCAATTAAACGGAACAAGAGGGCTGGTCAAGGCTGTGAGGGGAGAAACAATAGCTGAGAAACCGGCGATAAAGCGTCGGTAAAAATTGGCGAAGCCAAGGAAAGACTGGAGTTGTTTAACATTGACCGGGGCAGGCCATTCCATGATGGCTCGAACTTTCGACGAATTCATGGAGAGACCCCCGGGGGTGATGTGAAAACCCAGGAAATCCACCTCCTTCGAGTGAAACAGGCACTTCTCAGGTTTAGCGAATAAAGCATTGTTCTTGAGACGGGATAGGACTTCTTTGACATGCACGACATGTTCTTCCAAGGAGGACGAAAATATTAGTATGTCATCCAGATAGACAACAACATAGACATCAAGAATGTCAGAGAAGACTTCATTGATGAAACGCTGGAAGGTGGCAGGGGCGTTACACAGTCCGAAAGGCATTACTGTATACTCATATAACCCTTGTCGGGAGCAGAACGCCGTCTTCCATTCGTCTCCATGGCGCATTCGGATCAAGTTGTATGCCCCCCTTAGATCCAGCTTAGTGAAGATGGACGCACGTGTCAGTCTATCAAGCAAGGTGGAGATAAGCGGGATGGGATACCTGTTCTTTATAGTGATGGCATTCAACCGTCTATAGTCTATGCATGGTCGTAGGTCACCCTCCTTTTTGGGCACAAAAAAGATAGGGCTGGCGGCTGGGGAACAAGAGGGACGAATGTGGCCTAACCGTAGGGCTTGTTGTATATAGTCCTTCAAAACGGTTTCTTCGGAAGGGGATAATGAGTAAATCCTACCCTTTGGTATTGGCGCTTCGGGAATCAAGTCAATGGGGCAGTCATAAGGCCTATGCGGAGGGAGACCCTCTGCCGTGGCTTTATCAAAAACCGGCAGATAATCGTGGTAGTCAGCAGGAATACCAGCTGTAACAGCCCCCACGGTATGTGTAGGTGTGGTTGGATCAACATCCTCAATTCGAGAAGAGGCCATGGCACCAAGAATAGCGGCGGGAGAGGTGAGTCTCTCGGGTTCTGTTAAGCAGAAATGCTGACATACATCTGATTCAAACGTTACCTGCCCAGTGCCCCAATTGATCAAGGGGTTGTGTTGTCTTAACCAGGGTATGCCCAGTATGATACCAAACTGGGGCGTGGTGATAAGGTCGAAAGACATGGTTTCTTTATGGGTGTCCTGAATCACCACTTCTAGAGGGGCAGTCTGCTGTTTGATTGGACCAGACGAAAGGGGGGTGCCGTCAACCGCTTGTACAGGCTCAGGATGTTGTTTCTGAACTAGGGGCAGATTGAGATGCTGGGCTAAAGTGATGTCAAGAAAACAGCCAGTGGCCCCTGAGTCAATCATGATGCATACGGCATGCATGACCTCCCTAGAGGGTTTCAGCAGTGCCTGTACGACTATGGGTCTAATAGGGCCAAATACGGGTCCAGTGGGGGTCAGTGAAGGGCTCGCCGGTACCCCCGATCTCAAGGGCGAGCCTTCGGAAAACCCAGAGTTTTGTTTTTTGGTCGACGTGGACATTCTCTTACATAATGCCCAGTAGTCCCACAGTAAAAACAGGCGTTACTGGTTCTCCTGCGTTCCCGCTCAACTGAGGTTATAGGACTACGGATGCCACCAATTTGCATAGGTTCACCACCAGTGGCAGTTTGAGCGGGAGAGAGCTGACCAGAAACAAACGTCTCTGCTTTACGCTCGGTTCTGCGAGCGTCCACCTGAAGAGTGAGATCAACAAGATCAGAAAAAACAGAAGGAAGGGACGGAACCATCGCGAGGGCGTCTTTCATGGGGTTGCATAACCCTCGATAGTAGACAATCGCCTTTTTCTGCTCTGGCCAGGACGTTTCGGCTGCAAGCTGGTTGAAACGAGTGATGTACTCAATCAGAGATAGCTTGCCCTGTGATAGATCAAGGAGTTCCAGGTCTCGTGATTGGGCCTTATATCGGGTATCGAACACCTTCGCCATCTCGGACACTAGTAGCTCGAAATCATACAAGGCTGGATGGTCGTTCTCTAGTAACGGATTCGCCCAAGTAGCGGCTACACCGGATAAGTGGGACAGAAGAAAGGCGGCCTTGGTAACGGAGTCGGGGAAGGCCTGGGGTCTGCATAAAAAATGTAGTTTGCATTGGTTGATGAATGTGCGGTATTTGCGGGGATCGCCTTGGTAGCGTTCTGGAGCTGCCAGGGGAAGAGGGGTTGGGAGTAGAACAGGCATGGGAGTAGGAGGCAGAGTAGGGGCAGGCTGGAGTGGAGGGTCGGGATCCCCGAACTCAGCGTCAATAGGCAATGGTTGGCGTGCGCTTTGTAAGGCGTCGAGACGATGGTGAATGGCAGTGGTTGCGGCGGCCATGTCGGTCCTAAGGGCCGCGACAGCCTGCATTAGAGCGGTCACAGGGTCCCCGGCGGAGGTATCCATAATCCGCACGACCAAGCAGGCTTCACAGTCTGTTACGGACTTGGTCTTGATGGTCGTGTAGATTAGTAAGCCTCCGTCCCCAAGTACCACACAGACAACGAGATATTCAGTGTCTGTGCAGTCTTTGAGGCCACAGGATTTGTTGTGAGCCGTCAGGTCTGGAACCGGGAACAGCCAGAAGGACCCCTGGAGCACTGCAAGGCAATAAGTGACTATCAAAACAATGTGCGTGTTGTACAATAATACCCAGCCAGGAAAAGGGCACCGCTTACCTAGTGTATAGGAAATGACACCCAGGTGGACAGTGGGGCCCTGGACGGGGCTTGGTGTGCGAGATTCTGTGGATGGGTGCACACCGAGGTTTGAGGCAATCCAGGTTATGCAGCCAGGCGAACGCCTTGCAGAGGCCGATGGCCAAAGAATACCAAAACACAACGAAATCCGTGAGGCAATCCAAATCCAAGTCCGAGGTCGTAAAAATATGCAAAGCCAAAGTTCAAAGGTGCCAGAGGAGTAGACAAATCAATCCAGTAGACAAATCCGAGGTCGTGACAGATCGTAGGAGCAAGGTTCAAAACAAGGAACAAGAGCCGTACAGTACTGAAAGAGTTCAGCTGTGAAGCAACGCTTCCGTGTTCCTGGCCGCATTTGAATCCTTGAGAGAAATCACGTGATGCGTGTCACGTGATGCGGAAGCGTTGTCGCCACGTGACTCCTGGTAGTGCTCGCCCCCTCACGTGATGCGTGATCGTGTTGGCCCTCTCACGTGACGCGAGGGTCGTTGCAAACGATGTGGATTGTTACGGGCTGCCAGTGGGAGTCTCCATTGTGCTTTCCAGCGCTGGGATGGCCGGTAAACCCCTGTTCCAAACAGTGTCCTGGCATGGCAGTTAAGATGATGCAGTCTCCGACTGCCAGAGTGCATAAACGGGATCCCCTGATGGATTTTGGCAGAGACCTGGCGTGCGGAGGGAGCAGGGAGAGGGTGTGCGGGAGAAAGCGTGACATTGATGCGGCGTATGCAGGAACTAACTACCGAAGCCCAAAACTTAAAGGCGGAAAACGCAGCACTTAAACAGTTGGTCCTATCCAGGGATTCTGCCACTAAAGAAGGGGTCCTCTTGGGCGGCATTGTCGATAAGTATGACGGTTCAACAAAAACCCTTCGCGGGTTTTTGGATTCATGCCTAGTCCATTTTACGTTCAAGCCCTATTACTTTTCTACTCCCAGGGCCAAGGTAGGATTCATTATATCCCACCTATCTGGCAACGCCTTGACTTGGGCTACGTCCCTCGTAACACTGGGGATGCCCTCCTGGATGACTATGATGGCTTCATACAGGCATTAAAGAACATGTTTGACCGTCCTGAACAGGTCTATACTGCACAGGAACGCTTGTTAGACTTTCAACAGGGTACCCAGGATATGCTCACTTATGTGACGCGATTTAAACAATTAGCCAAGGAAGCCGATTGGTCCTCTGAGTCGAGCTTTACCCTGTTTAGGAGAGGATTGAATGATGAGATAAAGGATGAGTTGGCCAGAGAGGCTTGGACCAAACTCATTCCAGGCACTTATGGACCTTGCTATGCAGATTGACTTCCGCATACAGGAAAGGAAGGCTCAAAAGAAGAAGTCTAAGGGGAATCCAACCAAGATGTCCTTTGAGAGCACAGTCAAGACGGATGATAACCCAAGTTCAGCCACTAAATCAGAACCCATGCAGATTGGAGCATTTCGTGGACCCATATCCACGCAAGAAAGGATGAGAAGGATCCATACAGGCTTGTCTATGTATTGCACTTTGGACAAACATTTGGTTAGGGAATGTCCGCTAGCGCCTCCTCAGCGTTCGGGAAAAGCCAACTCCCGATCCTAGTTGGAGCAGAGCTTCAGGAGAGAGATGTTTGCTCCGCGTTAATTCCATCCTTGAACTCTCCTGGATAAAACAAGCTGATCATTCTCCAGGCATTTCTATCACCCTCCAAGAGCAAGACCTATCCCATTTTGGCCTTGGTAGACTGTGGAACTATGGGAATCTTCATCGATCAAGACTGGATTGCGGGCCAGCAGATTCCTTATGAAACACGAGGTACCATGCAACTGGTGGAGGCCATTGATGGAACACCTCTCAGTTCAGGACCCATAAACCTGCAGACCAAAGAAATTCAGCTCTCAATAAATCACCATCAAGAGCTGATTAGGTTTGATATCATTAAATCGGCCCATTACCCCATGGTATTGGGTATGCCCTGGCTACAAAAACATAACCTTTTCATAAACTGGACAGCTGGATCATTGTTCCTAGGCTCGGAATTGTGTATGTCACACTGCCTGTTCCTGGAACCCTCGTCAACATCCCAAAAGGAATAGCCTAGAGACCAACAGACACGGCTCATGGTGTCTAATGTCATACAAATTCCTGAGGCCTATCAAGGATACGCTGATGTGTTTTCGACTGCCATTGTCCAGGCCTTACCCCCACACAGACCGGAAGACTGTGCAATAGATACAGAACCCTATGCAGTGATTCCCTTCGGCAGAATGTTTATCCTTTCTGAACCTGAGAAAAAGGCTCTCAGAGATTACCTGGATACTAATCTCGAAAATGGCACCATAAGGCCTTCAAAATCTCCAGCTGGTGCTTCGTTATTTTTTGTTCCCAAAAAGGACACCAAAGAGCTCAGACCCTGTCTCGATTACCGCGGCCTAAATCAGTGTACTCTCAAAGACCGGTACCCTCTACCCTTGATATCGGACATCCTGGAAGCCGTGAGAGGCACGGTAATATTCACCAAGTTGGACCTCCGCGGTGCATATCATTTGATTCGTATCCGGGAAGGTGATGAATGGAAAACCGCCTTCAGAACACCCTTTGGCCACTACGAATATCTAGTCATGCCATTTGGATTAGCTAATGCCCCGGCAATATTTCAAGGTTTCATGGATAGGGTGTTCTCGGACATGTTGTTTCTTTTCATCATTGTCTATCTGGATGACATATTGATCTTCTCCAAGGACCCTCTAAAGCACGAAGAGCACGTGAAGGCTGTACTACAGAGACTCCAAGAACATAAACTCTTAGCCAAACCCGAAAAACACCTGTTTCATGTCACCTCTGTTCACTACATAGGATTTATCCTCAGTCCAGAGGGAATCAGTATGGATTCTTCAAAGGTAAAGGCCATCCTGGCCAGGCCTACTCCCACCTCCGTGAAACAGGTACAATCCTTCCTAGGGCTTGCCAACTTCTATCGAAAGTTTATCTCCACCTTTTCCGAGATAGTACAACCGATCGTAGCCCTCCTGAAGAAGGACACTCCCTTGAACTGGTCTACATCACAAGAAATGGCTTTCCAACGTTTGAAGACAGCTTTACACAAGCGCCAGTCTTGGCTCAACCCGACACAAGCAGGACCTTTCTAGTGGAAACAGATGCCTCTAATTACGCAATAGGAGCAGTCTTGAAACAAGAGCTAGAAGATAAGCTAGAACACCCCATTGCATATCTTTCACGAACACTGACTCCCAGCGAAACGCACTACTCCGTCCTGGAAAAGCAGCTGTTAGCCATTCGTCAAGCCTTCACTGAGTGGCGACACCTACTTCTGGGAGCGAAATATCCAGTCCAGGTCCGTACGGACCATCGAAATCTCCAGATTCTACAATCGATGGAGTGTAGGAATAGTCGTCGGGCGCGCTGGGCCTATTTCTTCGCCCAGTACCAGGTCCACATCACTCATGTTCCTGGATCACAAAATGTAATCGCTGATGCTTTATCTCGACGTACTGACTACGAACCCATTGAAGACAAGGCATATCCTAAGATGTTTCAATCCTCTGATTTTTGGAAGGATACGTCAAAAATAATTCTATGGAATCTAAGGACTAGGGATGGGTATTTGTTCAAAGACAATGCATTGGTCATTCCTACACAAAAGTTACAGCAAAGATTGATAAACCTCTGTCATGACACTCTCCACTCGGGATATCGCGGCATCACCAATACCCTCCGTTTTATACAAAGACAGTTTTGGTGGTCTAAAATGAAGTTTGATGTACGGCGATACCTCCAAGCCTGTGTCATCTGTAACCAAAATAAACATGATAACAAGAGACTTGTGGGTCTTCTATTACAACCTACATTGCCGACAAGACCATGGGAGATTGTCGCTACAGACTTCATCGTGGAATTACCACCTGCCAGAGGATACACTACCATCATGTTTATCATTGACTTGTTCACTCACATGGCTCATTTTACGCCCCTGCGTAAATTACCCTCCTCCTCTGAACTGGCAGGAATCTTCTTGGAACACATATTACGTTTGCATAGACTCCCTTCCAAAATCATATCCGATCGAGGACCTCAATACATCTCACAATTCTGGAAACATCTCTGCCAAATTCTAGGAATTCAACGTGCCCTCTCTTCGGGATATCACCCTCAAACCAATGGAGCCACAGAACGTGTCAATCAGACCCTGTAACAATATCTTTGATGTTTCGCCACCAAGGTTCAGGACGACTGGTCTCTCCTGATACCCGTAGCTGAATTCGCATATAACAACTCTGACCATTCAGCACTTAAGACCAGCACTTTTTATTGTAGTCATGGCTTCCATCCCTCGGTCTTGCCTTCAGTTCTCCCTCATTCTACACCGGTACCTACTGTGGACTCCTGGATTGAAACACTCGTCAACATACACCGGGAGGCCAAGGACTACTTAGAGAAGGCCAGAACACAGACCAAGAGGTATGCAGACTCCAAGAGAAGACCAGGACCTTCCTATGCAATCAGTGATCAAGTCTGGTTGTCCTCAAAATTACTACCCCGACATCTACGGCCAAACAAATTGGCCCCCTGTTACTTTGGTCCATTTCCCATCACAGAAATCATAAATCCCGTCTCATATTGGATTAAACTACCAGACCCCTGGAAAAGAATTCATCCAGTTTTTCATACATCTTTGTTGAAACCCTATATTCCTTCCTCCCGGAAACCCTGCAGACCCCCTCCTTTAATGGTTGATAATCAATTGGAATATGAGGTATCCCAGATCTGTGATTCCAGGTACAGACGGGGACAGCTTCAATACCTGGTCGAATGGAAATGATATCCTCCTAGTGAAAGGACCTGGGAGCCTATATCAAATATCAAGGCTGCACGACTACTCAGAAGATTTCACCTCATACACTTGGGCAAACCTGGAGGAAGGGGTCTTCGGAGGAGGCATGCTGTCATGAACCGCAGAGCACGCTCCTTTTGGACTTCCTGGTCCCTGTCGTAACGGGGCTTGCACTCCATAGTACTCCCAACATGGCCGTCCAGCATAAACACCTCTTTCCGCTCCATGCACTGGACGTAACCTATTCTATTTATAGACCACGCCTTCCGCGGCTCCGCGCGTCTCAATGCTATCGCAAGTGGCTACCAGACGTGTGCACCTAGTTCGCAGCTTTGTTTCCTTGTCCTCGTTCCCTTCCTCTTTCTAGCCCTTTCCTTTTTCCCTGTTTCCTGGATTCCCGTGCAAGTCGGTCTACACAAGACTCCTGGATTCCTGGATTCCACAATCCCGGAAGTGAACGCAACCTGGAGTTGGAGGAGACTCGAGCAGCCCTAGTAAAAGCCAGGTCCATCCGCAAGACGACAGCGACCAAGGACCCCAACATGGAACGGACCCAGGTGAGAAGGGGGGAACTCCTTGACAACTAAAGCTAATAACTTGTCCATCAATGCGTCAAAATCTAATGCAATGATTTTACTTCCGGGACATCGAAAAGCAACATTCAATCGGACCCTTGCCAAAGCTCACGTTGAGATCGTGCAAGAATATAAATATTTAGGAAAAATGGTCAACAACAATCCCTCTGACCTCCCATACAGGAATTACCTAAAATGTAAAGAGTCCATTTTAGCAACCCAAGGTCATTTAATCCATAAGCGCCTTGGTAAATTTTCATTCATGCATGCCTTGAATTTCTACAAACAAAAAGTGATACAAGTCCTAGCATATGGAGCACAAGCAAAGCATCCAGAATATCGCTGCAACTGGGCTGCCCTTGAGGGCATTTATTGGAAAAAAAATCCTTTCACTCCCTCGGAGCATCCCAGTTGGGATTGTTCACTTTGAGTTGGGCTTGGTTTCCTTGACTGCAGTGGTTGTCTGGTAAGCCCTATCCTTGCTCAGGAAATGCTTAATGATGGGACCTAAAACCAAGACACTACTCCCCATATTGCCAAGTATATTGAATAACCAGAAGGCCAGTCCACTGTATACATGGAAAGCCCATTATGAGAACATCATGAAAGAAGCAGACATCTCATTAAACTTGTCACTGGAAGACCCAGATAAAGCCAAAAACAAACTGGGGCCCTGGGACTGGTGCAACACTTGGGAAAAATGCAACTCATATGCCATATTTCATGAAGAGGACCTTTATCTAAAACCCCTACATAAAACTGCCCATTATTTAATCAAATTTCCAGATGCAAAATACGCAACAACTCTCCTAAGAATCGGTTTAAATCTATGGCCCACCAATATTCAAAATGCAAGATGGGCCAAATGCTCAGATATGGATGTTAGCTGCAGGCTTTGCAAAGATCCAGACCAAGGGAAGTCGCTCAGACACTTGCCCTGGTGTAATGCAGACAAGGAAAGAATGTTTCTACAAACATCTTGGTCAATTTATAACCCTTTCGAAAGAATCAATGTGGGCAAACATTTTCAATGCATCTTCAATTTTGCTTAATATGGCAACAGTTAAGTTCATTCTAGCATTGAATCTGCTTGATGTATCAGTAGTGAATAGGAGTCTGATGGATAGACATTTGCCACTAGGAGTACCCTGAACATTGCTACTCCTATGTATAGGCGTGCCAAATCAAGGTTTCTTAGCAATAACTTTTTATGATGTATTTTATGGCTTGCTTGACTCGTTTAACTACGAAAGGAGCAAATATTTACCCATGCATCGACTTGTGATTCAACTTCCGTAGCTACCGTCACGAGGGAAGTAGTGTTTTTTTTTATCTGTATCTCATGATGTATTTGATGTGTTTTATGTTTTTTTTATGTTTTAACTTTGAAGATGCATTTTGTTCATTTGTGTAATAACTTTTCTTTTAATGTTAGAATTTGTAACTGAAGTGAAATGTTTTTGCTGAAATTGAAAAAGTTGTCATTTACAACTAAAACAATAATAAAAAAAATAAAAATAAAAAATAACAGGGTATATCCCTTTTTTAACCATATCCTGAAGGCAGCCCATCAGGAACCCATTTAGATTGGTTTGTGCAATTTCCGAAACCCGTTTGAAAAGGCGAGAATAATTTGTTAGTACAAACCTAGGTTTTCAAGTGTTTCAGTATCAGGCTTGCAAATATTTTACTATCTGAGTCCCGAATAGTAGTTGGATGATAGTTTGTAGGAGCCGATCCACTCCCCTTTTTATAAATCAGGATTATATAAGCTATCCCACAGGACTGTGGGTAATGGCCTGCCTTCAAGATATCATCAAAGAGAAGCTTCAGTATCCCTGCCCATTCAAGTGGGGCTCCCTTAAACAATTTATTCAAGGTCTTCTTGGATCCAGGTGCTCTCAATTCACTGGCTCCCTTAATTATTCATGACTTCCAATACATCCTCCAGGTCTAACTCATGGCCGCCTTTAGCCCGTTTTCAGTGTTCTGTCTATGTCCTTTGATGCAGCTGTCAAGTTTGTTCTCCCCGTATAATTCACCGAAATGTTTTAGCCAGTCTCATTCTGAAATGACATTGACAATGCTTTAACCATAACCTATGTTCTGAGCATTCATCAATGCCTAGAACGATCTAGAGTCTTTAGTACGAAGATTGCCCAACATTTCCTCTGCATCTGCCTGTACCATTAATGCCCAGTGGTTTTTGACCCAATCTTTATATCTCAATTTGAGTTTTCTTATACTTTCATCACTGTCAGTTTCACGACCTTCCGGATAGCCTGAATCGAATGCCTCAGGTCCTTCTTCCTTTCAGCAACAGCAGCGCCATATCTACATATTTTCTTGTTATTAGAACACTTAACGTTACTGTTACTACATTTCACAACATTTTGACACTGAGGTTTCTTAGACATGAAATCACTGAAATTGTCTTGTGTGATCGTTAACAGCTTCCAGTTATAATCAGTGTGTTTCACCACCTTTTTAATGTCATCATTCACAGTGTCACTCCTTTATTGATTCCACACAATTCTATTATGAGCAGGGTTCACCAGGATATCCTCACCATAGGTCTTCACCTCAGGTCTCAGGTACCAAATGACTTTGCATCGCAGTAAACTGTGATCACTCCAATTATTTCTAGCAATTTCACAATCACTACAGTAAGACATCAGGAAGGAGTCCAAAAGTATGTAGTCCAGAGCGGAGCAACGAAGGCCACTGTGCCATGTGACAGACTACCCCGCAGCCCCTTCAGTGGACCCATTCAATGGATACAAACCCAGGCTATTCATACAGTTTTTCCATTTAGTACCAGTGACAATTACAACTGCAGAGGCAATACTCCACGCCACCTCACCAGAAGTGAGGTTTTCAGGGCACTGACATCCCCTCCTACCTCAAGACATACTAAATTGAAATCCCCCAAAAGGATTCCATTACCCACGGTATTTATTCCCATCCAGTCAGTAATAAAGTTGGTAGAAATTTCCAGAAAGGTGACTAGCACGAAACTCTCTCATGCCAGAAAACATTGCAGAGTAATACTTGTAAATTCAAAGACCAAGTGCGGCATTCCCATTCCATGGCTAGTAATCTTGTTGTAATCTTATACTTTTTTATACATGTAATACCGCAATCGTTTCTGCACATAGTAATGAGGTCCCCTTTGGTCTCCCCCAGTTACCCTTAGTAGCCAATTGGGAAATCACAGTAAACCCGTCCACAACCACAGGTTTCATCAACCATGTCACTTGGAGACAAATGAGGTCCAGGGTCCGCAGCATGGACCCTATGATAGAATGTGTAAATAGCTGGTTGTGACCCCTGCTGTTCCAGGTAGCTAGCCTAAGATCTGGGGACGCAAGAGCCTACATGAGGATATTTCAGAGCCTTGGGGGGAGTTTAAGGCCGAAGTCAGCCATGACCATTCCAGTTGCCTATCATCCTCAGTCCCTTCCCATCTATACATTTGGACAGTCCTAACCCGTTTCCCCGAATTCAATGTGCAAGTTATCAATGGTGAGTGTTTAGTGTGGTATCGATGGTCATCTTTACTTGAAAGTCACAGCCCCAGTTAGATACTTTCCTGTCTATTTGAGCAGTACTAAGCAAAAACCCAATCTGTCTCCAAGTATGAGCTTCCTTCCGTAGGAGCTCAAACACAACTCTAGATTCAAATCCAAGCAGCACTGCGTCTGTGCGTTTGCTGTCCACACATTCCACACTCCTAAGGTCTCTAGTGGAAATTGCACTCAAATGTACGATTTCTGAGCACAAACACAGTACAGTGGAACGGTTCAGCACGAGTCCTCCATCTTGATGAAATAACCCTTGAATAAATAGTTGAAATGGAGCCTTATATTTAGATGGACATTGTTCAAACTTTTGGCCCATGTTTTTTAAAGATTTCTAGTTTGTTTTCTTGTGGAGTTCGTTGATCCCTGGTGAAAAGTTGGAATTTTCCTCTTTGCCTTTTGCACCTCTTAAAATAGAATGAACTGGGTACTGTCGACTTCCATCACTGGAACTCGAGGGTGTGGTCTTTGGCTTGCATATGTTTTTATAGATGAATTGGGCCCCATTATCGTCCAAAGGGGCTACACAGGGGCCTTCCTTTCTGGCAGTGATGTTTTCATATGTGGGGCTGTCTGTCAGTGCATGATATTTAAATAGGGACCTTGAAACAGATGGAGGAGGGTCCGGTGTTCCAGACGTGTAACTACTATCCGTGTAGCGCTTTGTAGATGCACCCCCAGTGATCCCTTTCAAGGCAACCATACGGTCATCAACACCTAAGCCGTCTCCATGTGTAGAAGTTGCTAACTGTTCAGGAGAGGTACAGGGTAAAGGACAGTTTTTTTACTTCCTTCAGTGAAGGCTCTCCGCAGTTCACCACCTGGGAAGTCTTGGCTGAAGCTGACGTGTTGATGTTAGTCACATCCTTAAAAATGGAAAATGACCCAGCATACATTGGAGAGGTACCAGCGTTTGTTACTCCATTATGTTGGGTAGAATCTGATTTCATCGAACAAACAAGTATAATTGGGGTGCGCTTAAAAGATGTGCCCTCAACGACCATGCCATGGCTAGTTCTCTCAGATTTCGAACTGAATACCTCCCTTACCTCTTCTTCTATGGCTTTCTCATCGCCTAGCACACTAACAGTCGGAGTCGAGTTATCGAGCACTTTGTCCACACCCTCAGTGACCGTGAGAGGCATCTTTTATATAGCCAGGAGTTCCGGGATAGTTGAGTTACACTTAGGAGAAGTAATAACCTCCGACAAAGGTCACTTCAGCCATTTTCCTTTATTTGTTTTCCTGGTTAGTTTCCCCTTTCTGCCCGTCACATTCCCATTTAACTAATTTCCTTTGCACACTTGGGGGGCAGGAATGACCAAGGGGTTTTAACAGTTACCACAGCAGTTTGTTTAAGGCTGGCGGTATTTATAACGGCTGTGTTTACATCTGTGGCCTCATTTACCTCTTGTTCAATCCATTCCACCTTGTGACAAGCCCGACCTCACAGTTACCACAGAAGTTTGTTTAAGGCTGGCGGTATTTATAACGGCTGTGTTTACATCTGTGGCCTCATTTACCTCTTGTTCAATCCATTCCACCTTGTGACAAGCCCGACCTCACAGTTACCACAGAAGTTTGTTTAAGGCTGGCGGTATTTATAACGGCTGTGTTTACATCTGTGGCCTCATTTACCTCTGGTTCAATCCATTCCACCTTGTGACAAGCCCGACCTCACAGTTACCACAGAAGTTTGTTTAAGGCTGGCGGTATTTATAACGGCTGTGTTTACATCTGTGGCCTCATTTACCTCTGGTTCAATCCATTCCACCTTGTGACAAGGAACTTCGTCTTGATGCTGGCTGCAGTGTAGAAGCATAAGAAGTACTTGAGTTAGCAGCACTTTCGTCCTCTCCCCCATCTTCATCAGTATCAGTTTAAAACGACGGGGAAAACACATTACGATTTGTAGTAACTTTTTCCTGGCAATCAGGGGCAACTAGTATGCCAGTGTCGGACACATGCATGTTCCCTGGGTCAGGAATCTTTCGTTCTAGTTTGTATTTGCAGTATTTTCAATTCAAATTATTCACCAGATCTAAAGCAGCAGCACATAAGCTGGTTGTACCCTTGGATCCCATGGGGGGCTGGGGGGTGGGTGGGAGATCTATGGTTATAGTAGTCCCATCACAAGGTACAGGCAGAGAAATAGGAAGGAGCATTTCATTCGCCATTTCTAGTATCTGTTCGTGCAGCGATTTGTTTGAATATTAATTCGCATATGCTATACCAATGAGGTTAATTTTAATAAAATTACCTTTCGTTTGTGTCCCGCAGTGAACCGCAGTAAACCACTCCTGCTCATTCCGCGCTGCAATACGCACTGATAGTGGATTAAGTAGCCAGCACAGAAGAGTCGACTCAGTAGCACCTCCTCCAGACACCAGTTGGGGTAGTAGAAAGACGCAAGCTCAGCAAGTGGTAAGGCAAAACCACAGTAAATCACTCCTGCTCCACTCCGTGCCGGGCTGCGTGCTGATAGTCGATTAATTAGCCAGCACAGAAGAGATGACTCACTAGCTCCTCCTCCAGACACCAATTGAGGTAGTAGAAAGACTCACACTCAGCGAGTGGTAATGCAACACCACAGTAAACCACCCCTGCTCCACTCCATGCCGCGCTCCACACTGATAGTGGGTTAAGTAGCCAGCACAGAAGAGTTGACTCAGTAGCTCCCCCTCCAGACACCAGTTGGGGTAGTAGAAAGACTCACGCTCAGCGAGTGGTAAGGCAACACCACAGTAAACCACTCCTGCTCCACTTCTACTGTCGCTACTCCAAGCTCTAAGCTGCATATTTGCTCCATTACTTTATAGTGCAGCGACACTTTTGCCCCTTCTGTTTTCCACCTTTGCTTTATGCATCTCATTGCTCTTGCCATTTCTTGGTCCTCCTCCACCACTTCAACCACACCAACGGTTCAATAATGTTAAATACTGTTGCCTCCACATGGGCATTCCATTCCTCACTTACAATGCCCTCTGTCATGCTCAGCTCATCTGTTGATCTGGACTGACAATCTGCTGCAGGGTTGCATTTCCCTGGGATATGTTCCATCTTAAAATTGTACTCTTGCATTGCTGCTAACCTCTGGTAAAAGTGTTCAGTACGTTTGTACAGTAAGGGTGTGTGGTAGGAGCATGTGTAGCAGGAGCGTGTGTGTGGTAAGAGCATGTGTGATAGGAGCACATTTAGTAGGAGCACGTGTGGTAAGAGCACATGTTGTAGGAGCATATATCATAGGTACGTGTGTCATAGGTAGATGTGTCGTAGGTGCATTAATCCTAGGTGCATGTTTCCAAGATGCATGTTAGAGCACATGTTGCATGTCCATAAATTATGTGTAGTAGGCGCATGTGTAGCAGGTGTGCATATCATAAGAACATGTATCAAAGGAGCACAGAGACGGCAACCATACAGGTGGTCGGCAACACCCTCAAAATCCTTGACAACGACCACCCACGCCTCTTGGTTCTACTCAATTTCTCAGCCACCTTCCACACAGTAGACCACCAGGGGCTCACGGACACCCTTCATCAGCGCATGGGGATCAGCAGCCTTGTCCTACGCTACTTCAAGTCCTACCTCGCCAACCACCAGCAGTTTGTTCAGATGGACTCCTCTAGATAGCCAATGCAACCCATCACCTGCAGAGTCCTGCAGGGTTCCATCCTCTACCCAGTGATCTTCAATCTATACATGGAGCCGCTGGGAGCCCTCCTAGCCACACACAACTATACCTCAAGATCAACTTCATCAAGGACATCCACAGGCTGAAAGCCTGCCTCTCGCTTATCCTGTATTGGATGTCCAGTGCATACTTCAAGCTAAACCCCTCCAAGACCGAATTCCTACTCCTCACCAACAACACTGAACCCCCAGACATACAGAGCTGGCTATCAGCCATGAACCCTGAGCGCTTCACACCTAAGCTCACCACCTGTGCCAAGTCCTTCAGGTTCCACATCAACAAACACCTCTCCTTCAAGCCACACATAGCAAAGAAAACTCAGACAGCTTGGTATTGGCTCTCCATCCTGTGGAAAGTCAAGCCCTTCCTCCCTCAGGACAGCTTTAGATCCACCGTTCAAGCACTGGTCCCATCCTACCTGGAAGGGGGAAATGCCCTGCTTAAGGGCCTCTAGCCCTCCTGCCTTGTGCCCCAGAGAAGTGTCCCTCACACAACTGCATGCCTCATCAAGGGTCTATGCAGATATGCACATCACCCCTGCCCTCATTGACGTTCACTAGCTCCCATTCCACGCACCAATCACCTTCCAGTCTTGCTGCATCATCTATAAAGCAGTCGCCCTCAAGTCACCCAGCTACCTTGCAGAGAACCTCACCATCTCCCGCAGACATCGCACCACCAGAAGGAAGGAAACGTGCAGAATTTAAATCCATGGCTACGCAAAAGGAAAAGACCATACTACATGCATTCTCTACCTATTCCCCAAGACTATACAACCTCCTCCAGTCAGCAACAGATTTTCTCCCATACTCCTACCATTTCGAAAATAACTCAAGACCCACCTCTTCAAGGAGTCTTCCCTTCTCAACACCTGGGCCATCATGTTGCCCCCTGCATCACCGGACTTGCTAGCGCTGTCTGCCCCGGTCCTCCCCGCCACCCTGTTCAGCTGTACCCCTCCTCTGTGCCTCTATGTGTCCTACCCCCACTGTATATCTGTTCTGTTGTATACCTCTGTAAAGTGCTAGTTTGTGTGTCTGTATTGTTGTATACCTCTGTAAAGCGCTCTGTTGCTTCTCAAAGCAAGGTCCGCGCTCAATAAATACTATAATCATAATGATGATAAGAGTGTGTGTTGTAGGAGCAATTGTCATAGGAGTGTGTGTCATTAGAGTGTGTAACTTTAGAGCATGTCAGAAGTGTGTCAGAAGTGTGTGTGTGGTGGGAGCATGTGTTGAAGATGCACATTTTGTAGTTGCACATTTTGTAGATGCATGTGTCGTAGGTGCATGTGTCATAGGTGCACATGTCATATGTACATATGTCATAGGTGCATGTGAGAGCACGTGTGGTACAGCCACATATTATGTGTAGTAGACTCTTGGATAGTAGGTGCACATGTAATTGGAACATGTATCACAGGGGTGTGTGTTGTATGAGAACTTGTCATAGGAGCATGTGGGGTAGGAGCATGTGGCATAAGAGTGTGTGCTGTAAGAGTGTGCAGTGAGTGTGTGTTGTAAGAGTGTGTAGTAGTAGCACATCTTGTAGGAGCACACACCTTTGGAGTGTGTGTCATTAGAGTGTGATGTAAGAGTGTGTCTTGTAGGAACATGCATGGTAGGAGCACATTTGGTAGGAGCATGTGTCATAGGAGCAATTGTGGTAGGAGCTTGTGTGGTAGGCGCATGGATTGTAGCTGCATGTGTTGTAGGTGCACGTGTTGTAGGTGCATTATACGCATGTCATAGGGGTGCATGTAGGAGCATGTGTCATAGGAGCGTTTGTGTGTAGTAGGAGCATGTGTTGTAGCTGCATGTTTCATTGGAGCGTGTGTTGTAGGAGTGCATGTCCATAGTCGATGCTGTGAGAGTGTGCACTGTATGTTGTAAGAATGTGCTGTAAGATTATTTGCAGTAGCAGAGTGTGCCCTAGAAGCATGTGGCATGGGAGTGTGTGTAATTACAGTGTGTGTCATAAGAGTGTGGAGTAAGTGTGTGCCATAAGAGTGTGTGTGTCATAAGAGTGTGCAGTAAGTGTGTGTCATAAGAGTGTGTGTGGTAGGAGCGTGTGTTGTAGGAGCATGTATGGAAGGAGCATGTGTGGTAGGAGCATGTGTCATAGGAGCACATGTAGCATGTTGTAGGAGCGCATGTTACAGCAGCATGTGTCAGGAGTGTGTGTGTGTTTAGTAGGAGCACCTGTTGTAGGAGCACATGTGGTAGGAGTATATGGTAAGAGGGTGTCATAGGAGCGCATGTCGTAAAAGTACATGGTGTAGTATATGTAGTAGCAACGTGGGTCAAAGGAGCTTGTGTACTAAGAGCCTGTCTGAAGAGTGTGTGTTGTAGGAGCATGTGTCCTCCATTTTATGGATTTTAATTAAATGTCTTAGGTCTCTTGGGTTTTCAAATGTAGATGTATGACCTTTGAGGATGACTTTCATAATTCCTGGATGGAGAATGCCAAATCAGGCATTCAATTGCCTCAGGGCGTAGCTCACGGGTAATCTTTTTTAGGCTGTTTTGAAATGTACCCCTACATCGCCATACTGTAACAACTACTGACATTCTTTGTTGGTTTTGTAGGACGCTTGTGGCTTCTTTTTTGCCTGCCTATCGATGCGTTTGTGTTTAAATTGTCTGTACCCTTTTTTCTGCACCCTTTTTTCTCTTTCTTTTGCGTACGCCCTGAGACCTTTGGGTTAGAGGCGTTAGTGGAGTGGAGTTAGTGGTCAATACAAGAACTCAGATAGATAGATAGATAGATAGATAGATAGATAGATAGATAGATAGATAGATAGATAGATAGATAGATATAGAAAGCAAGCAATCCTTTCTCCTCGCAGCAGGAGCATTAGAAACATCTTGGGCAATGTACATCTTTTGGCCATCCCACATTAGTTGTTTAACTTGTTTGACTTTATTTGGAATGGCAAGAATGTGTGCATAATCCAGCATTGCGTAACGAATTAGCAGAACCCACACAATGTGCCCTTTGGATGTTGAGTTTTAGTGACGTTGGGCAGTCCAGCAGTTTAGGGAGCATGGTATTAAGGGTAGGATTATCTTTTTCCACACCTTCAGGCAGTCCTCAATGCGGAGGTTACTCCTCCGATTTCTGTTTTGAAGGTTTTTAGACTGCTTCTGTAGAGACTTAACTGCTGTCTCCAATACTTGCACTCTACTTGTAATATCTTTTGTGTCACCAACTCTTCATTCAACTTCCACAATTCTGGATTCAAACAAAGACCATTGTCATCCAATTGTTGCAGTTTAGTGGTGGTAGCTTTCATAAAGGGTGTCAATGCCCGAAGTTCCATTAATACAGTTTGCACGGATGGCTCGGAAAGTTCCTCCTTTGGTGGTGGAGAATCACTTTTAGGACGTTTAAAAGTGTTAGATGTGGCTTCCTTATTTTGGCATTTTTTTGAAGATGTCATAATATTAATGAATGTACCTCAAGATATAGAGCAGGTCCAATATATGTATATGTTATGTTATGAGAATTTAGAGAGCGCACAAACACCTGAAGGCAACTTGGTGCTAATAGACAGGAACAGCAGAAGAAGGCGAGAATCAGAACAGATGAGTTTTGAATGCATGCCTGAAGAGGAGATAGTTATTCATGGCACAAAGGATAAAAAGCAGCGAGTTCCAAAGTTGACTTGCTACCACAGAAAATGAGCCTCTGCCTCCACACATATATCTAAATCGTAGTACTAATACAAGCCTAGATTCAGCCGAGCGGTGGGGTGGGATGGAACATACCAGCCATATTTATTAACCAGGTATTCTGCATGTGTACGATGTAGAGCATGATGAACAAGGCACAGGGCCTTAAAATAGGCACATTTAGCAACAGGGAGCCAATGCAACCTTCCAGACATCACGTCTTTGTTTTGCTCTGTCACCCCGAGTGGAACAGGTATGCCTAGACGTGGGTCCCGGGGTCTAGAGACACAAGCTACTTGTCACCGATGATACCCAATGAGGCTGAAACATGTCTGGGGATGCTTGTGGTCTTGTGCAGAAGTGATGTGACCTAGCAGTTCAAGCTGGACGGCCCCTTTGGGGGGGCGGGACCAAGCCTGATTTGCATATGGTCTTTCCCCTTTCTGTAATGGCTTGGCAGGTGAAGAACTATGGCCTAGAGAGTTGCCCAGAGCAATTGCCAGAGGTTTAAGATTAATTCTGAACCTTCCAGCCATCACCTCTTTGTTTTGCTTTGCCACCCCGAGTAGGACGGGTATGGCCAGACGTGGGTCTTGTGCCTGCTGGGCCTAGAGACCCAAGCTACTCCTCACTGATGATGCCCAATGAGGCTGAAACATGTCTGGGGATGCTTGTGATCTCGTGCAGAAGGGATGTGACCAAGCAGTTCGGGCTGGACTGCTCCTTTGGGTGTGGGACCAAGCCTGGTTTGCATATGGTGTTTCTCCTTTCTGTAATGGCTTGCCATGTGAAGAACGATGGTCTGGACGGTTGCCCAGTGCAATTGCCAATGGTTTATGATGAATTTTAAACTTTCCAGCCATCACCTCTTTGTTTTGCCTGGAGAGATATGCACACTTCTGGGGGAAGTGGTAGCAAGTCTAGCTGCTGCGTTCTGGAGGACCTGGAGATGGTTGATCTGATACAGGTGTTAGCCAAGGTAAAGGGAATTATAGTAGTCAAGTGAAGAGAGTGAAAGAAAGGCAGCCACAGGTACGTGGAATTGAGAAGGCACAAAGGGTAAGACTTTGGGTAGGATTTTCCACTGTAGGTGAGCCTTCTGACAAATGGCTTTGATTTAGGGTTCCATAGAGACAGAAGATGAGATCTTAACTCCCAGATTTCTTACCACTGGGAGTCCAGGGGGAAAAGGGCCAAGGAAAGGGGGCCAGAGTATGGGGGTCCAGATCGTAGTCTCCCCAGAGGAACCCGTAACAAGAACCTCCATTTTGTCTCCATTACGTTTCACCCAATTCAGGCTCATCCATTCCCTGACCTATTGAAGACAAGATCTAAGCCTAGGTGCAGTTTCAGAAGAATTAAGATTGAAATGAAAGAGGATTTGAGTATCATCTGTGTAGGAATAGCACACAAACCCAAAGGAGGAGATAAGTTCAGTGAGGGGGTTGGATGTACACATTAAACAGCAACAGAGAAATAGCCAAGTCCTGAGGAACACCGCAGAAAAGAGTGACAGGGAGAGAGTGGACAGGAGGAAGAGAAAGAGATTGAGAATGGTCTTGAAGGAAAGACTGAAACAAAGAAAGGATGGCTACCGACATGCCAGCCTTGGCAAGGTGGTCAAGAAGAATTGTGTGGTCTACCGTGTTGAAGGTGGCAGAGAGGTCCAACAAAATAAGAGCTGCCACACCACCCTGATCGGGTATTGACATAAGGTCATTGAGCACGGAGACCAACATGCTTGCACTCCCACGCCCCGGACGGAAGCCGGACTGTGAGGTATCGAAGAAGGAGGATTGTTCATGAAAAGAGGTAAGAAGCGGACCCACCAAGGATTCTCAGAGTTTTCATTAGAAAACGGAGAAGAGAAATAGGCTGGAAGTTAGCTGGTAAAGAGGGGTCCAAGGAAGACCTTTGGCGAAGGCGCAACACCAGTGCATGTTTAAGGGAGGATGGAAAAGAGCCTAAAGTGAAAAAGACATTGACCGAATGAGTGAGTACAGTATGATAGAAGGAGAAATTTCTTTGACAAGAGTCAATGGTAGCGGATCAGAAGAAGAAGCAGATTTAAGTCTGGAGATTGCAGAGGCAATTTCGTCCTGTGAAACTAGGGGGAGGGATGACCCCACACGAGAGGAGCGCTGGGTGAAGAAAGAATGGCAAGTGGACATAGGCTCCTTTCTGACTGTACCAATGTGGTCACAAATCTTATTGATTTTCTCAATGATGAATGTAGAGAGTGAGTCAGACAAGGACTGAGAAGGGATAACAGGTTTGCTGGAGAAAGAGAACAGGGAATCAACAACTCCAACAAGTTCTTTGGGTTTATTCAGTTATGCGTCCTCCAAGTTAGAGAAGTACGCACGTTTAGCCTGGGACATTGCGGAATAATAAAATAGGGACGAGTGCTGAAAAGCGATATTGACCTCAGTGAAGTAGCACAGGTGCCATTTGCATTCTGCTTGCCTGCTCAACAATCAAAGTGACCGAAGAGAGTCATTGAACCAGGGTTCCGAGGCATAAGCCCTGTGAGTATGAAGTTAAAGAGATGCCTGCACATCAGCCAGTGTAATAAAAACCCGAGAAACAGTCTCAAGGTCGGATGAGGCAGCATTGGCGCAGAGATAGAGAAAATGAGTAGAGATTTCAGTGTGAGGGACAGATCGCCAGTTCCTACTACAGAACGGGGGATGTCTATCCCTCCTAGGAGAGACTGTATGATCTCATGTGAAGGGAAAAACGTAATGTTCTGACCAGGTGATGGACAGGCCCAGATATACTAGGGTACCAATAATAGGAGAAAATATAAGATCGAAAGTGTTGCCACGACAGCGGATAGGGCCAGTAACCATTCATAGCAGCTAAGAGTTTCCGGGTTTGGGGATCAGTAGGATCACCAAACTTAAGGTCAAAATCACAGACAATGCAGGGATTAGATTGATAGAGCTGCAGATCGGCTGCAAGCACACAGAAGGAATCAGAGAGGCTTGTGTCCGGGCAGGAAGTGCAGATTCAGTGATCCAGAAAGAATGAAGCACACCAGTATCGCTTCCATTTTAAGTTTGTGACTGAAGGGTAGCACCTTGCCAAAATATCTAGATTTAAAAATAATGGCAACACCACCCCCAGGTGCTCAGCCACATGCTCACAATGAAGAATTTCATTATCGGGTGGGAGAAGCTGAACCACTGAGGGGGCTGTGGACTCACTGAACCAAGTTTCAATGATGCAGGTGAAATCTGGGGCATATTCAGAGAGAAGTTCGCAGAAATCCAAGGCATGTGCCACAAGTGAGCGCGGGTTAAGGAGAAGACACTTCAAGGCAGACGGGGGTGGGGAAAAGGACGCAACAAAGAGGGACGTAGTATGATAGAATCCAGGGGGAAGACAGTGGAGGAAGGGGCACAACTAACAAGTATATCCCGCAAGGAGGGAGGGCATATGGGACTTACAAGATGTGGCCAAGACTTTGGCACGCAAGGAGTGCACCCCCTGCACACGACCGCTGCACTTCCGGTGTTGCGAGGTAATATGGATACACATAGTATTGCTGTAGCCAATCCACCCAGTTGTAGGTAATAGGACTGGAGAAAAGACTGCACGTAGAGAATGCATGCAAGTCATGAAAAGAAAACAGCAGCGACTACCGAGAATGAGCCACTGGTGCCCAGTCGGAGGGCAGGCACCCTCTGGCCATGCTTACGGCATACAAGAAGATGAATCAAGCTAAAATGATAAAAATAATGTGTGAGGATGCAGTAAATAAATCAATACAAATATTATGAATAGATGTATACAAATATTGGTGTAACCATCAAAGATAGATATATAGAAGCTCAATGCATATGAGAATATAAGTTGCTGCTTAATCAATAATATTCACGCATTACCTCAAAAACCCCACTTTACGGAAATATGTAAGTTTAAGCTTGGTGAGCTGTGTAAAATATATCACCTCTTGTTATGAAGAATGAAGTATTATTTTGTATTCGACTGGCATTGTACATCTGTGCACTCTCCACAGCAAGCGCACTCGCACCTTGAAGAGAAAGCCGCCTCATGGCGTAATGGTCCACAGCCACTACCTTCCCACGTCTCTACTGCCAACGCCAATGCAACCTATTCCAGGAAGGTATCAGACAGCCATTTCATATTCATTGCTTGTTCTGCACTCCATAAGAGTCAAATGTAATAACCAAACGTAGCACAAAGAGCCCTATAAAATGCTTACAGGAGCGGAGCACCGAAATTATGATGCCATCCCATTCGGTGCTAAGTCATGCCCCTCTCAACTGTATATTTTATAACACTAGGTTTCTTTCAAGCCCATTAGTCATGACCTTCAGCCGTAGCCAGTGGCCATGGCCTTCGACCGTAACTGCTGAACATGTTGCACCAATAGGTTTCTTTGATGCCCACTATCCAAGGTCTATGGCCACGACGAATGGCCACAGCCTTTATCCATGGCCCCTGGCCACTGTACATGTTCCACCAACCTTCAGTCATGCCCACTGTACATATTGCAACTATAGGTCTCTTTGGGGCCCGATAGCCATGTGCTTTGGCCAGGGCCACTCTACATTTTGCACCATTAGGTTTCCTTGGGGCCCACTAATCATGGCTTTCGGCCATGGCCACTGCTCATATTCCACCAATAGGTTTCATTAGAGTCCAAAAGCCATGGCCTTCGGCCGTGGCCACTGTGCATGTTCCACATATAGGTTTCCTTGGGGACCACTAGTCATGGCCTCCGGCCCTGGCCATTTCCCCCTGCCTAGTAGATGTGATCACAACAGATACCCACCCATTTATTTTTTTCCTCAGTTTTCATTCCCTCGATTATTACCGCTGTAACCTTGCGGCAATTACAACAGTAACACTAAAAAATGTAAAAGTCCTCACAGGCTCTCCCCATGTGCCTCCTTCCTTTTCTCTAGATCCCCCGATCCACCTCAGTTGGTTTTTACCTGCCTGGCCCCCTCACATTACTCCTTTATTTGATTGGTGTTACGCATTTTTTGTTCCCGAACGTGTCTCCCATTATTACCACACTAATCTCACGAGTTTCCCCTGAATTTCCCCCGATAATGCGAAAATCTCCGAACTGTTACTGAACAGCCCCCAACTTCACATGATGTCCTCTTTCCTCATATCCACCTCTAGCCTGATGTGATTTCAACCTTTTTCCTCCTCCAAATAGCTTGTTTTGCATTATCCCGATATTACTGCAGTAATTGCTCGCATCGAGCAAAAACAAAAAATGACGGCTTTTCTTTACTCAAAAGCCTCTCTGCTGCAAAGCACTATGGGAGATATAGCTATAATTTTGAGAGATGGGGCATCCCATTCCCTGTCAAATATTTTAATGACTACTGGAAATAAAGTCATTGCTTCATTCCCATGTGGTTTCTTTTTTGATCCAATCCTCCAACCCTGTCCAGCGGTTCTTGCGCTTCGGCATTCAAAACTTTCACTTTTTCTCTATGGGAAAATGAATGGGAGTAGGCCAAAAACACAATTCGTTTGTTTTCTTAATAACTTTGTCATTTTCTAAAGAATCTTTCACAAAATGTCCATTCTGGGGGGCCTGTTTGAAAAATATCAAAATCTGTCAAGCGAGTTAAAAGGTGTTAGCAATAGAATTTTCAGATTTTATACAGATGTAGGCAATCACCTTAACTATAGGGTGGTGACCTATAATGTATACTCAGTGAGAAAAGTTAAGGTTAGGGACAATTAAAGGTTTTAGTTGAAGTCCTGTTAAAGGAATGGTTCGGTCAGAAATTTGTATTGTCCCTACGGGTCGGCCATTTGTTTTTAAGCCTAAGTTTCTCGATTTTAGAAAAAGTTCCTATGGACCTTACCTGAGTTTTCGGCCATTAAACACACACGAAAACAGGCACCAGGGCGCTGCCATTTTGTGATAATCCTATCACTTGCCCCATCGCCCTGGCTGACCTGCTTTTGCGGCACTAAATCATATCCCCCCGCCCCTGAGCCTGTCGTCAGCAGACGCGTACTGCCCATTTCACAACGCCAAAGCACGTCACGTGTCAACAATCGCTGCGCTTCAGCTAATGATGTGTCGCCATGGAAATGGCAGGACGCCTCTTTCCTCAATAAGTATAAAGAGACCGTTTCACAACACACAACAGCAGATTTTCTATTCCATTCCTCTCTCTGTGTTACTTTGAGTATTCAGTGACTCGTTTCTGTGCTCTGGTCAGCTACCTTTGCCGCTTGTAGCCTGTGTGAACACCTGTACCATCGCTATAAATGATTTTAGTTTGTTTACCACACAATGGCTACAATAATGCCCTACATGTACGAGCCCGAGTATACCGAGGAGGAACTACTGGAAAGGGAAACATGCGAAAACGATGGGGCTTCGGACGGGAGTTGGCAGGACAAATCAACGGATGAAGACCCTGGACCTAGTCGCATGGACGGTGTTTCCACCTGGTGCACATTCAATCGGTGCGAGCTAATGCCAACCGAGGACGAGAACTGCTGCTGCTGTGAAAACTCAGGATGCGTGGTCTACATTTCGGAAGGTGATCCACGGCCGCAATGCATCACCGAGCTGCCAGACTTCAGGGCAGCCTGCCTCACACGGTCCGTGTTGAGGATAATGATGGTGCTTATGCACGAACTTCGCGCAACTGTTCATCCCTGTAATCCGAGTAACGAGTAAGTATACTCTGGTTGTGATGCCACTACTATTCATGTTCGTCTCCTATATCCAAAATTACATCTACATATCATTGTAACGCATGAAAGCCGTTCAATAGTGTGCAGTGTCTAGATAGCATTTGTCCGAGCAGAATGCCATTAGTTACAAGAATTGTCATTGACAACAAAGGTTTAATAAACTTATCTTGGTCATTTAAAAACAGTTTGTATCATTTCTTTTTTTTTTTACAGGTGGTACAGGCTGGTGGCCTTTCGTTCCTTTACATGGTTACTTCACAGGATGCTTGGACACCGCGTTCGAAGAGTAATACCCGCCTGTGCCGTTCGTGCCATAAGACAAATTTTCCCAGTGATAGCGGTCAGTACAGGGGATTTTCCCTTGCTGTGCTGCAACCTGACCTGTACAATGTGTAAAGTTTTGTATTTTTGTGCATCAAAATAAGAAACAAAATAAAACACCACATATATTTTAACAACGGTTGTTTCGATTTTTTAAATGAATCAAGTGTGTCTCCATTCAAGAGTCTTCCTGTGCCTTGCCTGCATGCCCACCGGCCCATCCATCCCACCCCCTCTATCAAAGGCAGTGGATGCACGCTGCCATGGGGGGCAGTCAGGGGCGCAAACGGCCAAGGTGCCAAACAGCATGTACACTTGAAAAGGTATCCCACGCCCAGGGGCAATTGCTCACATGGCCTCCTCAGACCCTGTGTCTCCAGGCAGGCCTCCCCTGAAGCAGGGCGCCGCCCTGCAATCCACATAAGTGTGTCTCCATTCAAGAGTCTTCCTGTGCCTTGCCTGCACGCCCACCGGACCATCCATCCCACCCCCCTCTATCAAAGTCGGTTCGCGCCAATGAATGCACGCTGCCATGGGGGGCTATAAGGGGCGCAAAAGGCCAAGGTGCCAAACAGCATGTACACTTGAAAAGGTATCCCATGCCCAGGGGCAATTGCTCACATGGCCTCCTCAGACCCCGTGTCTCCAGGCAGGCCTCCCCTGAAGCAGGCCGCCCCCCTGCAATCCACATATGTGTGTCTCCATTCAAGAGTCTTCCTGTGCCTTGCCTGCACGCCCACCGGCCCATCCATCCCACCCCCCTCTATCAAAGGCGGTTCGCGCCAGTGGATGCGCGCTGCCATGGGGGGCTGTCAGGGGCGCAAACGGCCAAGGTGCCAAACAGCATGTACACTTGAAAAGGTATCCCACGCCAAGGGGCAATTGCTTACATGGCCTCCTCAGACCCCGTGTCTCCAGCAGGCCTCCCCTGAAGCAGGCTGCCCCCCTGCAATCCACATAAGTGTGTCTCCATTCAGCAGTCTTCCTGTGCCTTGCCTGCACGCCCACCGGCCCATCTATCCGCCCCCCCCGATCAAAGGCGGTCCGCACCCAGGGATGAGCGCTGCCATGGTGTGCTGTCAGGGGCGATAACGGCCAAGGTGCCAAACACCATGTACACTTCAAAAGGTATCCCACGCCCAAGGGCCATTGCTTACATAGCCTCCTCAGACCCCGTGTCTCCGGCCAGGACCCCCCCTCATGCTGGCCGGCCCCCGGCAAACCACATAATACCACGACATACACACGTCATTCATTCACAAACACACCCCTGTTTCTAATACTTTATAAACACTTGATATGTCTCATGAGAACATCTTTGTGCTTTGCAAGTCAACTCCTGAACGTGCTACATGAGAACCACTGAGATCTATGCTAATCTGCTCGTAGTCGTGCTATCCGTGAACTTCTGTGACCGCTTCGAGCAAACTCGTCAATGTGCTACCTGTGGCCATGTACCTGTTCTCCTGCAACATACTGCTCGGCTTGCTGAATCCAACTGTTTGTTGGTCAAGGTAAGGCCATGTATCCTAGTCATATTTCGGTGATTTTTAAATTTCTATCTATTTGCGAGTAGAGTACTCAATAGTGCTATGTTCATTGGTCTCATTGCTATTAACTTGAGTTTCAATTGTTATGCTATCAATAGATCTATTTATTTTCATCTGTGTCAATTGTCATCGAATTGCATCCTTCGCGGGTCCTGTCTATAATGTAAGCATGTTTCCTTCTTGTGCAAGACAGAACATCCAAGGGACGAGTCACATGTTCAGAGTTTAGTCACATCATTTATAAATTTCTGCAACTTATGCAAATACTAAGCCGCACATGATGAACTAGTATAGTTCCGGCGACCAAAACAAACCTTGCATTGAACATTGTATGGTTCATTTACTTTTTTATCACATTTTTATTCATCAAGATTGTATAATAATGTCGATATTTACTTTTCCGAATTTTCAACAATGCCTACCTGTTTGATTAGCGGTTGCCCTTCGAAGACCCATGCTAAATCTGAAGGCACTACAATGCGTGCATTCCCGAAAACTGTTGATCGAATAAGAGAATGGGTCAGACATTGCGGATATCCACTGGTTGATCTAGAAAGTAGAGTCCAACAAGTCTTAGAGGACAAGAGGGGTTATCGATACCACATCTGCAGCCGGCACTTTTCCTCGAACATGTACGCCACATCTTGGGTAACAAAGAAGAATAAACGGCTAACGACACGAAAATTGCTCTCAAACGCTATTCCCACTCTATTCGTCCACATTCTGCCACTGGTGAGTCAAGTGTCCGGATTTAGCTTTAGGCCTTGCGGTAGTGTGTAGGTAGCCGAATTGATTCATCAATATTTTAGGTGTTGTGTCCCTTGTAATACTTTCGACATTGATATGAGTGTATAGCTTTTTGAATAATGACATTTATCAATTTATTCTTTTTCGATTTCATAACCCACAAACAAAATCTATTTATGGGCACAGGGAACTGTGCTTTATTGCGCATTTTCAATAGCATTATTCTCAAGTATTCTGTCGCCTTACATGGCAATTTTTAATATTGGCATTTCATTATCAAACAATAATTTACCTTTACAACTGCTTGACTATCCACTGAATCTGAAGCAAGAACATTCTACATCCGTGACATACCCGCAGTTATCAACCACTTCTAGCGCGTATCAGGTAATCTTACTTGGCTATTCCGCTACAGACTTGTTTTATGCATGTCAAGTAATAGTTTTTATGTATCGTGTAATTATTTTACCGAATCTTTGGTTAGTGCTTTCCAATTGATATACACCTTAGTTATCGTCCCCTGGTGTTTGTTTTCAGTTATAATTGGTGTTATCCATACTAATGCAAGTACTGTCTTTCAGGGAGATGCTGAAGCGTCCACCACATTGACAACATCCCTAGATGTTCTTCAGCAGCACGAGGTATGGATACTGACAGCTCCATCAAACTATATCATCAGAGCTGTCATACTTGTCGTTTGATTGTTCTACTCAATGTTTCATTCGTGGTTAGCCATTGAGATGTACCTGTGCGGTCGACCCCAAGTGTGTGTTATGTTTTCAATATTGTAATTCTTACTAAAGCAAGTACTATGTTTCAGGCAGTTGATGGAGCGTCAACCCCAGCACTTGATGCAGAGCCTGACATTCAAGTAATTCCAGGGGAAGTGGAAACGGGACCATGCGTATACGAATCGGCGCAACAGCTTTCGGAAGTGCGCACTACATTTACAACATCCATAGATATTCTTCAGCAGCACGAGGTATGGATACTGACAGCTCCATCGAGCGTGATCATATAACGTGATTCCATTTGCTATACTTTCTTCCCTATTAACCAAGTACTGTGTTTCAGGGAGACGACGGGGCTTCCACTACAATCACAACATCCCATTTAGATGATGCAGATGTAAAGAAATCGGAGAAATAAGTTGATTAAATCTGATCATATTTAGATATCCATTGATTCTTTTAGACAATGCATCATTTGTGGTTATCTATTTATATGTACCTGTGCCGTCGACCCCAAGTGTGTGTTATGTTTACAATATTGAAAACCATACTAATGCAAGTAATGTGTTTCAGGGAGTTGCTGAGGCGCCCTCTCCAATAAAATCATTCATGGCAGTCTATGCAGAGCCAGAGGTATGGATACTGACAGTTCCATCGAACTAGATCATCAGAGCTCGAATACTTGTTGTTTGATTGTTTTACACAATGTTTCATTCGTGTTTAGCTATTGAGATGTACCTCTGTGGTCGTCCCCACGTGCGTTTTATGTTTTCAATATTGTGATACATAGTAATGAAAGTACTATGTTTCAGGGAGTCGATGGAGCGTCATTCCGTGCTGTCTATGCGGATCCAGGGAATATAGTCGTTGCAGAGCAAGAGGAAGGGAAGACATGCAGAAACGAATCGGAGCAACAGCGTGCAGATGTTGAAGTTCGAGTCAAGAAAGTTGCAAAGAAAAGAAACAAAAATAAGGTTAGTTACAAACAGTTCATATTTTTAGAAATTGTTTTGTGCTGGGGACTATATTATGTTTTTTGTCTGTCAATTGTACTATACTTTATCTTGTGTTTAAACTGAACATCCCTTTTCCAATCTGTCCTGTAGTTACCCGTGGGTGTACGAACTATACATAAACAGACAGTGAAGCAAATGAGAGATGTTGCTTGCCAGACCATTTACACTATGGAGGAACTATTAATTGAGGCGCAGCGTGTTCAGACTCGAGATGCTCATGTCCAATGGCCAGAACATGAATTGAATGTGTCCGGAGAATCCAGTAAAGTTTTACTGGACCATTGCTACAGTGCGACTGCACCACCACGAGATGATGATACTGGATGTATTGAAGATAGCTCTGAAGTAGTCGCAGATCAATTCACACAATCTACACCAGCAAAAAAAATGACACCCAAAAAGCTGTCAACATTGTTGTGTTCTCCCATCAATGTTGAAGTAACAGATATTGAAATGACAGAGAATGAGCCAGCAGCACTATTCACCAATGCATCAGAACCTGATATCAGCGATATTAGTTTCAATTCTGGTGATATGTCTGCAACGATGCAGTCCGAAACAACTGTGATGCAGGATGACAGTCTAATGAAAGAGGGCAAATACATAGTATTCGACAGTTGTTTGATGGATATTATAAGTATGCTGAAATGTAGGCATTCTGTTAGAGGGGAAGTATGTGGGAAGCCATTGATTCATGTGACTCGTCAAACACAAGGCAGTAACATCAAAATACATGCCACCTGTACATTACATCATACGTTCTCATGGTCTGCACAACCGATGCTGGGGAAACTGCCAGCAGGCAATCTACTGTGTGCAGCTGCCTCACTTTTTAGTGGATCCAGTTTTAGAAAGTTAGAGTCTTTCTTTCAGTTTGTGGGATACATTTCATTTCTAAATCACAGTACTACAAATTCCAACATGATTATCTATTTCCAGCCATTAGTGATGCTTGGAAAATTGAACAATTGTCTCTAGAAAGTACATTTGAAGGCAAATGATTCAGACTAGCCGGCGATGGACAGTGCGAAAGCCCTGGATTTTCTGCCAAGTACTGCACCTACCACTTTCAGGACATGGATAGTAAGAACATTGTGAGTTCGGTGGTCGTGCAGGTGTCCCAATGTAAATCCTCAGTGGCCATGGAGAAACTAGGATTTATAAAATCATTGGAATATCTACAATCGAGGGGAATGCACATCAACCTCATAGCCACGGACAGACACGTTTCAATAGCCAAGGCAATGAGAGAGCAGTTCCCACATATTAAACATCTATTTGACCTATGGCATCTTGCTAAATCAATCAATAAGAAAATCTCGGCTGCAGGTAAAAAAAAAGTTTGGAAAGTATTTCACAGTGGTCCCAGTCTATCAGCAACCATCTTTGGTGGAGCTCCAAAACTTTTGAAGGGTCAGTGGAAATCCTACTTGAAAAATGGCAGTCACTGATGCACCACTGTACCAGCGTTCACTGCTGGACAGAAAAACAAAATTTCCACCAATGTGAACATGGCCCTTTGCCCACAGAGGAGGCACGGAAGAAGAAGTGGTTGATTCCATCTTCACCTAAACACAAAGCCATTGAGAAGCTTGTTTTCGATAAAACTCTATCAAGAGATTTGAAGGGACTGACAGAATTCTGTCACACAGGAGGTTTGGAGGTGTTCCACAATATGGGCCTAAAGTACAGCGCAAAGAGATTGCATTTCGGCATACAGGGCATGAAACATAGGACTCTACTAGCAGTCTTGGCCCATAACGAGAATGTGTGCTGTGAACAATCTAGGACTATGGGAAATGTAGGGATGCCTCGCTACACTATGGCCTTTGCAAAAAGAAGTAAGAAATGGGTGGTGAAACCAGTATATGAGGAAATGGAGTTCGACTTTGTTAAAGGCCTTATTGTTACTGTACTAGAGAAGCACAGACATGGAATTTTGAGCGTTTCTGTGCACAGCACTGATGCATTGCCAACAAACATTGCCACTGTGCCATGTCCAACCAAAGCAGAGCTTGTTGAGAAGTACAAATCCAGTTTAAAACATTGTAACCTGATTGTCTTTTTGAAAAAAATGTATTGTACAGTGCACATACAAAGTATGCTAACCCTAGCCCCTCCCTTCACCATCCTGGGTGGCGAACACCATGGGTGTCATCTTTGACTTCTCTCTCTATTCACCTCATACTGCTGACCTTGTGAATATGTGTAGGTATATATTTGTGTTGCTGTAAATAAGTTTCGCAATCTCATGTAAATGCTGCGCACTGTTAACTGAGGGGAGGCTTTCGCATTGCAAATAACAAAACAAACAAACAATAAATCTCACTTTCAACTCAACACCTGGGGTACTTTATACTTTCCATGACCTTCCCACAAATAGTCAATGTTTCCATATTTATGGTTCTCTAGGGCTGCAAAGCTCGCAGACAACGAGGACCAAATTGGGGGCCTTGGAACGCACCAAGCGAGGCATTGCAGATGGGAGAGAAGCCAGTTCGCATTTGCACATTGAGGCCTAGTACAAAGATGGAGTCGAAAATTCAAGTTCTCACAGATGGCTTTACACGGGATATTGCAAAGTAATAATGTATGCTCATGCAGAGTGAAGGTCAGCGGCTTTGATTTTTTGCTCGCGGGCTGAAGAGGCCCACGACTCGCACTGGCAGTATAAGGCTCTATTGTTTTATGACCTTGAGAGACAGGGACCATGCCAAATGCACTTCATTTGAAGGAGGAGTGCAATAACGTAAGAGACGATAAGGATGAAAATTCTGAAACTACACCGAGTTTCATGATAGTTCAGTATATAAAAATCTTTGGCACGAACACAGCGGGATTAACGGACTGCATTACGCAGAGACACAATGGAAATGGCAAATATAATGTAAGTAACTCTGAATGAATGAATGAATGAATGAATGAATGAATGAATGAATGAATGAATGATTGAAGAGCAATTAAAACATTAGTGGGATTGTCTTTCTACCGGGCTCATGGGCATGCATGTGCCTATTCGACATGCATGTAGACAAACAGTCGTTTGTCAGTGGTTCAACGCTAAAAAATCATTACAATGTGTGTTAACCTCAATTTATTTCATCAGTTTTCGCATTGCTTTTAGAGCCGAACATACTCCATTGCACTACCCTCACAAGCAAATAGTTTCAGCTCGGCCGTAATAAATAAAATGAATAATAGTAATAAAGATCGGCTGGTGAGACTAATTTCAATTTTTATGTTTTCTAAACAGGTACATCCTACCGTACTGCTACTGCCACCTGTTCCAGACCCCGGCCGACGGATTTTTCAATCGCCAGCTGCAGCTTCTTGTAAACAACTGCACAACGTTGACTATTTTATGGGACGATCGCCAAGGGCCCATATGCCCTTACGCAATACTAGCGGCTAGAAGCAACATATCAACCTTTCCGGTAGCCTAGTGCCTAGTTGATGGAGCACCATGCGACCAAAGTGCTTCTTTTAACGAAAACCAACACCCTGTGTACCATAAAGGAATAGCGCGTGACTCACGATAAACTTTAGAGGATTTGCGGATCGAGAGCAAAGAAAAAAATTCCATTCCGATTTAATATGCCAATTGCTGAATATTCTCTAAACATTTAATGTCAAATAAATGTACTTTACCAAATGTACCGTATTGCTGTTTGATTTTAAAGTACAGTTTCATATTCCGAATTGTGGCGCGCTGTGATGTGAGCTGATCTGTGTTGGTTTCCGGGTTCTGTGTGAAGTCGCGTAGAAGAGGACTGGGCGCGTTTGCCTACGCAGCACAGTAACATCACGGAGAGAGACAGGGAATATGAATGTTTTGATAATGTCAGGCTCAGGGGCGGGGGATATGATTTAGTGCCGCAAAAGCAGGTCAGCCAGGGCGATGGGGCAAGTGATAGGATTATCACAAAATGGCAGCGCCCTGGTGCCTGTTTTCATGTGCGTTTAATGGATGAAAACTCGGGTAAGGTCCATAGGAAATGTTTCTAAAATCGAGCGACTTAGGCTTAAAAATACATGGGCGACCCATAGGGACACTAAAAATTTCTGACCGAACCATTCCTTTAAGGTGTTGGTTTAACTCAACAATCCCCTTGAAATTCATCAGGAACTCGTCGCTACACCACGTTAACTCTGAGGCCAGATATGATATCATGTATCATGTCATCAACGCCCTCATTGGAAACTTTTCACCTGAGCTCTTCATTCTCCAGCCAAATTGCAAAGGAGCACACATCAAATCTAGAAGGGTTGAGTCTGGTGTGATGTGTGGGTGTGTGTGTGTGTGTGCGCATTGGTGTAGAGGGAATCTCTGCAGCTCCCGCAGTGCAGACGGCCCCTGTAACCGCATGTCCTTCGGGGGCCCTCAAACTTAATTTCTTTTGGAAGTCACTCAGACTTCCGAGAAGAAACTGTTTCTGTCAGAAATAATTAGTTTCTGGAAAGAAAGTATTTCTTTTAAAATTCAAACTGAAATCATTTCTTTCTGAAGTCAAAGTGGCTTCAGAAGAACTTTGCGCGAGATGGAGGCCTCTGGTTGCTCTACTCTGTTCCTGTCTGCATGGAGCACAGACGCCTGCCTGGAGAGGAGTCATTGGAGTGATGGATTCATCTAAAACGGTATGAATTTTTTTTATTTTTGATAAATGTATGTACATGTTTGTGAGGATGTTGCATGTTCAGGATGTATGTTTGTATGCATGGTAATTTGTGTGAAACGTTTGCAACGTTGCGGCTTGGGCAGGGGGCATTGGACCATAGACTTTTTTCAATGTTTCACTGGCATTTTTGGCAAAGACAGCTTGATCAATGTTATTACATTGGGCAGGGTTTTGGGTGGGTGGGTTATAGACCAAAAGGTCAGGCAAACTGGACATTTTCCGTGGCCTGGCATTTTTGTACTCACATAAGGGGCAAGACCCCTATGATGTGTGTTCTTACATGATGGGTGGAGGCATTTGAGCAGCCAAACAAGGAAATGTTTCCTTGCTGTAGCATTGCATGTTTTACTGACATTCAGGACAAAGTGAACATGAAGGGTATTCTTACATGGAGGTGCAGGATTTGGGGAAGCATTTGTGCAGCCAGCAATAACATGTATTCTTCCTGTGGCAGGAGTATTTACTAGCTATTGTGAGAAACCTGAGGTTATTCTCCCAAGTAGACCCAGAGAATCCCTTATTCAGGTGGCCAGGGAAGGGTTGGTGCTTTCAGATCCCAACCCTGGGGAGGACGAGCAAGGGAGGATCACCTGGGTAGGGGAGCCCAGGGTCGTGCTTGTGGGGGAAAACCCCAGGTGAGACGCGGTATTCCATCTGGGAGGAGGACAAAGAGGACAAAGTCCTTGAGGCCTTCTTAGGCTGTTCCAACTGAACTTCCTTTCCACCCAAAGAATCTCTCTTATCCGAATGCAGAAACGCCTCTGCATCTGGTAGAACCAATGGGAACTCAAACTCTGCTGCACTAGGAAACTAAATCTCCCAGAATCCCTGTTTTCCCGTTGTCTATCCGAATACTCTCAGTCAATTTTTCTCAAGTCCCTCTGATTATTATTTCCCGAATTCCCAGTCTACCTTGACAAAACACCACCATCTCCCCTATTCATTTCACAAACCCTAGCAAACTCACCCTTCCAAATTCACCTACCCCCCTAGGACGAAGAATATAATTTCTCATGACACCTTTTCCCCATCATACTACGTAGGATACTCTGAAACTCTATCCCCCCTTTCCGATACAAACACTTTCGCACTCCACGAAAGACAACGGACTAACACCAAAGCTGTTTACCTAATATGTCCTAATACAAGGGTCAGGCAAGGTCAGGCAATTGACCAGAATTACACACACCTGATGGCCCTTTCCTTTCCCCACAGGGATAAAAGGTAGAGCCCGAGAGCACACAATGAGCAAGGCAGATGGCACAATGAAACAGCTATCCAGGCATGGCAGTTCAAGAGGAGAAGAAAGGCGTCGAGAACCGAAAGGGTGACAAGGAGAGAAGCAGCCTTGCCCTTTCCGACCCAGACCCACAAAGCCTCCGTGGAACGAATCGTAAGACCGTGAAAAATAGCCAGTGTGTGTTGCAGAAGATATCAACGTACACTGAGCACGCCTACACTGATAATTAGAACAGGGAGAGACTCTTGCTACCGTGGTACCGGGCTTGACTCCAGAGACAAGAAAAGCCAAGCGGTTCATCATAGCCGGTGAGTGGAGGGGAGAACCATAAGAAACTGAACTGTGTTGAAACTAAATTGCAAGTGGCAAATTAAGGAAAATCAAAGAATCGTTAACATTAAGAGAAAACCTGCTGCAGAGGGGTCCGGCACCACGTGGGTGCTCATTCGAGAGACTCTGATTGATCCTGCGTTTGTTGAAACTACCGATACTATAAGGCCCTAGGAGAGCTGGAAGGGAAAGGTCAAAGTGGTCATACAGGGGTCTAGGAAAACCCCCTGTACAATCAAAAGTTTTTCATCTACACTAAGGGAGGTGAATCCCACATAGTGAGAAAAGAGAAAGAACTGTGCAATTGGCAAGAGTTGGCAAGAGTGAATCCGACGGAGGGATGCTGATGGAAAGGGACAAAGTCTGAAGTCCCAATGAACAGTGAGTTGACAAGAGTGAACCCAACAGAGGGATGTCCACAGTGAACTGTTTAAAAAGACATTAGGACTTTTGAATGCGAAAGGTGAAATTGTTTTGGACACCAAGCCATAGTGAAAGAGGGAGGCTAAGACATTAAGATTTGTGAATGTCAAATGTAAAATTGCTTTGAGGAAACGCCGTAGTGAACCCCATAGATGGAGGGAAACAGTCGAGAAGGGTCTGAGCGCGAAAGAGGGGGGTGCAGGGGTGAAAAGCCATCACGCCGCCGACACGTGAATGCAACAGAGAAATCTTGTGAATGTAAGTCAGAGTGAACCCGACAGAGGGAGGCTGATATTCAAGAAGGATCTGAGCCCGGAAGAGGGGGACCCAGGGGTGAAGAATCATCACCCAAGTACAATCAGAGAGGAACTTTTGTTTATAATTTTGAATATACCAGGCCCTCAGAAGCAAGAGATCTAGCCACTAAAGGTTCTGATATTGTAAGGAACTTTTTGTGGATCGGAGCCCGGAAGAGGGGTGCCCAGGGGCGAAAAGTAATCACCCAACATACATGCGGAAAGGAACTTTTTTTGTTTATTATTATTTTGAATGCATCAGGTCCTCGGAGGCAAGAGAATGTTTGTAAAAAAGTGACTTAACCACCAAAGGTCCTGATACCTGAGAACGGAACTGTCATCTCGTGCTGGGAAAGCTCGAGAGTGTGCTGTGCTCAGGAGTCCCGCCTTGTCCCGTGCTCAAAATGTGGGGAAGGGAGACCCTCAGGCTACCACATTCTGATCTATCATTTGTGAACACTTCTTTCTTTCTTGTGAACACTATCCCACACTCTTTTTAAATTCAGTTGTAAGGATTTGCAATATTTTTTTAGCATAGGCCCTTTTATTTGTCAAGATGACACTAGGACTGCTTTATTATTGTTTGATGGTCGTTGCTTGCTCACATCTTATATTTAGGTTTAGATGAGGGGTTTTTCAAACCTTCCTATTCAGTTTAATAAACACCCCCCTTGAACTGTGATCACTTGTATCTGTCTTTACTGTTGCCACCATGAATTCCTTTCACTATAAGGGCAAAACCAAAAGAGAATGTTGGTACATGGGGATACTGTCATATGCTGGCAGAGAAAGCATGAACATGTTTTCTTATGGTGTAATTACTATGCATTACATTATTGGTTACGCACATAGTTGGCTGGTAAATTTGGGTGCCCGGAGCCAGTTACAGCCCCCTTGTTTCTACCATAGATTAAATATTTAAGGTTTAATTAAAACACACATTTATACCTTTCACCCACTGCAGTGCACAGTGTGTCCCTGCAGCAGCAAGTTCATCATATGTATTCTGCATGCATGGTGGTCCAAGCTAGCATGGAGTATGGCACTGCCCGTGCTTTGTTGCTGAGCTTGGAGGATGGGGGAAGAGGGGCCTCAGCATGGCTCGTAGTACGGCTCGTGTACGGGTGTAACACATGTTGTGTTACACCCGTACACCAGCATGTGTGTGTCTAGGGGAGATAGTTGTTAGTGTAGTTGTGTGCTGCATAATCATCCACCCTACTCAATCGCATTAATATGTTTTTGGCATATGTGGACACGGTTACAAGATGTCTGTAGTTTGTACCTTGAGGATTGCCTCTTTTTAAATCCATTATTCATATGGAGCAAATCACTACTATGACAATTTTTACATCTTAGTAGTGTGGACATCCAAGTATCCCCACACACAAGAGTTTAGGTGGTGTAATGTTTGTGGTTTTTGTGATTGTAGGTGTCTCAGTTATCTTAGTGTGTGCTGCGGGCGTGTCGTTGGAGTTGGAGTTGTCTTGTGATTTAGGTCTAGAAATTACTTTGGGGCATTGTTTCAGTGTGAGTTTGGGTCTATGGCAGTGGATAAAGCATCAATAATCGTTGAGGTGGTAATTTTTGGTAAGGTGGTATATTCACTCAATGATTTAAAACCAAGCAGAAGAGGTTTTAGAAAGAGATTGGTTGAGTATTGAGAGCCAACTGGCCTGAGGGTGGTACTTTGAGATGGGAGAGGAGCGGGGCAAATTTGAGAAGATGTGGGTGGAAAACGTGAGCCCCTTATAGAGTGGAGAGCAGTAGAGAGAGAGATGTGAAGAAGGAGGCTGGTACAATAATCCAGGTGGCTATGAACCAAGAGGTCACAATAGAAGCAATAAGATGATGATGGTTATGGTTGCTCCCCTGTGAGACATAGGGGAGTGGGAGAGTAAATCGGGTGGAAATAAGATGGTCAAAGGAGGAATGTGGAGGCAGTAGTGGCACGGAGGTAGATTACTGCTGTCTAAAAGGAGATCAGCATAAGGCAGTGAAGTGCCATTCAGTGATGGGTAGCAGATCGACAATCAAATATACAGGCAGATGGGCCAAGAGTAAAATTGAAGAAGCAGAAGAAGATGTGGGTGGGAGAACCCAAAGGAAGAAATAAGTTGTCCAAGGGGCTGTGTTTACAGGGTGAATAGCAGGGTGTCAAGAACAGCACCTTCAGGGATGCCAACAGTGAGATGGGTTGGGTGTAAGGTATTTGAGTTCCAAGAGATAGAGAAGAACCGATATGAGTGGGAAGAGGCAATTCACATGAGAGCAGTTCCCTGGATTTTGAGGTAACCTAGGAACTGTAAAAGAAAGTAGTGGTCAACCACATACAAGGGAGCCAAGATAAAGATAAATGAGAATGGAAGATAGTTTAGAGTGGTAAGTGTAGGATAGAACAGTGGATATATGGTTACGGGCTTAGTTAATGGAATGGTGGCTGTGGAAACCAAATTGGAGGGGGGTTTATTAGATTGTTAGAATTGAGGTAAGAAAATATCTTGTTTAAAATGAGATGTTCAAGAACTATAGAGTAATGAGCAAGGAGGGCTACTGGTCGATAATTGCCAATAATATCAAGCTCAGATATGGGATTTTTACGATTGCTCCCAGATGGTCATGTGATGCACTACCACCCTTATTGAGTCTCTCATGGGCATCCAGCCCAGGTGACAGTAAAGGGCCAGAAGCAGCAAAGGATAACTGTTTGGGTCTGTTCAGCCTCTACTGAAGCCAGGACTTCACCAAGCTCACCCTTTGCTTCTACACATAGGGATAAATCCACCCATTGACTATTCATTCACCGCAGAGCTTCTGTTAACTGACACGACCAGGGAACATTACTGTTTTAGGTCTGTTAACTGTTTCCAATAGCCCCATTCTGGCCCAACGCAGAACTCACACCAGCTTCTTACCAGCCAACAATCATCCTATTCCTCTTCTGCTTACCCACCTACCCTCTCTCTTTTTCACTTGGGCTGCACCCTTTGTTTACTGTCTTTACTTGCCTATTTCTACTACCCTCCATCATGCACCTTAACCTTGATCTATTCCTCCATGTACTTACTATTCTCCTCCCCTATTCCACAGCCTTCAGCCTCAACTCAGTCAAACATCTACCTCAATCTCCCCTTCTTGCTCCTTCCCCCTGCACCGGCACCTGTCAAACGCGACACTCCTGTTCTCCCAGCATCTCCAACCTCATCTATACCCCTCACCTACTGCACATGATCTGCTCCTCTGCCAGATATCCTGTCACTCTTTCACTCGGCCTCTGGAATGCACAATCCCTCTGCAACATGTCTTCCTACATCACTGACCACTTCAACTCTCATCACCCTCAAATTTCACTTTTTGCTAACACGGAAACCTGGATCACCCCTCACGACTCTATTCCACTAGCAGCTCTCTACACTGACTCTGTTACCTTCTCCTACTCTCACAACTTGTTTGAAAGGGTGCCAATGGGGGCAGGGAGTTTCCAATCAATACATCATTCAACACTGCCCCACACTCCATCTGGCATCACCTCTTCCTATTTCGAATATTCCAATATTTAACTCCTCCTTCCAATTCCTCTAACTGTTCCGGTTCTCTATCGACCCCCCTGGTACTCTCAACTTCTCTTTTCGCTGCTGGAACCATCTCCTTGAGACACTTCCTACTGACATCCCAATTGTCATTCTTGGGGACTGAAACCTTCTTCATCCACCTGCTTCAACTCAACTCCCTCCTATCCAAGCACTTTCTCCATTACCTCCACAACCAGCCAAACCACTCTGGAGGGAACTCTCTTGACTTTGTATTTCTCTCTAATTCACTGGCATCTTCTGACCTCTCCATTAACCCATCTCTTCCTGATTTGCGCATTGGTTACTTTAATGTCCTGGGCCCACCATCATCTACTCCTTCTTTGCCTTCTTCAATGATTACGAGGAAATTAAATGTATGATTCTCTTGCCGCTTGACACACTCGTTAGACACTATTCTGCTTGCACATTCACAACTTCCCAGTCCCATCCACAGCCCTGGAGATCAACTGAGATTTCGACCCCCAAAATAAACATGTGCCATGAACTACAACACTTGCTGCACTTAAGGACACAGACCCTACTCCTAGCCTACATAAATCACCTTGCTGCCCTCCCCTCCGCACTGGACTTTGTTAAATCCTCCTACTTCACAAACCTAATCTCCTCCCTTCACAACCAACTTTGTAAACTTTAATCTGCCCTCCAAGCTTTGCTCACACTTTTCAAGCCAATATTCATTGCTCCTTCCCTTTCTGCTAATGACTTTGCCATTACTTTTCGTGGAGAGTGGTGAGAGGAGTGGTTTACTGTGGTGTCTTACTGCCTTATTAAATCAGAGAGTCTGCTTACTACTTCCTTGCTGCAGGGGAGGAGCTTTCATCGGATGTTTCAGAGCAAGAAACTATTTAATATCACTTGCCGCATGGAGCAAAGAGTGATGAGAGGAGTGGTTTACCCTGGTGTCTTACTGCCTTATTGAATCAGAGATTCTGTTTACTACTTCCTTGCTGTGGAGGAGGAGCTTTCATCAGGTTTTTCAGCGCAAGAGACTATTTAATATCAGTTGCTGTGCTGAGCACAGCGCAGAGAGTGGTGAGAGGAGTTGTTTACCGTGGTCTGCCGGGGATGACCGGCAAACCTAGTGACCCTCCATCGCGGGCACCTCTACATTCTCCACTGCATCTACAATTCATCACCTAAAATCAGGGTCAACGACTGTTGAGTGTCTTTTCTCCCTGTGTGAGTTTGTGCATCACTATGAAACCTAATCTACGTAGTGGTACTGCACGTCTGGGTAAACAACTATGCAGCCCCCGGGCAGAGGTACCTCAATCAAACGAAGCTCCACGTACAAAAAAGGATAAGCAGGGGGGCGCTAAGACTATGCAGAGTGAAATAACTTGCTACTAGGGAACGCTAGCGCAAACAGAGAAGGAAGTTCTAATTAACCTGCCTAATCCATGGGCAAACCATAACAATATTAACGTCTCCTCATTGGCGTAAACCTGTGTGTTATTGCCGGGCATCAATAACAACAACTCGCTGCTAATATATGTCTAGAATTTAGGAGGAATTCATTGGGGCACGTTAATAGAGCTTTGAACTGTTCTGTGAATTTCAATAACATTAAAGGGACACAACCCTCGGCCAGGCATGATCTGGAGCAGTTGATGTCATCTTCAAGTTCTCTCGCCTCTTCTGATAGTGAAAGCAAAAGGGAAAGTGACCCTGAGATTTTTGTTTCCTCCAACCACTCGCACGGGGCCAGACAGCAGAGACAACGCTGTCTCATTCCTCTCTAAATACGGTGTCTGCCTTCATCGAGGCACTTTTTCTCCTTTGTTCCAATATGGCTAAGGAACAACAAGAATTAGACATATTCTTGCAAGGGTTGTCGACGCAATACTGTATTTGCATGAGGAGTTCACAAAGCATGTAAGATGCGTACATGACTTACCCTTTGCAGTACCTTTAGACAACATTATCCAAGGTAATGGTACTTTTTGTCAAATCCAACTAGGTGGCTGTATTGATAGATGGTTGCAGGCCAATGACCCTTCTAAAAGTGTAACATGGGTACCCCATGAATCATCTGCAAATAGTTTTGCACAATATACTGTTCCCGATTCACATCAATTGACCACAACAGGCATAGTAAAAAGCCTATTTGCCTCAGAAGGCACAGCAAAACAAGACCAAGAAGCGCAACTTACTATCCCTTGTGAATTGGGCACAGATGTGAGAGAATCCATTGTACCAAGACAACCCCTTCTCCAACTATTCCAAAATAACCAGAGGACAAGATCACTGTAGACAAATATATAGCCATAAGCCCTACATTAACTGATTTGGCAGCAGTGTCCCAAACTGTGTTTAGTCCGATGATATATACCAATGGAGATGGATCATCAGGGGGGGACTGAAGAGTCAACAAGCCCATAGTGACCTAAGTAAGTGGGTGAAACTGGAGGAAATCACCCAGGAGCTTCCAGTCCATTTATGAACCAAAGTTTCATCATTAATCTACTAAAGAACAACCTGGTCCTAAGGAATATCCATAGTGAGGATATAATCCATGTTGCGTTGCCTGAAGTTGGCAGCCCTACTAACTGGGTGGTAATGGAACTCATCTCATCGGTTGTAACACCTTTGCTGAGTGCTTACCACTTTGATTTTAGGAAACTGGGTTACCAGTTGACGGTCTGTCGCAAACACTCAATCAACGTTGACAGAGAAGCAGCCACTTTGGAACCTCAGATTAAAGTTCCACCTACTAAGCCTCAGGATTGCCATGACAATGAAAGAACATGTTTGCTGGCCACGACAGCAAGCAAAAACATTTCCTCAGGTGCCCAAAGGGTCATTGACCAATCGATTCCCGGCACCTTTATTTTGTGACCTGTATGACTAAAATCTAGCAAATAGTCTTCCTGGAATACACACGGATTCAATTAATTTCTGTCCAATCCAGATGTTTTATCTTTACTACTAACTAGTGACGCGTTACTTTTACAGAAGACCCGGCTTACAGATAATTATGTAATCAATGGTCTTCAACATATTGTGTAAGTTTGCCACACATAGACCAAGGGGGCACCCAATGGGAGGGATGGCTATAGGGGTTAGAACTCATTTTCAACCTACCCCATTTGTTTCCCTTGTATTCTATTGGCAATTATCACTAATCCTGAGCATAGGGATTGTGATATGATGGTCATAAAGATTTATGATCCCTCCGGGACTGAAATCTCTCCTTTATTGATAGGCAAGGTGGATGAAATTTTACAACACTTGTACCATCTATATCCCCTTGGGTATGTGGTAGTCGCTGGCGATTTTAACAAGTCGATAGAGACCAAATTACACAGTGATGAATGGGTAGACTCTGGTACTGATACCTATCGACAAAACACAGCTCGACCTGTGGTAAGATGTAAGGTGCCCGGATGGGGTACTTTTCTAGACTCACATAACCTAACATGTCTCAATGCTAAGCAGGGCAGGGGTGCACCGTTTAAAACCACTTGGACTAACAGTCAATCCCATTCCTGTTTAGAATATGTTTTCATAAACTAAGAACTTTGGCCCCTTTGTAGTGCTATGTCTTATACATCTAGCACACTTAGTGACCAAATATTTGCGAACTGGACACCCCATTTCGGAGTAGACCAAATATTTGACCAAAAATTCAGATGTACCATAGTTTACACAAACAATCAAGGAAACAGACTTACATGGTCTGATGCAAGCATTGAGAGGCTTAACTCCTGTATCGGTTTGGTTCCGGAGTGGATGGAAACTTTGTTAATTAATCACAATTGGCACATGCGTAGGACTATGCAACTCTGTGGCAATGCGTGGGTCTTGGAAGCAAGACCACGCTCAGCAACAAAGGTTTGAATCCTGTGTCTGAGCTTGAAACCGATCTTGGGATTAAGCTTGTTATAAATAACCTGCACTTGCATGATCCGAATGTACAAGGCCCAGTAGAATCGTTCCTCCCTCCCCCTTGCCTTGTTGCGCCTTGAGAGAAACGTGTATAGGCGCATAATAAATGACCAATACAATTTGTTTAAACAAAATTACTTTCTGTCCCTCTAGAACTACGGTGTGTGGCCAATCTTCAGAAGCATGAAGTGAGGGGGCCTTTTGATGCATTGATAAGGGCCAGAAAAAAGCAGTACCGTAGAGATAGGGCCGTGGTTAGCAGGGCTAAGGAACTGACTGGCACTGAGTGGAGAGCTGCAGCAACCTTGGCTTGCTAATAAATGCAAAAACTGGCTTTTCCATCATAAATGCTCTCTGTACAGTGCTAGTTGGAAACTTATGTTTGAGCTCTTAAATACCAACAATAATAAGACATTTTGGTCCTTTTACCGATGTTATATGGCTGGCCACACAACCAAAGAACTTAACTCTATCTCTGAGACTGTTTGGCTCACCGATATTTCAGCCATTTTTCATCTTTGTACTATGATGAAAAGTCTATCAAATCTACAATGGGTGAGGTGACGAGTATCTTTACTAACGGCCCACTAGCACTGGACTTTGACTCTGAGGATATTCAGGGAATCATTGTAACACTGCGTTTGACTAGAGCCCAGAGGCAAAGATGCAGTTCCTAATATTGTGGAACGTTGGTTTAGGCACATTATACTCACTGGATTGATGCCTAGTAGCTGGAGTCAGTCTATACTGATCCCTGCGTATAGGAAGATTGCTATGCAGGACAACTCCAACTACAGGCTATTGGCCATGTTAGACACAGGCTCTGCGGTCTTTGCCTCATTGATCCTAAATAAATGTAACACCTGGGCTGAAGCTAGTGGCTGTCTAAAAAGGTTCCAAACAGGCTTCAGAACAGTGCACAGCACAGTTCTTAGCACTTGTGTCTTGCAATATTTTGCTGCACAGATGACAACTAGCAAGTGGAAATTATATACGTGCTTTGTGAACTTTTCAACGGTCTTTGATACCATTTCTCAGCCCTTGCTTTGGAATAAACTACAACGACGGAGCATGGGCCCTTTGCTTCTTTGGCTTATCATGGCTTTATATCAAGATACCACAGTGTCTATCCGCTTGAACCAAGAGGGTGATATTTAATCTCAGTTCGGAACTAATGGAGGTCTGAAGCAGGGGTGTGTATTGACACCCCTGCTGTTCAACTTATATGTTTCCGACCAGGATTAAACTCTGAGAGGGATTCACAACTCTCCACCTTGGATGGGAACTGTATCTGTCCCGTGGTTAATGTATGCTGTTGATACCATCCTCATGGACTGCACGCAGATCGGCCGCCAGCGTTCATTTAATGCCTTGCAGGGTTACGCATCTGCCAATCAACTTGGCATCAAAGCTGCAAATTCTAAAGTAATGATAATTGGTAGTAGATGCCGGGGGAAAAAAAGCTCTTACACCTGGAAGCTTAACAACTCTACATTGGAAGTAGAAGACAGATACATTTATTTGGGCTTCCCTGTCTACACAGTCCCTACCCACTTTTGCCATGAAGATTATGTTAAGACAAACATTTTACAGAAATGGTAATCAAATGTTTTGTGGCTAAACAAGGTGGAAATAACATTGAAGGGTTACTGGCCATATACACCACCAGTATTGTTACCGGGTTAACATAGGGGCTCGAATTGCTTTCGGAACCGCATGTTGGTTTGTTGGAAAAATTGGAGAGAAAAATCCTCAGATCAATTTTAGGGGTCCCTAGCGCAGTTCCGGGGGAGACTCCCTGCTGCGGATTGTGCTTGCAATCATTACGAGCCTGCTGGTGTATCAAGCATTGCAAATTGTACCTTTCTCTAATCACTGCTCCGACCAACAGCAAGACTCTGGTGGGACTTATTTCTTCAAGGTACCAAGTTCACTCTCTTAATTCCTTTTTATCTGCACTAAAAGCGAATGCACACGCACACTTTTGTAACATTGATCTTGCAGTGGATACCATCTCAGCCATAGCCATCAATATGATTGCCCCCAAGTTGCTGAATAAATTGAAGCAAAAGACTGAAGTTTGGAATAGGGCGTACACTATCTCTAAACTAAATAGCAGAAAGAGGTATGTAGAATTCTGTAGACAAGGATTTTCCACCAGCAAACCTTGCACCTACATGATTAAAATCTGTAATCAAGACCTAAGGAAATGTACCTCCTACCTACGGTTCAACATCTTACCTACATATGAATATGTGGGTGCTTGGCTAAAGGTACCATATGAAGACAGGATTTGCAGAATGTGTGACATTGCGATTGAGACATCGGGGCATGCATAAACACAATGTCCTAAACTAAGTATGCAATATCCAAAGGGATACCAAGCCTTTGTCACACACATATCAGATGTACAGGGTGAACAGTTCAGTGATTGGAGCTACCTCTCTGGTGATCATTAGTGCTGCACACCACATTTGGAAGGAGATCTTGGGAATGGTAGAGGGGACCCCAAGTATGTAATGTTTATTGGCCTCACATATTGACTACACGCTGCTGATTTGGTCTCTTATGGCTGTAGTCAAGTTCAAGTTTATGCCTAGTTGCTGTATGTATTAAGCAGCATGGACCCACTGGAAATTGTATGTGTTTTCATTAATTGGGCTCTGATCATGTTTGGGACACCATCAGATCACATTGCGATTAATAATTGAATTGTTGTTGAAATACTATTTGTTATATTTATTAAACTTTATTTTTATTTTTTTTATTTGTTTCTTGTTCACAGGAAGATGTGCTAGGATTGTAATTACTGTGTAATGTTTGAATTGATTTCATTGTTTGTTTTTTGTAATCATGCTTAAGATCATGTTTCTTATTAACCAAATGCACAGTAAAACAATAACAGAATTACTTTTCCTCTAAAATCTATATAATTCCTGACTCTGTTACAGCCCACCCCTCTCTCCTTTCCCAGCCATCCTTCTGTCTACCACCTCTTCCCCTACCTCATCTACTCTCAACTACTTCTACCCTACCTATTGAATTAGCACCTATCATTTGCAGCGCCAACCCATCTTGTGCTACTCTTGACCCATTTGCTACCCAAATTGTCAATGTCTTAGTCTCAATCACCTGCACTTATCTCTCTGAGGTCTTAACCTCTCTTTCTCTCTCTGCTAGATTGTTCCCTGCCACCTTCAGATCTGCAACCGTCCTACCTCTTCTGAAGAAACTCTCTGCTGACCAAAACGTCCCTGCAAACTATAGTTTCCTCCTTCCCCATTATTCAAAGGTCCTTGAGTGAATGGTGTACCTGTATGATTGAATCTGTTTACTCTCCATCTCTTTCCCTCTTCTCCACCTGAGCGCCAGTGGTCATAGAGGGCGCAAGAAGCTGGGAACGGTGCTCCTCTACTTTAAAAAGATTTTTTTTTCCTGTTCCTGTATTTTTATTTTAAAAAGAAACCGTTCCGGAATGGTTTCGTTTTAAAATAAAAGTGTAGGAAGAAGTTGAAACTTGTACCTCAGTGCACTGCACTGAACGTTCCCTCAAACAGCAGGTGTGTTTGTTAGGGGGTTTGGGCTGCACATGGGAGGGGGCGTGGTAATGTGATTTTTGAGGAGTGGGTACAAGACAGCAGGGAACATGGTTCCACTGCTTCTTTTTGTGCACTTTGACCACTGCTCTGCATTCAACCTCACTGTCCCATGGCCCAAGTACCTCCTCTCATTTGTGCTCTTTGTCCCTATCTGCCCTGCTCCACTGGAACCTTCTGCCCATCACAAGCAAAGCCAATCCAGCTGTGGATCTATGCAATGCCCTGTGCTCTCCCCCATCCTCTCTACCTGACCGCACCACTCCATCCAGGGATGCCTAATAATTTACTTTTGCATATTTCATCTTATTTAGCTTGAACCACTTGCTCCCTTAGGGTAATATTACCCTTGTAAGTCACCTGTTACGTATTGCATTCTGTTTGTTTTGAGCCTGGTCCATGTCACACTTTTTTTACACCCTCATAAACTGTCTAACCACCTGTTCTCATCTTTGTACTATTGTACAGGCACCATTCATGGGAATAACTGCCATCTATAAATGTGTTATTGTAAGTCATTTCTGATCAAAATTGACATCGCTGTTCTTCAAATAAATACAAAATAATAATAGGAGTAACAGCAGCCTCTTTGAAGCAGGCTGGAAGAAAGATGCCTAAAGAAAGAGAATGGTTGAAGAAGGAGTGGATCGCGTGGAGATGGGACCAGGTGAAGTGAAGAAGCTCTTTAACGAGTCTGGCGGGCACACAGGGAGTGCCGGAGGGGTTGGCATTCGGAGGATGGGTGCAGGAGTAGACACTGCAGAGAATGAACAGAAGGAGGAGGCAACAGAGACATGTGGAGGGGGAAAGGAGGAAGACGTTGGAGAAGGGTGTAAGAGGGCGGTAAGAGTGTTCCAGATTATTCAAAACTAAAGATGTAGCCTTGCTATCTGGACAAGGAACTCTAGTTGGAGCCTCCAGGAAGGTACATAATAGTGCAGATGTGTACCTAACATCTGGATACTAGTCACATCATGTATGTACATGTATACAGGGACCTAGAAAAAGAAAGCACATCACACTAAAATCAGGCCAATATGTCTCCTGCAAAAAGTAAATGTTATGTTATGTTATTGTGCATTTGTATAGTGCCTTATATACCATTTGGCATGATCGCAAAGTACTGTGGGTTGAACGCCCTCAGGGACCATAGTCCAGGTCAGTGGAGAGAGTAGGGTAGTAAATAGTGCTTGTGTGCACCCAGTATGTGTGCAGCCAGCCCGGTTTAGGTGGTGTGTAGCTGCATTCTAATGCTAGGTGTGATGCAGTGGTTGTGTGAGGTCAGTAGAATGTGGGCAGCTAGGCCAGTTTTTTTCATGGGGTATAGCTGCGTTCTGAAGACGGTGGAGGTGTTCATGGAGGTGGGTAGGTATGTGGGCAGTTAGGCCGAAATTGATTGATATAGCTGCATTCTATTGTTTGTTGGTGTAGAGGAGAGAGTGGGCATATCGGTATGTGTGAGTGTGCGGATTGGCGGGAGACCCCTGTAGGGGTAACCAACATCCAATAATGCCGCCTGTACTGTGCTTCCATTAATCACTTGAGACCAGCAACATTTGCAGGGGGCACCACAAAGTGAAGCTTTGCCCTTGTGCTGCGTAATCGGAAAAAGGCCAGTAAGATTAAAAAGAAGCATTTCTTCATCCACAAATTACTAGGTACAAAGCAAATGTGGACTAAAAAAATACCTATGTATATTATTTGCCTAGAAGCACTCAAATGGAGAAGCTACACCCAATCGCCTCAGCTTCTGCCTACACACAGCACTTGCCTTGGCACCCACCGGCCTACCTCACCGTGGGCCTGCACTTACCCACTTATTGCAGCTCAATGCTCCCTCGCACTCACTATACTTGGCACCTACATCTGCTGCTCACCCACGAGCATGGACATTGCAGCACTTACTCCCATTGCCTCCTCCCCTCTTCCCTGTCTGCACTTGCACGTTCTGAATACTCACAAGGCATAGTAGGTTCTCTTTATCCTCCAGTGTATATTTTGTTTCAATCCCACGTTCCCTCCCTGTGGCCATGTGGGCGCTTTGAAACACAATTCACTTGTTGTATAAGTGCCTAACAAACGCACAATAAAACTACTTTTCCATTCAGTTAAATTAGAACTTTTACTCCAGACATCGGATCCGGGGCAGTAGGGGTTAAATTAAGGGAAATACTTTGTGGACAGTTCACTCATTCCGCATGTGGTTGCTGGCGCCCAGGCTAGCTGTCGCTCTCTGTGTCATATGTAGTCTTACAATTGATTTTCTCTACATCGCTGACAAGCCTGAGATACCCCTTATGTTGATCCTTTCAATTTAGCAGCCATGTATATACCTTTAGCTGTACAATTTGTCACGGTCCAGCGAGAAGAGTTAATGGCCCGTGAATCCTTTCATTTCTGTGTTGGTTTTAAGAGTACTGCCTTTTCTTCGCGTCTTTGTTTTTGTTGGGGACAGGCAATTACTTCGCGGATAAAGGACCATTTACCCCAACCCTTTCTGGTGGCCATGGTTTGCTTTGCTCCGGAATCAGTATGAAGCTTCCAAGATGCAGCGCTTCAATATCACGATAGAACATTGATTGCGACAGCAAAAACATCTTTAGATCTTGCTTTTCTTCTTGTTACTTGCTGTTGGGACATCACAAAGAACCTGCAATAAGAACATTGCCTCGAGTCTACTCTGCGGTAACCTTTTGCACTCCAGGTCAAGGGTTACCAATGCATTCTAAAGCTGGTGCCATTAGTCTGTTCAAAGATCCCATTTCAACGCACACCTCCTGAGTATGATAAACAGGTGTGGTTTAGATTCGGGCCTTGTCGCCAAATATGTGTACAGACGTAGCCCAGCCCTTTGTGCCAAGAAGCAACAGAGTCACACAGTGAGCGATTTACAAATAAATGAACCTGGACAAGTATCATGGACATGTATCATGAGCCTATAACATGCCTGGCAGACAATCCACTAGAACAGTCCCAAGGTTTTCACCTGAATCCAGTTGCTGATGTATGGGGTTTTCAGACATCCAGTGAACGCCAATGGAGAGCATTCCAGTTTCATCTTGATGCGGCTAATTTGTTTTTATGAGGTTTCAGGTGGTGTTTTTAATGTAATAGCTATGATGTTTCTTATTCATTCTGATTGGCGTGTGTAGCCCAATGACCAAAAACCCAAGTGGCGCATCTGGATTCGGTAGAAACTCCCTAATTGGCCAAGTGGCTTTCCCACCATGGGTGTTAGCCAAGCATCCACCAGTCGTTAAACCGCATGTGGCGCATCTGGATTCGGTAGAAACTCCCTAATTGGCCAAGTGGCTTTCCCACCATGGGTGTCAGCCAAGCATCCACCAGTCGTTAAACCGCATCATAATTATAATTGGTTATTTATAATGGGCTTAAGCCCAGAGGTTTCTATGCAGCGGAAACCGGGATCGAACCAGTGTTGCTTTGCGTCCTCTTGCATCTGAGGCGAGCGTGGTGCCCCTTCTTGAGTTACGCTTTCCTTTTTCACAGCATGATGTCTGGCCCTGTGCCATAGCTCCCAGGGTCCTCCGAATTCAGGTGTTTAAACATAAACAGTACCATCAGGGGGCACTGGGCAATGGTCTTGGTCGGCCCTTTAATTTAACGTTTGTGTCCCAGCATTGTAGGACAATCGTAAGAAGTAAGTTATGCCACTATGCTCTGCATATGGTTGTGAAATGATAGCTAGGTGTACAGATTTTTGAATGATTGATTGATTATATTCAATTAGAAAAGTGCCTTTGCAAATTACATCTCCTCTACATACTGTTCTTTGCTTGGATGAACACACATGTTAAAAAAAGAGCAAAGGGTTCTGCGGAAAAGCCTCTGCTCCAGTGTGCTGCAAAAGAGAGCATGAGAAATAGAAATTCCAATATCCTCCAGTCAAATACACTCATTCTGGAATATCTAATGAAATAATACGGCTACTTGGATAGCTATGATATTGGTTATTTATAACACGCTTAATACCCAGAGGTTCCTAAGGGCAGGCCCGTGGATCGAACCTGTGTGCTCCATGTCATCTTGCTTCCAAGGTGAGCACGTTACCCCTGAGCTATCCTCCCGAGACTGGGCCCTTTCCAATAAGGCGTTTCTTGACAATGGTTACGATTCCTAAATCCATTGACTTAATGTAGCAAAGTGCTTCATACTCGATGGAGTCTCCAGATTTCTTTACAGAGATCATTCCTAAAAGGGAGCGCAGTTTCCCAATCTGAGGTGGACCAATGGCCTTTCTGCAAATTTGAGGTGGTTTCTAGGAAATAAAGCTAGAAAAAATATATAGAATTACATTTCTTGAATAATCTGACGACTAATGACCAATCCTGCATTAACAAAAAAAACTAATACGGATTGGCTTCGTGCCAGTCATTGCAGGAGCGAGAAGATTGAGGCCCTCTTGGCACACACTGAAATCCTACCAAAAAAATACTGCTATTATGTGTCTAATTGCATTTTCTTCCGGGATACCTGGTGTACCAGAAGAGCTTGGGCAGCCGATGACACCAATGATCTAGGGAAAAATCAGCTGGTTGGTGGCAGAGTCAAGGAGAAGCATGGCTAATCTCCACATCACAACTGAAAGGGCAACCCTGACCCTAGGAAGGACATCTACTGGCCGCACCCTGGAACTGAGAGATTTGACCCTGGTGGCATGTAATGAAAGGATCAGTCTTTCCCCTGAAAGGGAATGAAAGGCATTATGCCTCCGATCTCAGGGAGCACAAAACAGCATAGAGGGCTTGGTGCTTGAGTGCTTTGGATTAGGAATTCCGCTGGCCCAGGAAGAGAAACACAAGATGGTGGCCCACGAACAACTATAGCACGTACATCTCAGGTGAGCAATTCATTGGCCCAGCCTAAGGTCCCTGAAGAGAACTTTGCAGTGGTTCACCGTGCCACAATGTGGACAGAGTCGGATGCACTGGTTAAGGTGCAAAGAGGAGACTGGAGGGCCATAGGGTCCATCCCGAGAGGGGTTCAGAACTGTCGACAGCCCTGCATGGGTAGGACCGGGGGTACCAGAATACCTGCGGTGGGAGGACCCTGAGTGGAAGCTCCAGTAGGAAGAAGGATTGGGAGGGGTAGATCTGGACAGACACAATCAAGACTCAGGGGCGAAGGTCACTGCTAGAGTTAGATGAGAGATACATAAGCAAGTAACCCAATTTAGAATGCAAGTAAAAATCCGGAAGGGGTCCACCGGTGACTGACCACCTCTGTGTGGTTTGTGGTGTGAGATTCTGTTCTACTCTGGCGACTGAGAGGCACCTGGGAAGTGGAAGATCTGAGATCACTTCCCAGGTGCCCTAGATGTCTTGTAATCTTGATAGTTAAGTAATACTATTGCAAGGTAGATCATCAGTTGCAGCATATTCCTCCAAGGTGGGGGGAAACATTGGACATACTGGAATGCAAAGACACTCATAGGGCATAACCGGGAGGCTGGGTTTTACTTAGGAGTACACAAGCACATACTGAGGCGGTAAGAGATGTAATGAAATTTACTTTAGGAGAGCGAATTAAAAAGGGACAATGTGGTCTACTGTACTGGCGAGCGGGATGTGACTGGACTATGCAAGACATATTAAGATAATATTGGGACATATTGGGGATGGTGGATTTCATACTACGATACACTGGGATGATGTTATGTTTTGTTGCATTGTATTATCGCACTTTACGTTGGATTTGTAGCACAGGATTTATAACGGCGCTCCCAAAGAAGAACAGAAAAGCTTTAAGCCCTTAGGAGGTGGATTGAAAGGCTGGCAAACCAAACACAAGAGAGGAATTGTTGGATTAATGGAGAGCAATCAAATCATTCATTGTAGACCAGTCAAATAATCTTCTGGTCTTATTTTACTGCATCTACGGTGTGAGCTTAATTATGAATTTATAAAATTAATTCCACATTAAAGAGCAGGGGAATGTACCCAAGACATGTCTCGAAAGTCCTGAAACATGGATTGAAAACGGTGGATCTAGCTTGGATAGATAAGTGGCTCTGGATCTCAAAAGGCGGTCTCTGGCTGAAACAGTTGTCTGGGTGAGAGCCCGGGCTAACAAGGAAGATGCTCGGGTTGACACGCTGGTGGCTTGGAATTGGTCAGTACAGTCACTCTTCCACCCATCGAATGATAAACCCCTGTGATTGGTTGACACTCGTAAGGGTGATAATTGCCTGATAACGGAACACTACGATAGTGGATGGTTGCTTCTATATGGGGCAGCTGTGGCTCGCGGACATGTTGTGGCATGCGACATGCAGCGGCAGATAAAATAATAGGTGCATTTGGACAGATAAGTGGGGTTGGGAACATTGGGGAGGATGGGCAGGGTTCGGATAACGAGATTCCTAAGGTATGTTGCCTTTTAGGTGTTTATATGCCAGCTGCATGTGTGCCATTGATTCTTGTTATCGTGAAGATGCATAATCAATAAAGAAATTAATAATGGTTTAAAAAAACATTAAAAAGTGGACGGAAAACCAATATTTAAATGGATGTACATTGAATGATAGAAGTTCTGTTGCATTCTCGGAAATAGTGAAACACATGTAAGGCAACATCTCATGATTAAAAAAATAGCATAAGCAGCTTTTTCTTGTGTGCTGACAGCTTCAGAAGGAATTTATTAGCTGCACAAGTAAAGAGGCGGCGTTAAGACATGTTAAATGAAATAGCCTCCTTAGCTTGGACTACTATAAGCTGAAACTATTACATTAGAGTACAGATCAAGAGAAATGGCAAATTGGGAGGGACACAAAGCTTGTAGGTGTTGTTTGGTTATTGCGAACCCATTGTCTGCCCATGGCCATGCTAATCCCTAGGCCATTCCCACCCAGTTCCTGCCCCTCCCAAAACACCTCCTCACGGGAACTCATTCAGCTCGCTTTAATCAAGCCTTACCATCAAACATCGTAATCAAAGGGCCTGCAATTGTTTTTTCAAAGCAGTCTTCTGAAAGTTAATAGTTGGAGCAGTAAATGCACTACTGGTGTAATAAAAATGTCTTAACCAGGTCGACCTTCAGCCACTGGATTTATTAGCACTTTGCGTGTCCTTCGCTGAAGTCCTGTTGAAAACAAGCTGACAGTTTTGGCTTGTGTATACATGTTAGGCATTTGCCAGGCATTGCTATTAGATGCCCAGTTACTCGCACCATTTTGCACAGGTTACCCTAAATGGACAGTTAATACCATGAGGGCAGTGTCCGGCAAGAGCCTTTCCCATGCCTAGGCAAATGCCCAAAGTGTTGGCATTGTCAATGCTTGTTTTGATAATCTTGTGTAAATGTAAGCAAGGGACCTGGCTTGGTGAAATTCAGGAGGAAGGTTCGTCCATATGTTGCTAGACTGTGGGCCACTTTGCACATTTTGAAGAACGCAATTGCCCGACAGCAATGTGTGTTTCCAGGAAGTGATTCGAGTATTCATGAGCTGTATTGATAGATTGGCCCATTGTGTGTACTGTTCAGAAAATAACGAAGCGTTTTTGATTGAATCTGTTGTGGAGCAGGAAATCAGTGCATGGCATGTAGTGGCATAACAGCATGAGGAGTTCCAGTATAGCTGTGATCTGGGCTGCTAGAGTGCCAGCACAGCATGTCTGTTCTGTGTATGTATCGGAGCTCCAGTGCATTCAAAGTTTTAGATCAATTGAAGTTCCCTTAAGGCATTATGGGTAAGCCCAGGTACAAGAAGACGCATCTGTCGAAGTGAGTACAGGTATAGATGACAACCACTCCGACGCCATCAAGGAAACTGAGAGGGAAAATGTTTCTTATGAACTGAAGTATAAAAATTGCGTGTTTAGCCATTTGATTGCTTTGTGGCTGTGAACCCAGATAAGTGAACGTGTAACGTGGGACCAGAAAGTGGTCACGAACCACAACTATCAAGCCTCTTAATAAATGCATCATCGTCGACTCTCAAAACATCAAATAAAAACGCCAACTGCGTGGTACCACCGGTCAATCTGCCGACAGATAACCATCTTATTACCGACATTCGAAATAACCTGGATCCAACCCAAGCCAAACAGATTAAGAACAAACACAGCATTGCTCTTCCCCACAGATTCCCTCAAAGCGCATGCGCACGATCCATTGAGCGCAACGCCCCCCCCCCCTTCATGACCATGCACGTTATTTCCCCATCTCCTGCCTTAAAATATTCAGGGCTGTGTTCCCTGCTTTTCCGAGGCGAGGCCCATGCTTCAAAAAAGCATCACATTAAAAAAAAGAATGATAAATATATAATGCAATCTGCTTGCAACCAATCTTTCTTCTCATTTAGAGTTACTTTAAAAAGTAGGATGTCAAAAGTTTTGGAAACTGAATGACAACTCGCAGCATCAAACAAATATGAGTATCATCTTTAAGCATATGAAATGTAAGATCATAGTAGCGAATAAATACAGCCGGAACCTGCGGAGTGCATATATTATAAAAGATCGAACGATAGTGCATAGATTTACCCCAGCAAAATATCACCCGAATGGATAACCGAGTTTGGTGGCTTCGACTGGTAGGAAATAATTTGACACAGCCAACTGATCTAAGATCAGCAGCTACCGCCTTCAACTGACATGGGTGAGGGTTAAATGCTACGGACAACCAGTGGTAGAAGTGTACCGAAAAAAGTAGTGGAACTGTCGTCTCTGCAGTTGAGACGGTAGGCGGAAACATAGTGCAACATGTGAAGAGTGTTGGGCCAGAGCCTTGCAATAGGGACTAGTAGCTAAGGCTCCTATTCCAACTTTACACTTGCACAGGGACATGAATGGACAAATCCTCTATATAGAATGGTGAATGTGGTCGTAAAAAGTAGAGGAATGGTAAACAGAAATAAACAGTAGTGGAACACTGCTTCCGACCGTCCAGCTTACTTCGAGCACTGCGTACAACGTTAGCAGCTGCAATCCTGCATGAACACCAGAGTCCCTGACAGGAAGTTGGGCTGCTAGGCAGGAAAGGACGGATTCCCTCTACAGACCTCTGTGGAAGTCATACTGTAAGTTATGGAGTAGACGTGTGGGGTCATGATCATTAGAAAGGGAAATTGCTCAAAGGGCATCGCCTCCACTCAGGGTCGCCTCCAAGGGGTGGCCAAGGGGGGCCATGGCCACCCTTATCAAATTGCTGGCCCCCCCAGTGGCCACCCTGTAAAAAAATCAAAAATATACTTTTTTTCGCACTGAACTGTGCATGGGCAGTAATAATATGCCCAGTCCAATGCAGGAATAAAAGTATTTTTTTGTGTGCTTTTATCATGCCGCAGGCTCGGCCCGCAATGGACTGGACTGGACTGGAGAGTCAGAGAGCAATGGTGGCCCTGCCCCCTTTTGATGATCGCAAATGCTCAGTGCCAGTCGATCGACCCGGAAATAAACACAGCCTGAGCGTGTGCATTTCTGCTTTTGCTCGTGCTGGCTCAGGCTGTGTTCGATCCAGGTGCTGGCAGTGCACGGGGCACTGGATTTTGCATGAATACTCTCTCTGAGCAAGATTACAAACTGGTTTGCAAATCAGGATTTTGTTTACATAACCCTAAACAGCCGTCGGGACATGCTATGTATTACTGTGATTGTAGATGAGCTGTGCCAAACAGTAACATCGTGGAAGTTTGCAGAGAAATACTACAGTACAGATTAAGGGAGGTAACAAGGTGCAAAAGTAACATAATAGTACGAGGTCCATGGAGGAGGGTAGATATTAAGGTGGTCACTTTGAAGTATGAAAGGCTGAGTTGGCCTTACTAGGATTTGAACCTGCGAATCACACTCGGTTTACAAAAGCATGTGCCCAGCCCGCTGAGCTATCTTACTGGCTAGCCAGCAAGAGCATGTTTTCTTTCTGTGGCATTGCAGTTTATTACTGGTGTTAAGGCCAAAGGCAACATAAGTATTCTTACATTGGGGTGGGGGCATTTGTGCAGCCTGCAACGCTATGTTTTTTTTTTACTGTGGCATGACATGTTTTACTGCCGCTAAGGAGCAAATACAACATGATTACAACATGATGAGTGTTCTTATATGTGGAGTGGGGGATTTGTGTAGCCAGCAAGGATATATTTTCTTACTGTGGCATGGCTTTTTTTCACTGGCATTAAGGCAAAGCCAACAAGAGTATGTTCTTACATGGGGATGCTGGCATGTATTGGGAGAGCTAGCATATGTTTTAGGCTTTGTTATAGTATCGTTATTGGCATTATCGACAATGCAAACATGAGTATTTTCCTATGTGGGAATAGTGGCATATATAGGTGCACCAGAATGGACATGTGTGAGCACAATCAATATGAAAAAGCTTTTTTACACTTGTAGAATACTGGCATAAAGCAGACAAAGGCATTATGAAAATGTGTTTGAAAATGCTCCTGTGCATTGTTGGTGGCTTGGCATGTAACATACTTTTTATGTTTTACCCTACAAAACTGATTGTAAAATGTATGGCTTTTTACCTAATTTATCACAAAGTGTACTGTAAAATGCCCTATTTTAACCCATTATTTAAAACCTTTCCTCATTGGTTCGCCCTCCCTCACTACTCTCTGTCACTCCTATGCATTTGGCTGGGGGCAGAACAAGTGCCCTTACTTCTGTGGGCACTTCTTAGTGTGGGCCCTACGACATTAGCTCCAGGCCCCACTTGTTACAGAATCATGGCTTTGCCTCTGGTGAGTTGAGGTGAAAGATGGATCTAATAGGCCAAAGGAAGGCGAGATATCTACTCAGCCTCATGGGCTTGGAGGAGGTGGGTGTTAGGAAGAGGGGGGTTCAGTAGCGCAATAGGTTTAATGTACCGTCTCGCTAACAGTTTTCAAAACTGCCATCCAGCCCAGCCAAAATGTTGAGACTGGATTCGCCCTTGTGTGGCACCCTGTGTGCCACCCCATGATTTCCTGTGGCCTCATCAGGCCACCCCTTTGAAAAATGGCTGGGGGTGCCACTGCCTCCACTTCCGCTTTCGGCAAACGGTCCCCTCTGTACAATTTTCCTCATTTCCGCCATGTATTGGAAAACCAAAGTGTAAAACGAAGGCGAGATCGCCTTTACTCGTCACTTTACGACCACTTAGTTGGAAAAGTGTAAATGTCTCCCACAATTAATGATTGCGGGAGGCGTTTACAGTGGATCCCTATGGAAACAACTTGCTTTTACAAGGTGGACATTTCAGGCAGATTCCATAGGAACTCATGGAATTACCACAGGCATGAACAGGAAGCCACATGTGTCAGGTGGAGCTGGAAATAGAGGTGCATATACTACGTTCACCGACTCTTCCACTCCACCAGACAAATGTTGGAAAATTAGATTGTAAAAAGTAGCAGAAACAGTGTTTTCACGATCCATTTCCTAACAAATGTTACCCCCAGGGACGTCTGTAAATGGTGTGCTGCAGTTTCTGCTTGGAGCACACTGCTGTGTGGGGAAGCACCATGTAATTCACAGAAGCATGGCTTAGGTTGTGTTTTTACCTGGTCACAGAGCTATCCCGCTGCCTGTGCAGGGACGGCTTTGAGGGAATTTGGGAATTTGTTTTTGATGGCTTCTCCGATTGTCAATGTTCATTACTGGAAGCTGCTAAAAAGCATGCACAAGACCCAGAGAGTCATGACAATGCACACTATGCACTGAAAATAAAACATGGAAACACAAATAGCTTAAAGAGAGTGTTGTTGCGACAGCGATTGTTCAAAGTCTAGTAAGATCTGACGAATTAGAAGGAACACACAGTAGCAAAAAGTGATGTGTTGATGTCAATACTTTTAGGAGTAATGTTTCTTGATGGAGGCAATAATGTTAAGGGACTAGGCAGCAAGGGCAGCTCCATCACAGCAGGGAGACGTTTCATGTAACCACTTTTCATCATCAGTCCACCTGGGATGTGATAGTAGATGAACGCCATATTTGTTTATTTGCCAGAATAGCTAATTGGATAGAGTGCCAAGTAGTAGAGGAGCTGATGATCTTAGGAAAACACGTATTAGCAACAGTTGTGGAATAAAGCAAAGCTTCTATGGAGGCTAACAGCGTGGGTCTCTTTATCATCAGCGCTAGGGCCTATTCAGGTTTCTTCGTTAGATTTGTGGTCTGTGTCTAACGTGCAGCCATGCAGGCCAGAATGTTTCTACAATAACTACAAAATGGCCACTGTTTATATGCGCACATTAAGTCTAAGCATTTACATTTTACAGAGTATTGTGTTTTGCAGTGTCTCTTAATACGCCCCCCTTGGCACATCACATGTGTATTTATGGGATTCAACTTACACTAAAGCACCTACGGGGGTGGGATAGGTTCATCACCTTCACAAGATTCCCCCCTTTTGTTACTTCTACAGTAACAAATTCCCCCCATTAATGGGTTTATTTTCCCTTCTCACTGCGGCCTCATATGGTGGAGTTCTCTTTATTGGCATCCAAGCTCTACATGCTGACCGTAAACTTTCTCCTGCTTGTGCATATTCTTCAGTGTGCATATCATATAAATACATTCCCCAACTTCTGCTAGATCTACCCATACTTCATCATAGTGTTCAGGTTCGGGGGGTCAATGATGGTGTGGTATAGGTGGTCTACATCATCTCCATAGTACATAGGGACCATTCGAGGGATGGGGTGGTATGTTTGTATTTCACTCTCTTTTGTATTGCGAGGTACTTTTGAAAACACCAATTGATACCATCATCATTGCGCTGCTAGGCATGGCTTTGGCACAACACCGGAGTCCCATTTGGCAGGTGCAGAAGATGACCAGGATGAACACGATGACAGGTACCATCATCTTTACGATCACTCCTAACCAAGATAGGGTCCAATCGAAAGCCAGGTCAACCAATCTCCCTCCTGTATTTCTCCTTTGTTCTTCATGCAAACTCCCAATTCATGCACTGATGCGATTATATGAGATAGTGACCCATTCTCGGCATCTTCTAGGGGCACGAATGTGCAGCAACAATCACCAATCTTGCGGCAAACACCTCCCATCGCAATCAGCATGTCGAGCACATACCTATTCTGCATCGTTATCAGTCTTAGTGCTCTTAGTTCGACCTTTATGATGTTGAATCTGCGTTCAGTGTCATTTACCAGTTGGACCAGTTCCTAGCGCACAATTTGCAACCACTTGGCATTGGTTGCTGCTTGTACACCGGGTGGCAGGAGGGAAGCAAAGGATGTCTCTGCTGAACTGAAAAGGCGGCATTCATCTGGAATCTTGATGAGCAGTGCAGATGAGTCTTTGTCTTCGGATACGTAGTTCGACCTCTTTCTTCTTTTCAGTTTCTCGTACTGCCCCCTTCCAGGTAAGATGTGAAACTCAAGTGAAGGTAGTTTTTATTTTTCTTCGAATGTTGGAGGAGCAGTTGGGACAGTATTTGGGATCGTCCCCCCTTTCAGATGTTCTTCTGGGGACTAATAATAGCACTGAGTGCAGCGGGGTCAGCCATATTAGCCCCTCCATGATGGTGGGAGGTGCAAGTACGCTTGTTGGCCACAGACCTAGCAATAGTCCATCACTGCCGCTGTGCCCCTTTTCAAGTCTGGAATCAACAATGATCTGTTACATTGTTTTTTAGAGCTAATGAAGAGAGTTACCTCGCTGTAGAAACAAACTTCAGAATTCTCTTCTCTGTGCACTTTCACTGGCTTTTCCATTGCCGCAATCGATGTCAATTTTGTAATGTGCTCTGTCCATATTTGTGCACAGGTTCTTTCCATTGAAGTCACTACTTCTTCCCTGTACCACAGAAGGCCTTCCATTAGGCAGCTTAGCGTTGTTTCTTGCCATTTGTTTACGTATTTGAGTCCGTCAATAAATCAATATAGTTGACAATTCAGGTTTCTTGGGTTGTTGTTGCATTGCAGGGGGTCTGGATCCACAAGCTCTAGTTGCACACTGTGTGCCTGGAAGGTGCCTTTTATTAAACATAGCACAAGAGGAACCAGGCCTTGTGCCTCTGTAATTGGAACTTCCTGTGGTACTAAAACCTTGGGTGCCCCTGATGCATGAAGTATAAATGAGCATGCATAGCAGCTGGCATTGGTTGCTTGTCTTCCTACTGCACTCATGTCAGTATACCAGCTATTGGACAGCTCAGGATGTCTAGAATCTTCAATAGCACCAAGGCCTAGGCCATGGTATGCATCATATTTGGGCATATGTGCTTGCCTTCTCATTTTATCATGCCTTGATATATATGTTCTTGGTAGTGTTCTACTGCTAGCATTGCTACTGGTATTGTTTTTGTAAACAATGTTTCTAAAAATGATAAGAAATACATTTTCTAATATGTTGCTCACACTCATCCATCCAGATACATTTGCTTGTGTGTTAACACTGTTATTGCTCTCATGGGAATTGTGATACATATGTACAGTGGCGTTGCTGGTTTTTTTTAGCAGTACAATTCCCTTTATGCTCCCCCTTTGCCCCTCTTTTAGATGGCATGCCCAGATAAAAGATGTACCCCAATAAATCCCTAACAAAAACATTAATATAGTAAATAGGAAGACAGTAAAGGGTAATCCACAGGGGTAAGGAGATAACCATCTAGAATTAACATCATACTTAGCTAATTTTGTATTATACAATGAATCATTTGACGTTGAGGGTTCCATCTTCTTTATTCCTGTAGGGGAAACGAAAATGGGGGTAGGGGTTAAGGGGTGGGAGAGAGGGAGAGGAAAAGAAAAAAAGAGAGAGAGATAGTTCTCTTTTTATGTAGTGCTTACATTTTTAGCAGCTATACATGTTTATCATCTGGGACATGTAGTCAGGTTATAATTTCTGAGGTAGATGGGTATGATATGAGATATGATATGATAGGTTATAACACACTTAATACCCAGAGGTTATTAAGCGTGGAGCCGGGGATCGAACCTGTGGTGCTCTGTGTCATCTTGCTTCCAAGGCGAGCACGTTGTCCCTGAGCCACCCTCCCAAGACATGTTGGGGGTCATCATGACCCAGGCGTTAACCACGGCGCTATTAGCGCCATGGTTGATGCCGGTATTTTAACGATTGTGCCATGCTGGATGGCGGAATTACCGCCCCATTCCAAGGTTGGCGGGGCGGTAATTCCCCATACACCATTGGCCCTTCCCCATTCCCATTTTTTCCCCCATAGGGCTCAATGGGAATGGGGAAGGCGGTAATTATGGTACCGCAAATTGCGGTACCGTAATTACCTCCAAGGTCCCTTTGGGGGTCCAATCCTTAACAGCTGGTAAAAACCAGCCGTTAAGGTAGGGACCCGCAAAGGGACCTCGTAATTAGGCGGTAATGGGTTAACGGTGCCGCAACCTTTTACGGCGCCGTTAACCCCTTACCGCCTGGGTCGTAATGAGGCCCGTTGACACAAGACACAATTACCCTATGTTTAGGGCAATTGTGAGGTATTTGAGGGTGCTCTACGAAGATCAGAGAGGTGAATCCAATACCGAAGCCTCTTTACCTTTACAGTACGAGGGGTTGAAAACACAACTTCATAGCGGCCATGGAATCTGGGGTTATTCCACTTATGCACCTGGCAGCAGTAGTTCGGTGGGTGGGATCTGTGGTTGGTGGCTCTGCAGTGTTTGGTGTGTCTTCTAGCCGCGGTAGTGCAATCTGTTGGGAGACATGTTTAATTGCATGTGTCAGGGTTGTCAAATAATCCTTGAATTATTTTCCTAAAACCATTGCAGCACTATGGGCATCTGATGCCCTCCTTACTGTGGAGATGGGTGCATGCATGCATCTTCCAGTTACTATTTCGTGGGGTGAAAGGTGGTGGTCTTTACTTGGTTGAGTGCGTAAACTGAACAGGGCCAAGGGCAAGCAATGCACCCAGTTTTTCTTTAATGTGGTACAGAGCTTGGAGAGTTTGATTTTAAGGAGGCCGTTGATTCCCTCAACAACGCTGATAGCTTGGGGGTGGTAAATTGAGCACATCCAGTGTTTAATGCCAAGCAGCGCTGTAATCTCATTGAAGAGTTAATTGAAAAAGTGGGGGCCATTGTTGGATTTCAATACATAGCACACGCCCCATCGAGGGAAAACCTTGTGCACCAAGAATTTAGCAGCGCATTTGGCATCCGGATGTGCACAAGGTCCAGCCTCAACCCATCGTGAAAAAGGGCATACTACAACGATAAGATATCGGGAACTATTGCATCTTTCCCCCATGTCTGCATAGTCTATGTGTAGCTAAAGGAATGGCCCAAAGGTGTTGGGCAGAGTGCCTCGTAATGTCTGGAGCATCATGCTAGTGGTGAAACTTATGCAGGTGGTGCAGTGTTTAATCATGTTTGTGAGTTGTTCTTGAAGGTTTGGTATACACCAATCCTCCTGTATGTCTGTTGCAATGTGCTGTTTGGAGCAGTGGGATGGGTGGTGTAGTTGATTGAATGCAATTGCTAAGAGCTCTATGGGTATAACTGCCTTGCCAGTGCATTCTTGTTGCCGTAGTAGGTCAGTAGGAAACTGTTTACACCCTCTCTTTGACCATAGTTCTTTTTCTTCATTTGGTGCTGTACCCTGCAGAACAATGACCTGTGTAATGGTCAGCGCCATATATGGTGTGTTTTGTTGATCATTTGATGGTGTACTTATGAAATACTCTGAAATTACTGTGCCAGGCAGATAGGCTGCCATTTTAGCTTCAGAATCCGCTTGAGCGTTCCCTTACGCAATTTCATCAGTGTTACTGATGTGGGCGGTGCATTTAACAACTGCTACCACAGAGGGTTGTGATAATGCAGAAATCAGTATATCTAGTAGTGTGGCGTGTTGTACTGGGGAAAGGTCTGCTCTGTGGAAACCTCTTCTTTTCCATCATGACAAGCCAGCATGCACTATTGTAGTGACATATGCCGAGCCAGAATAAATGGTCACATGGAATCCTTGTGATGCATCCCGTGACTCAATAAGCACCACCAGCTATGCCACCTATGCTGAATGGTGCATGGGCAATATTGTCATCACTAGTGTCTCATAGTCTCCTCTCTCGAGGCGCACAACTGCTGCACCCGTGGGCCTTTGCTCTTTGTCTTGGTCAATTGTCGCTGAACTGTCAACAAATAGTACTTCTCCTTCCTCTAATGGCATATATTTTGCTGTGGGGGTGTCATCATCTTCTCTTTTCAGATGTGGCACAGTTGTGTCATTGCAAGTCCTTGTCTGTACATACTTCTGTTAGGAACGTGGCAGGATTTACTGTTTTGCATTGCACAAATTGGGTTTCAGGTGATAATCTTGTATGCCAATGCTCTGTGTTTGGTGTGGATAGACTTCGATCTTTCTAAGATGGTGAATACTGAATGCTCCACGTATAGAGTTACTGAGCATCCCATCACAATGGTGGAGCTTTTTTGAATTGTAAAGGCAGCTCCAGCAAGTGCTTGTTGGCATGTGAATTTCTGATGCATAACTGAGTCAAGCGTGCTGCTGTAGTAGGCCAATGGTTTATGGCCCATTGTGCTCTTCTGGGTCAGTACAGAAGTCATAAGTGTGCCATTAGAATGCAAAAAAATGTAGAATTCTTGTGTATAGTCTGTGGATCGAGAACTAGGGCTGTGGATATTACTTCTTTCAAATCATTGAAATGTTGCAGCATGTCTGCTGTCCATTCACGTTTGTGGTTGCCTTTCTATGCTTCTTTGAGACCCTGTTGAAGTGGCCTTGTGTACACTGCATAATCTAGAATCCACGCTCTGCAGTAATTGCACAACCCCAGGAACTTTTGCATGTCATTCGCTGTCACAGGTCTGGGTGTGGCTCACAGGGATGCTGCTCTGTCTGGTATTATTCTCTTGCCATTTTCTGACACCAACTGCCCCAAATACAGTACTTCCAGTTGCCAAAACTGGAGTTTGGCCATGTCAAACTTGTACCCCTTGCGGGCCAGAAGTTGTAGGAGAGTAATGGAGTCTCTTTGGCAGTCTTGCGCACTGTCAATACAAACAAGCAAGTCGTCCACGTACTGGATGACCGTGCTGAGCACTTGGATGTTACCTAGGTCAGCGTGTAGTATTCTGTTAGAAATGCTTGGGCTTTCAAAGTACCCTTAGGGCAAACGAGTGTGTACGAAGCACTTTCCATCATGGGTAAAGGCGGTGAGGTATTGTGAGTTAGGATGTAAAGGTATTGAAAAGAAGGCGTTCTTCAAATCCACTACCGTGAAGTGGATCACTTCCTTTGGGATACTGCACAAAATTGTGGCCGGGTTTGAACTACAGGACATTCTTTTTGTACTACATCACTTAGAGGGCATAAATCCTGGATCATTCTCCTATTGCCCCTGTAGCCTTTTTGACAGGGTAGAGCACAGTATTGCATGGTGAGATGGAGGGCACTATTATCCCTTGATTAAATAAGGCCTCTATTGTGTCTTTTATTCCCTCTTCTGCCTCCCTCGATAGTGGGTACTGTTTCACTGGGGTAATACTGCTACAACCTTCAATGTAATGTCTACTTGGGTCACTTCTTTTAGAAGCCCCATGTCATGTGTTTTGGTAGTCCACAACTGTGCGGGCACATACTCCAAGTCTCCCTCAATTAAGGGAGGTGGTGCAACCACAGCCATTAGGGGGCACTGCACCCTTCTGTACTTTACCATGATCTCACAGGGGATACATATGTCTAATATTATCTCTCCATCATTGTTATTATTTTTGAAAAGTTCTGCATCTGTTACTTCTCTGAGCGGTATGGTGGGTTCGATGCACAGTACTGTACACCATTCACACCCTTGTCTGTCTGTTCTGAGAACAACAACCCTTTTCGCAGATACCACCAACCCTTGTAAGTCTAGAGACAATGGGCCTCATTATGACCCAGGCGGTAACCATGGCGCTATTTGCGCCATGGTTGCCTCCAAAACCTTACCGATTCCGCCATGGTGAATGGAGCAATTACCGCCCCATTCCAAGGTTGGTGGGGGCGGTAATTCCCCATTCACCATGGCCCTTCCCCATTCCCTTTGAGCCCCCATAGGGCTCAAAGGGAATGGGGAAGGTGCTAATAACGGTACCGCTAATTGCGGTACTGTTATTTGCTCCAAAGTCCCTTTGCGGGTCCTGTCCTTAACGCCTGGCAAAACCAGGCGTTAAGGGAGGACCCGCAAAGGGACCTCGGAATAGGGTGGTAAGGGATTACTGGCACCAGTGCCCTTACCGGTACTGGTATTCCCTTACCGCTCGGATCATAATGAAGCCCAATATTGTACCTGCCACCAATTCTGGGGACACTACAGGGTGAAAAATGAAATCGGTTGGCACACTCCAGCAGGCTTTGGCAATTTGTGGCACTGCCTCCACGAGTTCTGTTATGCCATAGATGAACATGTCTGGATCCATGGGTATGCCTCCAACCACTACATCATGTGCCATGGCGCGTATTATGACCATCTCTCTCATCGCACACATCCCTGGTGTGGTGCAGACAATGCTGTGATCAGTGAATGAGATCGTCATGTTCAACTTGCTTAGCAGGTCCCTGCCGAGAAGGTTGACAGGAGAACTCTAAGAGTGTAATAGGGGAGTGCGCACCACCTTCCTCACCACTTGTACAACCAAGTCTTTAGTACATGGAACCGTAGAAATAGTCCCAGATAATCCCTGCGTGTCGAGAGTTTTGCCAGATAATTGGAATTCCCCTTCACTGATGCATGATTTCTCAGTGTCCGCATCAATCATAAAAATGAATTGCTTGTTTCCTATCTCTGGGTTGAGGGTCATCGACAGGACCGGACAAGCAAGTGCTTTGTGTGGGCTGTCCTAATCAGGGTATGTATTTGTCCCCAGAAATGAGAAGGGGTTTCCCCCCACTACGTTTGCGTCTTGGAACAGGGCAACCATGCCATTGGCCACTCCATTAAAGGGGCTCATGTTACCTGTCTGCTGGAATGTGTTGTGGGGCATATATAGTTGCATCGTTTTCTGTGGTTGCTGCTGTAGGGGAGGGCCTGCTATCTGCGGGGGCAACTGCGTGTAGGCTTGGTGCATTTTCTGGGGTATGGCGGTCATTCTGGGAGTCGGTCCTTGAAGGGCCCCTTGAGGCGGTGTACCATAATTTTGTTGACCGTCTGGGGGGATGAGATAGGTTCATCTCCTTCCCAACATTACCCACTTTTGTTACTTCTACAGTAATGAATATCCCTACATTAATGGGTTAATTTACCCTTCTCACTGTGGCCTCATACTGTGGAGTTCCCTTTATTGGCATTCAAGCTGTACATGCTGTATGCAAACTTTCACCTGCTTGTGCATATTCTTCGGTGTTCATGTCATATAAATACATTCCCCATCTCCTGCTAGATCTACCCATACTTCCTCATAGTTTTCAGGGTCGGGGGGGGCAATGGTGGTGTGGCATAGGTGGTCTACTTCATCTCCATAGTAAATAGGGATCATTCGAGGGATGGGCTGGTTGGTTTGTATTTCACTCACTCACGTTTGTATTGCAAGGTACTTTTGAAGCACCAATTGATACCATCATCATTTCGCTGCTTGGCACAGCTTTGGCACAACACCAGAGTGACATTTGGCAGGTGCAGAAGATGACCAGGATGAACACGATGACAGGGACAATCATCTTTATGATCTTTAACCAAGAAGGGGTCCAATCGAAGGCCAGATCAAACCAATTTCACTCTGTGTTCCTCCTTCTTTCTTCATGTAAACTCCCAATCCATTAATTGCTACAATTATATGAGATAGTGAGCCATTCTCTGCATCTTCTGTGGGCACAAATGTGCAGCAAGAATCACCAATCTTGTGGCAAACACCTCCTTCCATCGCCGTCAACATGTCGAGCACATAGCTATTCTGCATTGTCATCAGTCTTAGTGCTCTTAGTTCGACCTTTATGATGTTGAATCTGTGTTCAGTGTCATTTGCCAGCTGGACCAGTTCCCAGCGGACAATTTCCAACCAATTGGTGCTGGTTGCTGCTTATACAACGGGTGGCAGGAGTGAACCCAAGAATGTCTCTGCTGAACCAAAAAATCAGTATTCATCTCGAATCTTGACAAGCAGTATAGATGAGTCTTTGGATAAGTAGATCAACCTATTTCTTCTTTTCAGTTTCTCTTACTGCCTGACTCCATGACGGATGCAGAACTCAGGCGATGGTAGTGGGTTATGGTCTTCAAATGTTGGAGGAGCTGTTGGGACAGTATTTGGGATCGGCCCCCTTTTCAGATGTTCCTCTAGGGACTACTAATAGTGGTGAGTGCAGCATGGTCAGCGGACAATAGCCCCACCATGATGGTGGGAGGAGCAAGTACGCTTGGTGGCCTCAGACCCAGTACTAGTCCATCACTGCCGCCGTGCCCCTTTTCAAGTCTGGAATCAACAATGTTCTGTTAAATCATTCATTAGAGCCGAGGAAGAGAGTTTCCTCGCTGTGGAAACAAAGTTCATAATTCTCTTATCTGTGCACTTTCCCTGGCTTTTTCATTGCCGCAATCCATGTCAATTATGTAATGTGTTCTGTCCATGTTTGTACACAGGTTCTTTCCATTAAAGCCACTACTTCTTCCTTGTACTCCATTGTGATGCTGGAAATGCATCGGAGGGACAGGGCCTCCGTATCCTTGTCCTTTACTGCCTTTTTATTGTGTGTTCTGTCATATTTTCTGCGCAGGAGTTCATGTAGGACTCCTGGCGGTGCAGCTCTCTCTCTTTTGGTTTGGTGAACAGATCCGTGGGATACCCTTACAGCACCCATGGGTGGGGGTACAACCCTGTGCCCATAGTGTATGTTTTTGGGCACCTGTGGGTGGCCCGCAGAGCAGGGTATGGGCTGGTGGAAGCTCCATGCTGAATTTGACAAGTGCGCTGAGTATCCTCCATTTTGTGATACCCAGGCCCTGCCATTGGAATCAGTTGCTTCCTGATGGAAAACAAGATGGCCCTTGTGGCCTCTTGCTTTCTATTGCCTATTACCTTGTTTTCCCAAAGTCCTGGGAAGCCCTGACTCTGTCCCTTCCCCCTCACTGGCTGTTGGGTGGAAGTTCCATATGGTGTTGTTGTGAAGTCCAGTCCAGACTGACTGGAGCCTTCCCAGTGACTGTATGTTGTGGGTACGCCCTGTGGGTGGGACCTGGGTGAATGGAGTGTGTGACCAATATACACTTCTTGTTGTGGCTGTCTGGTTTCTGGTATGAGAGACAAAGACTGAGACAGCCCTGCCCGAAACTGGCCTGAATGCAGTGTGTAGTGTTGAATAGCTGGGTACTTGTCCCAATACACATTCCTTGTTGTGAGTGTCTGAGAGGGAGGAGGATGGCCTGAAGGCACTGTGTGCCTGATTGGCTGACTGACTGCATGAATGCCCTTCTGTATGATTGGCTGCTGAGAGTGACCCAGCAGTGTGGATGAGAGACAAGATCGTACATCTGGGGACCTCTCACCACTGGAAATTGTTCAGAAGCTGTGTCTACACTTGAAGAGTAACTGGAACTGCTGATCCTCGACGCCCAGCTGGAAAAAGAAGACTTCCTGTTGCATTTGCTTTGACCTGATCTGAAAGCTGCCAAATTCGTTGAAGACTGATCCTAGAGAGGACCTGGTAAGGCACCCTCTTCCCGTGCTCCGAGGGACCATCGAGCACCGCTAACCTTCGCCGAAGCTCCCTGGAAGTCAGACCCTCGAAAGGCTGCCAACCCGAGACGGGACCGCTGAGGAGAACGAAGCAAAGCACCCGGACTTTGCCGCTGTCGAAGTCTATTGCCATCAACCAGGGTTCGCAGGTTTGTGTAACCGCTGGAGCTTCGTCGAAGTTGTGTTGTCCAGCCGTGGGGACCACTTGATGCCGTGCCGCCAACGACCGGAGCCGCCCACTCCTTTGCCTAAGAACATTTGAATCCAAGGACTCCCTTGCCCTCAACTTCGACCGATTTGTCCCGCCGGTGAAAGTCGCGGACGACCAACGCGCCCAATGAGAATCCGCCGGTGGGTTTCCCGCCACCTAAAGGCCACAAAGACTTCGACGACTCAATGTCCTTGTTTGGCCACAGTTATTCTGAAACTCTTTGCGGTCCTGAACAATCCGTCGCCGAGGTGCCCCGCACACCTCATCCTCGCAGAACGTCACTGACGAGCACCGCCTGGATCGACATCAGGGTCTCGGCACCCTTGAACTTCTCATCGCCGCCATCGACAAGTTCACCATCTTTGACGCGTCTCGACGATCCGTGGCTCCTGCTTTAAAGGGAGTCACTCAAGAAGGACCCTTCGATGCGTCTTCGAAGAACTCTACTCCACCAGGTACAATATATGGACTGGGCTTGTGCTACATATCTTCATTTTACAGGTTGCCCAGGTGGGGAGATCTCCACACAGAACTGTACCTAGTGGTAGGGGCCAGTATTCTGCCTACCGTTTCAACCATCTTGCTTTCCTTCCTATCTCTATTGCTGGTTTCCGCGTTATTGATCTGTGTGACATTTTAACCATACAGTTGATGCACTTTAATGAGATTCGATAACATTGGTGGTACCACTTTAGAATTGTATATATTTATCATTGTTGATTTCGGAGTACAAAGTGCGTTATTGTGATCGTGTACATACCTTTGAATATTAATTATATAAAGACTGCGTTTTCAGTAATACAGTGTGTGGACATTCCTTTGTGGGGGTTCAGGGACTACCCTGTACTTAAGAACCAGCCTGCATCACCTCCTGAGAAGCTAGGCCTTGATTGCTCAACTACGTTACCAATAATAGAGAATCTTGGCTGGGGTCACCTGTGCCTCTCCTCTACCATATAGAGAGCGGAGGTGCAGACACCCCCCTCCAGTCTTTACACCCAGAAGCCCTTCTGCTAGGCAGCTGAGCATTGTTTCTTGCCATTTGTTATTTACACATTTTAGTCCGTAAATAACTAAATATAGTTGCTGTAGGCAATTGAGGGTTCTTGGGTTGTCGTTGCATTGCAGGGGGTCTGGATCCACAAGCTGTGGTTGCACGCTGTGTGCCTGGAAGCTGCCTTTTATTATACATAGCACAAGATTAACCATGCATTGTGCCTCTATAATTGGAACTTCCTGTGGTACTAAAACCTTGGGTGCCCCCAACACATGCAGTATTAATAAGCATGCATAGCAGCTGGCATTCGTTGTTTGTCTTCCTACTGAACTCATGTCAGTAAACCAGCTATTGGACAGCTCAGGATGTGTAGAATCTTCAATAGCACCAAGGCCTAGGCCATAGTATGCATCATATTTGGGCCTACGCGCTTGCCTTCTTATTCTATCATGCCTTGATATATATCTTCTTTTTAGTGTACTACTGCTAGCATTGTTACTGGTAATGGTGTTGCAAAAAAAATTCTAAGAATGGTAGGAAATACATTTTCTAATATTTTTCTCACACTCTCACTCATCCGTACAAATACTTTTGCTTGTGTGTTAACACTGTTATTGCTCTCATGGGAATAGTTATACATATGTACAGTGGCATTGCTGGTTTTGCTTAGCAGTACAATTCCCTTTATGTTCCCCCTTACTCCCTCTTTTGATGGCTTGCCCAGAAAAAATATGTAGCCCAATAAATCCCTAACATAAACATTGATATAGTAAATAGGAAGATGCTAAAGTGTAATCCACAGGTGTAAGAAAATAACCATCAGAATTAACATTATACTTAATTAATTTGTTATTATACAATGAATCATTTGACGTTGAGGGTTCCATCTTCTTTATTCCTGTAGGGGAAACAAAAACGGGGGTGGTGGAGAGAGGGTTAGAGAGAGAGGGGGGGATAGAGAAGAGAGAGAGAGAAAAAGAGAGTGAGAGAGAGAGAAAAAAAGAGAGAGAGAAAAAGAGAAAAAGAAAGATAGTTCACTTTTTATAAAGTGCTTACGTTTTTCGCAGCTATACATGTTTGTCATCTGGGACATGTAGTCAGGTTATTATTTCTGAGGTAGTCATTTTGAGGTAGATGGGTAGTATGTTTAGGGTAATTTTGAGGTATTTGAGGAGCTCTTCGAACATCAGAGAGGTGAATCCAATACCGAAGCCCCCTTTTTACAGCAAGAGGGGTTGAAAACACAACTTCATAGGGGCCAGGGAATCTGGGGTTATTCCACTTATGCACAAAGCTTTTGACATATATTAGTTCATCTGGCAGCAGTAGTTGGGTGGGCGTGGGATCTGCGGTTGGTGGCTCTGCAGTGTTCGGTGTGTCTTCTAGCCGGGGTAGTGCAATCTGTCAGGAGACATGTTTAATTGAACGTGTTAGGTTTGTCCAATAATCCTTGAATTCTTCTCCTACAACCACTGCAACCCTATGGGAATCTGATGCCCTCCTTACTGGAGAGATGGATGTATGCATGCATGCATCTGCCAGTTACTATTTTGTGCGGTGAAAGGTGGTGGTCTTTAGTTGGTTGAGTGCATAAGCTAAACAGGGCCAAGGGTAAACAACGCACCCAGTTTTTCTTTAATGTGGTGCAGAGCTTGGAGAGTTTGCTGTTAAGGAGGTTGTTGATTCCCTCAACAATGCTGTTTGCTTGGGGTGGTAAATTGAGCACTTCCAATGTTTAATGCCAAGCAGAGCTGTAATCTCCTTGAAGAGTTCATTGAAAAACTGGGTGCTATTGTCGGATTTCAATACATTGCACATGCCCCATTGCCTTGCCAGTGCATTCTTGTTGTCATAGTAGGTCAGTAGGAGACTGTTTACACCCTCTCTTTGACCATAGCTCTTTTTCTTCATTCGGTGTTGTGCCCTGCAGCTCAATGAGCTGTGTAATGGGTAACGCTGTGTATGGTATGTTTTGTTGATCATTTGATGGTGTACTTATGGCATACTCTGGAATTACTGGGGCAGGGAGATAAGCCGTCATTTTGGCTGCAGCATCTGCTTCAGCATTCCCTAACAAAATGTTGTCAGTGTTACCAGGGTGGGTGGCGCATTCAACGATCGCTACTGCAGAGGGTTGTGATAATACCGAAATCAGCGTATCTAGTAATTTTGCGTATTGTACTGGGGAACCATCTGCTCTGTGGAAACCTCTTATTTTCCATTGTGACAGGCCAGCATGCACTGTTGTAGAGACGTGTGCCGAGTCAGAATAAATGCTCATGTGGCATCCTTGTGATGCATGTAGTGCCTCGATAAGCACCACAAGCTCTGCCGCTTATGCTGAATAGTGCATGGGCAATATTTTCATTACTAGTGTCTCATAGTCTCCTCTCTCGAGGCGCACAACTGCTGCACCTGTATGCCTTTGCTCTTTGTCTTGGTCAATTGTCACTAAACCATCAACAAATAGTACTTCTCCTTCCTCCAATGGGATATCTTTTGCTTTGGGCATGTCATCTTCTTCCCTTTTTAAATGTGGCACAGTCGTGTCATTGCAAGTCCTTGTCTGTACATACTGCTGTTAGGAACGTCGCGGGATTTACTGTTTTGCAACGCACAACATGAATGTTTGGCCTTGAGATGATAATCTCGTATTCCGATGCTCTCTGTGTGGTTAGGGTACACTTCAATCTTTCTTAAATGGTGAATACTGAATGCTCCATGTATAGAGTTACTGAGCATCCCATCACAATTGTGGAACTTTTGTTTTATTTCAAAGGTAGCTGCAGCAAGTGCTTTTCGCATGTGAATTGCCCTTCCATTGCAGTGGTTGTAGGAGAGTCAAGCATGCTGCTGTCGTAGGCCAATGGATTGTGGCCCATTGTGCTCTTCTGGGTCAGTACGGCAATTATAAGTGTGCCGTTAGAATCGAAAATATGTGGAATACTTGTGTATAGTCTGCAGATAGATAACTAAGGCTGTGGATATTACTTCTTTCAAATCATTGAAATTGTGCATGAGGGGGATGAAGGTCTGCTGTCGAGAGCGTGAAAAAGATGGCAGCAAGGTCCATTCAGATTAATGGTCGGGGAGGGAGCATAGAGATCAGTTCAGAAGAACTGTAGATTGCATCTAGGGTGTGGGGCATGATACCAGTTAAGTCAAGTCGGGGGCTTCCAGTTTGTACAGGATTGGTCATGTCATGGGGTTATGCAGGACATTGAACCATATATTGAGATCCGCTAGCATGGCCAGGGAGGGGTGAGTGACCAGGGTGGCCGCTAAGGAGTCGCTGATATTTCTGTTGTAGCCTGTGGGTCTGTACTTGAGTAAGAAGCTGTGAGTAAGTGTGGAGGAGATGATACATTTCACTAGGAGGGATGCGCATTCTGAGTGGCATGCTTGTTCCTCGGAGTGTGAAATGGTGAGGTGGGATTTGTAGAGGATGGCATTTCCACCTGCCCTGCTCAGTATGTTGGGCATGAAAAGGGAGTAGCCCAGGGGGAAGACCTTATGCTCAATGTGTCAGAAGTCCTGAGGGAACCAGGTTTTTTATGATTAAAAGGAAGTCTGAGCCTTCAGCGGATATTAAGTCGGATATGTTGTGGCGATTTTTCGCATCAGATCTAGCGTTAATTAGGATGCATAAAAGTCCAATGTTAGGATGGACGTTTGCTATGCGGTTAGGAGGATTGCGGGAGGGGGTGCAGAGACAGTGGTGGCTGCCTACAGGTAGGGGGTGCAGAGGTGAGGTGGGAGAGAGCGTGGGCGAGGGCATGAGCTGAGATCCCCCCGGAAAGCCCTATGGGTGAAGGCAGTGTGAAATGGAAGATGGTTTGATGGGGCAGGGTGGGGTAGAGTGTGCTAGTTGTTGATAGGGGAGAGCTTACTGTGGGAAGGTCCAATGTCTCTGTTTCGGGGATTGATAATACAAACCCCAATATTAACATTCCCTATGATATTTATTCTGGGAGCTATCAAGAGCACATGGAATACAAGATCACAGAACTATGAGATGTTGTAGTACTCCTTTGCATTTCAAAATAATGCTCAGGACAAAAGATGTACCTTCAATCCAGTAGTATCTGTGGAAACTGGGTAACTTCCCTCTATCCTCCCATTTGAGGGTGTAAACAACGAGCGCACCCTTACCTCTAAATTGGGTACCCAAAACGTCTCTGGAACTCTCCTATCCCCACACGATGCACCCTTAGGAAGGGATGCTAAGTGTAATTAAACACCACTTTCATGGGCCTGGCTATCCCACTTATGTCTCGGTAATGGAAGCAAGGGCATACCCTGGTGCCATTTCATGCTACACTTGCAGCGCAATATTCAAAATATGTCACAGAATTGATTCTGGGACATACTGGCGTGGACATAGTGAACGTGAGGGAAGGGCAATGTAATACTGCAGAATACTCTTTATGTCACAACCTATTCAGGCATATGGCAATGGACTAGTGGTGCTGTGAAACAGTGAGGGACTGGCATTGGGAAAAAGCTAGGAAGAATTGGTAATACTAAGACTTTTCGATAAGACAACTAAATTTCAAGACAGGAAAGGGTCAAATGTGCAAATAGTATGAGAGTTGGTATGCACAACTATAATGAAGTGAGCAAGTTGGCAATGGATCATACTGTGGGAAAATGACAGTGATTTCCAGACAAACTGGAAGAGCTGTCTTGACCATGGTATGTACAGAGGAAGGATGGCTGTGATAGTACACAATTCCCAGGGTTGTTAATCATGCCGGGTTGTTAATCATGCCACCGGATGATGGTAAAACACAGTGAAAATGTTGGCTAATATTCAGGCGTAATGGAGAATAGTGATGTGATTCTGGAACACCATAATGAGAGGACAGTGAACACAGTGATGCTGACAAATATTGATAAAATGCACACTTCCTTGGAGGATACAATAGGGTAGTGTTATAAAGAAGACATGCAGTCAGAAATGATAGATGCTGAACCTCATCACACAGTTCAGATAAAACGGTTTATTGTCTTTTCATCAAATCTTTTGCATCGGGGGACATTTCCATTGAATTCTTTGCAACAAAAAAATTTGCATCGAATGCATTTCTTTAAAGTTTTCTTTTTAATGGGTGCCCCCCCCAAATGCCTGTTTTTGACCCTTTAAAACCCACCACAAAACAAAAATGTACCCTTTATGCCTCAAAAACATGCATTCGATGCATATTTTTTCATTGCAAACCCCTCAATGCAAAATAATTTGATGGAAAGGCATTTGATGGATAGACTAGATACCGATAAAACAAGAAGAGGATAAGGTATATCCCTGCCTCAAGTGTACCCAAACAAGTGGATAACACTCAGATTTACTTGCGGTCATTTATTTTTGCCATGTGTTTCTAGCTATTGTAAATGGGCGTTTTTACTGATATGCAGTGATTTTAACAACAAAAAAGAATGAATTAAATGATAACGAAAAAATATCAAAAAATATATATGGGGATGTGGGTAAAGGGTTAACAGGTGTGGGGGGACGTTCGGGTGGGTTTGGAAATGAGGGGTTTGATGGGACAGGCCCCCCAATTTAAAAAATAAAATCGACATTTTGTTTTCTTTGTTAACCTTTAATTCGTAATTCTTTCATTCGTTCAAATCACATGTAATTGTATTTACCAATACAATGTGGGTGCTTATATTTTGGTCTCTTTGTCCCTTGTTTACACTCCTGATTAGTTCACCTGCTTACACAGATAGTAGATACCCTTCTCCCCGATGACGGCTGCTTACACTCGCCCTCTCGAGTTAAACAAGCACAGAAGGTTTACAACCTCATGCTCGAAGAATCATTGGACATTTTAGTTGCAGCTGAGGCATGCATGACAGAAGCATCTGCCATGAAGTGCTATGATTGCCTCTCTGCCAACTACTTAATAATCAGCAAACCACATACGTTGGCAAGAAGAAATAGGAAATGTCAATTTTATAGAATTAAAAGATATCTTTTCATGATTGTTGTTCTCTGAATTTTAATTCTTTTGAACATTTAATTGTTAAAATTCGAAGTAGTCCTGAATAGTCTATAAGTGTTGTTTTTATCACCTTCCTAAAGATTCCTGAATAGTCTACAAGTGTTGTATTTATCGCCTTCCTAGAGATAACTCAAATGTTCTCACCAAATTTCAATTTTTGTGTGAAGACCTTTTTCAGTTCTCACATCCCCTCCTTTGTCTAGATGATTCTAATTATCATGGTGACAATGGGACCAGCTTGTTAGCACAAGATTTGGTATTCACACCCATTTGAACGGCCCCACTCATACTGCAGGACATCAGTTGGATGTCGTCCTAGATAGATGCATTCCCATTACAGACAAAGTTATCACCCCTTGCTGTAGATAGATCATTTTCTGATTCACTTCTCCCTAAGCACACTTCTGTTTTCTCATACATTATTTTTTCCTCCTGTTCTGAATTTTCAGTCAATGATTTAAAAATCCCTGGCCCCTTTTAAAGTTCATAAGGTTTATACTCCTCAAAATGTCGACAGCCATCTTGAAGTTGAGGATGATACTTATTTTATCTGTTTTCTGAACTAGTAGACCCTTGATGTTATTTGTCCTTTGATGCTGCAGAATAAGAAATCTGCATTGAAGCAGGCTAATTGCTGGCATACCTCAACTCCTACATCATTTAAGGATGTTTGGATCACCATTGGTGGTCATCCCTCACTCCCTCTAATATGGTGGCATGTAGGCCCATAATAAAGCACACATGGTAGCTATCCTAAATGCTAGAAAGACGTACTATGCAGCGCTCATAGAGTCTGCTGATAATTCCACTAGGGAAACTATTTAAGCAATCAGACTATACCAATGAAACTGTTCACTTCCAAATTAATCCTCTGAAGTTCTCCTCACACGTTTCCCTTTTGCATGTTCAAAATCTCTGCTATTCTAACAAGATTTCTGCTGCTCATAGTTATGCTCTTAGTTCCTCTGTAAAATACGTGCAGCCATCAGTGACCACCATAGCTCCCACATCTTCTGCAATGATGGTTTTCATGTTCAACCTTAGATTCCACTTCTCTTTGCAGGATTAGGTCATTACTAGACAATTCCATTAGATCCGTGCCCCACTAAGATCTGGAAGTTAATCATGCCTTCTATCTTACAAGAGTTACTCACCACCATCAATAAATCCCTAGAAACTGGTGTTTATCTCAGCTCCTGGGGACACAGTCCAATTACATTGTTATTAAGAAAAGTCTCTGGCGACCCAACACAGCCTGACCATTATTGCCTTATTTCCCAACTACCTGCGGTGTGTCGTGTTTTGCAAAATCACTTTGAAGCCGATCATCTTTTTCACGATCTGCAATCAGAGTTTCGACCAAGGCGGGCACCAAGACAACCATCCTAGACACACAAGAGCATCTTCTTAAGCAAAGGGGCAAAGGCAAGCAGGGAGCACCGATCCTGCGTGATACATCTGTGGTATGTGATAACACAGATCACAATATCCTTCTTAATCTGCTTGTAGATTTGTTTGGACTGTCGGGTACGATATTGTAATGGTTTACATTTTGTGACAGTGTGCAGCAGATTAGGCTTGGAAAGAAGCACCAGTCAGAGGAGACTCCAGTGCTCTGTGGGCTTGCCCAATGGCTCAGCCCTCTCCCCATTACTCTTCAAGGCCTATATGTAACCGTTGACAGGGTTAATCAAGAAGGGGTGTCTTTGTTTTCAGATGTACACAGATGAAACTCAGCTGCTAATCTTGACCCAACTTCAAGGGATATGATTAGGGTGGCAGGTTGTCTACTTTAGCTTTAGGCTGGATGGGAGACATCTAGCTTTGCCTAAATGCAGGCAAGATGGATATCTCCCTCACAGGCTATTGGAGACATACCATATACTCTGCCTTCCCCTAGCCTAGCAAGATCAGTCCTTCTGCAGTCCCAGTTGAATGGGTCCACAATCTGTGCAGCCAAATCAACCATGCTCTTTAATTTTTGTCTGTAGTGCCAAGACAACTGTTAATTTCCAGCTTAGCCTCATTGCCAAACTTGCCCCCTGCTTAGCTCAGTCCATCAGGCTTCAATTGTCTAGGTGCTAAAATGTTCTCGGTTCTCCTATCATAATAGTGTTTACAGTGGGATCACAATTTGACGACTTGAAAACCACAACTCTTAGCAGAAAAACAAAGAAACTCCAGAAAGACATCAAAGAGTTTAAACTAGAAGTTGTCTATCCATATATTTCTGACAATTACATTAACAACCTAAACCAGGGATCTGCTCAAGGCCCATCAGGAGCCCGTACTCAGAGAAATCGCCAAAGAGGGTTAACCTTTTCAGGCTCAAGCAGTGGGTCATCTTCTGACAATCAATTTAAACAACAACGACAACAACAAGGCCCACCACCGGCAAACCTCACATATACCCCCTTCCTTTTTTCCTTTTTTAGGGGGTGGGGGTTTGGCAACCCCCAATGGGGTTTACCTCAATGGGGTTTTCAACCACGCGGAGGCTGAATAAACCAACGCCCCCGGCGCCGCCGGCCGAGATACTAAACTCAACTGAAGACTCTGAAGTAATTCCAATTTTCAGCCTAGCCAAAATCACACTCTCGAAGGCTGAGACTTCGGTTCTAACGAAAGGCTTATCATTCGTACAAACAACCCAGACAGACTGGTACGAATCCGAAATGGAGATCCGTACCTTCCTAAGAAAAGTAAGATTATGGACCTTTTTCCAAGAACATAACTTAGCGGCAGAGGAACTAGAAGAGGACACTGGCCTACACAACCCCTCATCTTTTACTCCCTCGGACAGCCAAATACCAAGTGAACTTCTAACCTTTGAAAGATGCATCCTAGAAGATTTTGCCCGACTAAAAACCAGAACCACCAAAACTAAACACAATTTGACTCTAGCTGAAAAACAAGCCCTGACATCGCTCCAAAACGACAAGAACATAATCATCAAACCCTCTGACAAGGGTGGTGGACTAGTGATCATGACCATCAATCAGTATAAGAGCATGGTGCTGTCACTACTCAATGACCAAGACAGCTACAGCGTTCTCCGAAAAGATCCCACCCGAGAAATATCCCAAGAAATATCTGAATCCGTTAACTTTGCACTACAACGCGACTGGATTTCCAAAAAAGAGTCAGAATTCCTGATAAGATCCCCAGGAAGAACTCTGTGTTTCTACGCACTGCCAAAGATACACAAGGACCCTGTCAACCCACCAGGCCGCCTGATAGTCTTGGGCTGTGGATCAATTCTTGAACCACTATGTAAGTTTGTCGATTTCTTTTTACAACCCATCAGCACTAATAAACCCACTTACCTTTGAGACACAACGCATACTATTACCATATTTTAGGCTTTGAATTCAACCCGACTGAGCAACTCCTGGTTAGCATGGACATCAAGTCCCTTTATACCAGCATCCTCCAGGAAGAAGCAATTGAATGCATTAGGGAATGGTTAACTTCAGATCCTCCAACAAACAGGACCCCCGCTAATTTCATTTTGGAGTTAATGACCATAGCACTCCGTAAAAACGTTTTTACTTTTGACAATACTACATACCTGCAGATAAAAGGCACCGCCATCGGCGCGGCCTTTGCTCCCAGTCTGGCAATCCTCTTTATGGCCAAATTCGAAAAGGGACTTTATATTCTCCAACCTCAACGGTTGGCAATCTCAGATTAGTCACTGGTATCGTTACATTGACGACGTCATCTTCCTATGGAGTGGTACCCTATCTGAACTCATGACCTTCTGGACCTGGCTGAACACTTGCAATTCTGACATTCAGTTTACCATGGATCACAGCAACTCCGAAATGAAATTTTTGGATCTATCCATATGCCCCAAAAATGGCAAACTAATATGTGACCTGTATCGTAAACCTACGGCCAGCAATACCTTACTGCACTATGCTAGCAACCATCCGGCCCATACCAAAGATAACTTACCATATGGACAATACTATATATATATACATATATTGTACCTCACTGAGGGCTACAAGGACACTCTGAGAGCCTATTTGGTCGACTACTAGCGAGAGAATACCCTAAAAAACTGTTAGAACAAGCCAAGAAGAGAGCACGTAACAGCAACAGAAACACCCTTCTCCAATTACAACGAGAAGATACAGGCTCTAAAGAAGAACGTCTGATTTGTGTCATCACCTTTGGGACCCAAACCTCGAAAATCAAATAAATTATTAACAAGCACTGGCACATAGCACGTTTGAACCTACCTGATGAACCAATTCCAAGATTTTCTTATAAACGAACTAAGAACATCAGAGAGCACCTTGTACACTCCCTGTTCCAACCCATTAAAAATGCCACCCGCTCCTTACGACCCCTACAAGGCCATTACCCCTGCGGTAACTGTGTTGCCTGTCAGTTTACAAAGCAAATGAGCACATTCCAAATTGAAAGACGCAAATGGACACTCAGGGACCTTACCAATTGTAAGAGCCAGAACGTAATTTATTGCATTGAATGCCTGTGTGGCCTTTGCTATATTGGCCAAACCACACAAGCAATCAACATCCGAATTTCAGAGCACAGGTCAAAAATTCGATGTAAGAATGTAACAGCGCCTCTGGTGGAACATTTTGTGACTGACAACCATACCCCCAATAACATCTTTTGGTGGGTGTTTGAGAAAATGAAGGGAGGCCCTGACATCCAACATAGCCTGCTTTGGAAAGAATCACGATGGACACACAGACTTGATACCTACCATCATGGTCTGAACGAGATTTTTCAACCTGTACTGTGAGTAAGAGGCTCCTGCGCATTTTTATTAGCATGGAGCATTTTCTCCACACTTGGCCTGAACAAGACTTTTCAACCTGTACTGTGAGTAAGAGGCTCCTGCACACTTCTATTAGCATGGAGCATTTTCTCCACACTCATGTCTAGAGCCCCCACTGAGTCTCTTTCCATAGCCCCGTTCTTAATTTGTACGTAATGGGGCACCTCATAACATCGGTACTCATCTATCCCCCATATCTAGCTACATTGATCTAGACACCTATTGCGCATTACCAATACCTAAAATGCCGCCTCCTTGCACCACTGATTAGCGCCTACTTTTTCCAATCAACATGGGACCTGTCGGCCCACTTATTTCCACTTACTAATATCTTCCTGGTTACAGGTACACTAGCACGCCCCGTGCCCTGTTCCCCTCGTCTCGCCAAACTGCTTGTCTGAGAACGCACGGTTATCCCGGACACACGCGATCCCTATGGCAACCAACCTAAACACTAAGAACATGCCGAATGCGCATTTTCGTTAGCGACGAGCCATATTTCTCTGCGTACGCTTCGCGCGCACACCGTTTGTCTCAACCACTGAGGCGAGACTACGCGACTGCTTCACTCGTCTGCCCGATAGCAGCTGACTGTTGCGGCTGCCCCTTCTGCCTGTACGGCCGAGTTAGGTAAGCCGGGGGTCTTGCGCCGCGGGCGCACATCTGACAATACGGCCTCACAGGCCATTCAGTGGGCACGCGTAGGCTGAGATCACCCCTCTTTCCTCTCTTCTCCTGCACAATTGCAGGATTTAACCTGCATACCGTGTTCCATAGCACAGACCATTGCTATATTTTAAACATGGAACACTGGACAAGCCTTGGTGCATATCAGCCACAATCAACAGACGCCTTGGCTACTCCTCTTTTTCATTTATGTGAATTTCCTGCCTTTCAGTATCATGTTGGTTTACTGGGAGCTCGGTGCCTGCCTTTCACCCATTCAACACTATGCTTTGCGTCATACTTAAAGCATCAAGCACACTCGCTAACACAATTTAAAACACAAAATTGTTGCCACCAACTTTTTCCCGCATGAATTGCACCCTCCAAACCACTTAAAACGAACATTGTAGACCACTTCACTGTGTGAATACGGGAAAGTATCATCATCTTTATCTAAACGAGCATCTGGTATCTTGTGTTTGCTCCCTGTTTAGGAGTCTACTTCAAGGACTGCAACCATCACTGCCCATCACCAATCTTCGTTGCATATGGCCTGATGACTTTACTTCCTGAACCCCACAGGTACTAGTCACCTTATGATTTGCTCCCTTCTTAACTAAGTGTAAATGGGTACTACCCATGCTGTGCATCAAGCAATTATGACTTTTGTACAACACCACATGGGACCCTGGCACCCATCTCATGTGGCCTCCCTTCTTATTCAAAATCCTTTTTAGAAACATTCTTCTGTGAATTTGACTGAGGAGCTCCACAGACTCCTTGTTATCTACACGATTGATCTTGGTACCTGGCACCAATTCCTGCGTGGGGTGAACTTGAGCGCTTGGGATTACTAGCACCGGCAGGTAAGTGTCCTGACCGGCACTGTGAGAATTAATCAACCTGAAAAATGCCCTAGTACTATGGGCACCCACTATAGAAAACCCCACTCACTAAGATATCCATGTACCCCCTACAGGGTCCCTGATTAGGAGCCCTGATGAAGGCGGATTTACCACTGTATATCACTGCCGAAACGTGAAGAACACAGGGAACACCTGAACATCCTGTACCCCTGTTTGTTTTGACTCTTGTGTCTAATCAACATCTTACCACGTCGGCAGAGATCAGATATCTTGTATCCAATGACCCTGCAGCATTCATTGCTTTCTTTATTGAATAACTCTGCTACACTAAGGATAACTAAAGTTTCCAAGTTGGGATCAATGATGCAATGGACCTACTGAATTCTGTACATGCACTTGTATCCCTTCTCAAGAATACCACTTTGTTAGTGATTTAACTACGGAACATTGTCATTTTGTTTTGTAATATGCATTTTCTTTAACAATTCCTTTGTAATTCTGTTCATTACCTTAAATGTACCTGATTATTTGTACTAGGTGAAATTTTCCCTTTTTTCCTTTTCCTTATTGTTACACCAAGCGCTGAAAATATATGATTGCACTTTTTTATAAACCTCCTGTTGGTTCTCAGTTCTTTTTTGTGCTTAGAAAATCCTCTAGAAGAACCTTGCACAACTACTTAGTGGGTGGAGACCTGCATCTAGCGGCCGACTCATCCTGAGGATTTCTAGAATCAAGAAACCTCCTTTCTTTTCAACACCACCTCAGTGGACAGTTTTAGTGACTAATATACCTGTCCACCTTAAATTTCCGTGGTCCACAATACAATTAGTAAGGGTACACTCATTGTTTAATTATTACAGTGGGATCACCAACAGACTTTTGTACATTGCTGCTAGTCCGAAATCATGCCATTCGAATCTTTAGAGACCTTCAAAGAAACAACCACATACCATCTCTGAGATCTAAATTGTGTTGACTAACCATTTGTCAAAAGGGGAACCTTAAAGTGGTCAGAAAGTAATAGAAGGGCCACAAGCATTGGGGGCCCACTTAATTGACAGACCTTGTAGTAAGTTACTGAACCAGTGGGTCAGTTCCATCTAACAAATCAGTGCCAATTTTGTAAAGAAAAAATAAACTGGGTGCGACTCTCTTCAAGCTTTGGGAGTAACTGTTGTGCAGTCCTTACCTTCATCAGTTTATCTTTTACCCACTCAGTCTATGTTTTATCTCAGGCCAAGCAACATTTACTTGATCATGGATGAGTGGGTTTTTATCTTACTTTGCTTTTCTCAGCTTCTTGAATATTGTATGAACTGTCATGTTTGTATTATCTTTATAATCTGTTATGTGTATTGCGTCTGTAACCTGCTTATTGGTTTTTGTGCACCTAATACATTTTCAGAAATGAAAAGAATATCCTGCATGGACATGCTAGCAAAGATTGGGTAAAGCTTTCACATGCTGGGGTGTAACTTAATGATAGGGCATTACAAAAAGGGGCATGCATCCTAAGAAGTGCTTCCGGTAAGTGCATTCAGGCAGTGAGGGTTGCTGCTGCTTTATGCTCTCTTGACTTTTGCCATTCATTTTTTGCTGCAGAAGATTACTCCGCACACCACCTGTAGATACGTACAAAAAGCTATGGCCTGCGCATTGCGCGCATGTCTCGTGAGAAGTGCTTCAGACAAGTGCCGTCAAGCAGTCGGCCATTCACTGGAGGCAACGGCAGCATCACTGGTTTGAGGCGGTAAGCCTTGTGTGTGGCTTTGCTTATTCGACTTTACACACTTCCATTTCCTGGTCAATTTAACTTGTCCAAGACACTGGATCTTGTTAAGATCACAGAGAATTTGTATGATGATGTGGCGGATATTGACTACATGAACTATTCGAGGGATTCTTATAGGGAGGAACCTTCTATATTAACTATTAGTAAAGCTATCTTTATCCTTTGTTCTAACATCTCACGTGAACAAAGAGATCTTTGAAATGTAGTCTATAGAATTTTTGATGTTATTTTGGAAAATAGTACTGGGGTTCACTTGTGGAGGTATTGCTGGATTCTCAGACCCCGGTATATTTATTTAATTTATATAATTTAAACATAATTAATTAATTTAATTGTTTTTCTGTAATGCGCATAATACCGTAGCTGAGTTCGGTTTCTAAGCGCAGATCCGGAATTCGAACTGTTGATTTGCGCGATCTTACTTCCAAGGCCAGCGTGTTGCCCCTGTGCTAACAAGTAATCTAAAAGCAACCAGCGGCGACTGATGCTCGAGTTGTAAATGAGGTGTTACATCTTGATGAAACTTGCCAGGACTCAGAGAATATTTTACAACTGAATAATGATATAGAGTACTGTGGATCTGCTACACAGCTGGGTGAAGGTTATGGTAAAGGTAATAAAACCAATGTGGAAGCGTAACAAAAACAAAAGAAACATCAAAATATGGGAATCAGAAACCAGCAAAAAAGTAATCCACAACCCCAAAAGCAGAACTCGGGATCTCTGGCTATTAGTTTGGCTTCAAATATTGTGCATGTTCAATCCTCTGATAGCTTTGAAGTTGCTAGACCGAACCCTCAAAAGAATAGGAAGCCTATTGGCTGTACATTAGATCATTGGGTGCAATCTGCAAAAAGACAGCAGAGTTATTCTGAGGATCAGCATGATATGTCACTTACTAGTTCCTTCACTTCCACTAGTAATTCGGGTGTTGAGATGGATAATGCCCCTTCTAAATAGGAGATCATAAAGATATAGTTAAAACTAATACGGCAAATGGTTCGCAAACTGTTGGAGAAAGTAATCTGGGACAAATCAGATTGGTCCCTTGGTTAAATCAAAAGTTTACTGGCCAGGTGAAAATTACTGAATTGTTTGCTATGGATGATAGCCCTTATTTAAATAGACAAATGCTTTTACATTTATTCCATCATATACCTCAATTAGATTTGATTAAATCAAAGGATATTACTTTTGGTGGAACTTCCTCCTTTAAATAGTACAACTAATTGGCCACTGGTGCACTTTATCTCTACTGTCACAGAGTATATGCTAGCTTTCACGCAAGAATATTTAAAAATGGGCTTTGAATTACCTACCATTAGTGATCATGAGGCAGAGTATGATATGGACCATGTATGGCAGATTATAGTGATTTAAGTAATTTAAAAATTACATAAAATAACAAGGGTCGATCAGTGCAACAAATGTCGTCAAATATATAGCATTTTAAATTGAATGAGAATGCAACAAATTGGGATTGGCTCCCTGCAGCCTTTTTAACTAAGACGTATTGAAATACAAATAATTATGAGGATATAGATTCCACAAACAAAGCTCCTTTTGTGTTTATTTCTTGTAACACAGGGGGCTTTCATTCCTAAACAGGAGGGGATTAAAATATTGAAGCAAGCACATTTTCTTGCACTTCAGGAAACGTGGCTGATACAAGATTTATTGATGGATACACTATATTACAGAGTTCTGCTTTGAAAAAATCTTTAGGTAGACCATTTGGGGGCCTTATAATGAGTGTTAAATCCTGTGAGGAGTTCATTGAATACTGGCTGCATTTAAGAAACCCTTATGTTCTTCTAGCAATAATAGTGATTATTATCATAGTGTCTCTCTAAAAAAAAAGTTTCAAAATGTATATGATCCGCCGGGAGCAGTGCACACGAAAGCTATTGTGAAACATGTTGATTTGATACTTTGTAAATAGCTACATGAATATCCGTGGTTGCATTACATTGTTCTGGAAGACTTGAATATGCAACATTCTGCTGCTGATGTGCATACAAAGCAGTATGGGAGCCCCTCTAATTACCTTGAGATATGTTGGTTCACCTTTATAGAGGGATGTGGTATGCAGTATTTGAATCCAACTGGCAACAGCTTTACTGATTCACCTCTCCCTATCTTTACATGGCACAATGGAAAACATGGATTCAAAACTGACCATATCTTCATATTACAGGATCTTAAAAGTTTGTTTACTAGTAATGAGATGGAAGTTAATGACCTAAGTGATCATGGGGTGCTTACATTTTACCTAGATTTCAAAATGTTAAGAGTACACTTTATATGAAGGATAATATTGTATGCAATAGACAAGGTAACAAATTGCTTTGGAATAGAAAAAATATAGATACATTTAATAACTTGCTATATTATAATTTTTCTTTTGGAGCATATGCTTAACAGGAGTAAGGGCTATTTTATTAACTGGGAAACTGAAGAAATTGTGGAGAAAATTGATATTGCGGTTAATTTTGTGTGTTGTCTGCTGAGGTGGTCAGTGTGCCCAAAAACGAAGTCTTATAATTTATATAACGCTGCCATTGCTGATAAGAAGCAGGAGTTAAATACCCTGACTGAATACCCTGACTGGAATAATTAAGAAAACAATTTTTGACAGTAGTATAAGGAAGAAGCGGATAAAACATTTCTGCATGAAATATAAGAATTGGCTTAGGGCCCATACAAATACTACCCATAATGCTAGATGGCAGATCATTTTCACAGCATTAAGATCTCGCCATAATCGAAAGTGTTGGTACTATGAGATCAAACATAATATGGGAAAGAATAAAGAGATCAATCCAATTCCAGAAAGGTTATGGATGGAGTATATAAGTGGGTTGTATTTTAGCAATCGGACTTCTAGCTGGCTGAATAATGATATCAATCAATGTAAGGAGCAAATGAAGGATTCTGCATTGTATATTTACATGGTGGAGGATATCCTGGAAATAATATTAAAGTTAAAATCTTCTCACGTTCCTGAGCCTGATGGAATCTCTAATATTGGTGCAAGGAAGTGGTTTGTGAAAGTGGTCTGTTGGTGGCGTTTCGGCTAGTCTCTCTGCAGTCTTTCTGCAGTATCCTTGGATTTGGAAGGAGCTACAAGCAGCAGTATCCATATTATCCATGGCACAGTGCAGATCATGGCGCGGAAGTGGTTTGCAAAAGTGGTCTGTGCTGGTCCGTTTGGGGGCAGGGACGGTAGATCATCTTTTCGTCCCCCCCCCTTCTTCATCCTTCCTAATGAAGTAAGAGCGTGTCCAATCAGCACGGGTGGATGAGGTGAGACCTGCGGAGCCACAATCTAAACATATGAACTGCTATAACTGTTGAAATGCCGCTTAGAGCCAGGGTTACTCCAAACCCACCATTACACACAATTCTAAGGTCTGTGGCCTTAGATCTGGGAAAGCTCACTCCCATCCAAACATCGGTGGAAAAGGAAACTTCCTGCTTCGTGTAAATGTGGTGGGAATGCCACTCATTCAGACCCTGTAGCAGCAACCCAAGGTGAGATGAGGGGTACAATTAACATGTATTTCCCCTCCAAGTCTGGGGGGGTTGGAAATCCACCAAACATGTCTATTGTGCAGGAGGATAGAGCCCCCTGCCAGGAGAGCCAGAGTTTTTCACAACGTGAAATTGACAACTATTCACTTGTCAATTTGTGCTACGCCCTTCATGGAAGCTTAGACAAATTACCTGCTAAGGATGTAGGTTCATAGAAAAACACACCTCCAGGGGAAATGGTAGCTACAAACACTGGGTGCCAAGTGGCTTTGAGTGAGGGTGGTTGCGATGAAGATTTAGAGGGTTAGAGACTATCTGGAAGCCCCAAAATGATTTATGTATCAAATGTTGACGTTGTACCATCGTCTGCTAGTGACATTTCTAGTCCGCAAGCCATTTCGGAAGATGACCCTAGGAGTGGACTCAGCCTAGGGGTCTTACAATTAGCGGTAAGAATTTTGCTGCAACATTGTGGGTCAATCCATGAAGATCTTAAAACTCAAGGGGCCATGATGACTCTACTTTTGGACCTGATTGGTTCAAATAAGAATCCTTCCTGCAATCCTACATCCTGCACTGAAGCTTCCAAAGTCCTTGTACAACACTGTTCTGTCATTGCACCAATGGATTGAAAAAGTGCGAATGAAGAGAATGAAGTGAGTCAAGTTTCGCAAACCAGCATACTTACCCATAAACAGCTTCAACAGAATAAGCGCCTTCAGACTTTGGCAGCTAAGGCAAAAAAAGTTCAGAATGCACAGGTGGTTGACATCGAATCCCATCCCCTTCATCCTACAATGAGATCAGACATCCCTAAAAACACTAAAAAGGCAAGGAAATGTGCTTCACGCTGTGAAAGCAAATCTGCTCATGGTGCTGGTACCCTGACCAGTTGGCTGATGAATGAAGAGGTCCCACAACAGGCAATCACTACAGTGCCTCCAATGCCTAGAGGCTGGCCCTGCGGACAGCAGAAAATGTTGGCACTGCCTTTGGTAATCCAAGAAGATGATGACATTTCCCAGAAATTCTGAGACATTAAGTCAACCCTTGTTGAAGAACAGGTGGTCTGGGTACTTGATCCCAAAGTTTTAACCATTGGACCAGTGACAGTAATGAAGGGTAATCGGAACCTGAATAGGACCGCCCTCATGGGGCTACTCTGTAAAGTCCCGTCTTTGAGACTTTTGAACAGTAGTGATTTTGATTTCATTGAACATCTAACTTCTTCAGCGGACAAGGCCACCAGGATCCACTGTTGCCTGCCCGAAACAACCTTTATGATTCGATATCACCAGGCATCTCTGAAGTATTTGGGATTCAGTTGGACAGAAAGGAGCACATAGATATAGCTCCTGTGTGCTGCCCCGAGTGTAAGCGCCCACAGCTTGTTGGGAAAGCACCCATCGTAAATGCAGCACTTGATTCGGGGGTCAAGTTTGATGACATCAAGGGCTGGGAATGGCTGCAGAGAGTCCTCCCCAAATCCAAGCAGAACCATTGAAGCTGTAAGATTCTGAGTTGGAACACTCTATTGTTTTTACACTGAATGGGTAAGGGGGGGTGCTGGAAATGCCCTTCTTGAATTAGACATTGTTGCTCTCCAGGAGACTTGGATAACATTTGATGTCAATATTGATGGGTTTGTTGTGTTTCAGTCAATGGCTTTTAAAGGGAGATAGGGCTGCCCGTCTGGGGGTGTCCTGATTGTGGTTAGGAATGATTTAAACCCCACACTAATTGGCCCCAATGACCTTGAACATATGTTAATTGTAAATATATTTGATCCGCCAGGTGAGGATGTTGATGAGAAAGTGTTTGAAAATTTAGATCAAGTCCTGGCTGACGGGGGAGATAGGGCGGACCACAACCCATTAATATTGTGTGGCGATTGGAATGCGAGATGTGTGGATAGATCTGAGGGGCCGGCTTTTCAGAATGTGTCAGAATCAAGTTCTATGCCACATCAAAAATCGAATGCCGGCAGGAGCAGTGGCTTAGTAACTTGAAGGTTTGGAATGTATTCTTGTTAAATGGACAAACACAGGGGAACTGTCCAGGCTGTTCAACCTGGTTTGCCTGGGGGAAAAAGGCAACATTGGATTAGTTTGGGGGTAACAACTGCCTATTGGAATTGAGCCATGGCTCTCGATGGTTGCACATGAAGAGGGGGTATGTAATAGAGCACCTACGTTGGTAAGTTTTACCAAGACTAATCAAGTCTTTGACATAAAGATCTGTGATTGGAAGCGTATTATGCACAGGGATACTCACCGCCATAGGTTGCGATTTACCGGAATGGGCAACTGGGGACTATGTGCTTCAAATTGCGCAAATTAAAAAGGAATATCGATCTTGGTTAAAAAAAAAACCAAAGAAACGATTAAAAGAATGAAATGGCAGCAGTTTGTCCAGCTGTATGCGAGACCTGATCCTGGAGCTACGTGGATATTATTGGCTAAGGCCAGGGGCGAAAAGGATAAGAACTGTGTTAATCCGATATGTGGAGGAACCTGGTCCACCCACATTAGCACAAAATGCTACAACCCCCTGGCTCCATGGGTATATCCAAGGGTTGACGTGACTTGGCCTTTGGAAATTAGCAGGAAGGCCTTGTGCTAGCTATAAATAAATGAAAGAAATCTAGAGCTCTGGAGCCTAATGACCTAGCTAATATGGTTTTAAAAGGGATCCTGAGAACTGGGCACATGTCATGTTTATTCTGTTTGCCCGGGTCTGAGGGAGCGGGTGATTCCGACCTCATGGCTGCAGACTGTTTTCGTACCCATCTACAGAAGGGAGAGCGATTGGATGTTAACAACTACAGGCTGCCATGTTGGATGTTACCGGTAAATTGTTAGTCCTAAAAGAACTACAGAAATGGGTGGCCGAAAATAATATCATACACCTGTTTCAGAGAGGATTCCACCCAGGATTAGGAACTACCCATACTATCCGAGCATTAGATTTCCTTTTTCAATCCACTCGGGAATGTGGCTTTTCTAGATTTTAAATCCGCGTTTGACCAAGTAAATAGGGAGACTCTTTGGGCCAAACCTATCAAGTTAGGTTGGCCAATATGGCTGCTGCATATACTAATGCATCTACACAGTAACAATCAGGCCGTTGTTAGGTTGGATAATGGGGGATGGTGACATCATTGATTAGAGTCAACAGGGGAGTCAAGCAAGGTTGTGCGTTGGCTCCCCTGTTGTACGGTCTATACATATCTGACCTTATTAGGTGTTTACTTGCAAAAGCCAAATGCCCCCCTAAGATTTGTCTGGTGCCAGCAATGCTATATGCCGATGATTTGATCATTTGTGACCGTAACTTAGTGGATATGAAGACTTTAAACAATGAATTGGCAATATATGGCAACAGGCCAAACATTTAAATACTGATTTGATTTCCTCGCTGATTGCCCTCCATTGGGTGTGGCTTCAGGTTAAACGAAGGTGGCCCTCCCAGTGAATAGTAGGGTTGAGAGTAAGTTAGAAACATGTGACCCAGAGGATGGGGCCACGAAGTTGAAATAACTTGTGTATGAATTTTGTATGAACTTTGATCGAAGACAATTTTATGGATTTTAGTAGTAAGGTATATATTTTGATATTAGACATGTGTTTGATGGAATTGGTTTTATGTTTCGCTTCATGTCTTCTATGCGTTATGAATTAGGTTATGTACGATAATTGATGGCGATTGAGAAATTGTAGATGATTTATTTTTAATTGTAATTTGTTGTATTGTATTAAGTACTTTTTATGTAAAGTTCAATTCAAACTAAATCACAATAAAGATATTATTATTATCATTATTATTATTATTATTATATTGTAATTAAGGGAGCGCCCGATCTCTGGGCTAGCTTATTACATCATATTCTATTAAAATTATTAGGACCGGTCTGAACCCTAAAGGATGGAAGAAATCCATTTTAATACGTATATAAATTATCGATTGCTGGAGATGACTGACTCAATCTTCAAGATATTCTACACATTTTTATTAAATAAACGTAATAACTGAACTATGAACACAAATCTCTTAAAATATCAGCAAGCAGGTTTCAGTAAGGGATTTGGGACTATGTGTAATATTTGGACTTTGCTCTATTTGATAAGAACGACCCTATCCTCAAAGGGATCAAAGCTATGCATTTGTTTCATAAACTATGCTGGGGCATTCAATACTGTCTTCCATGACATCTTTTGGAAAGAATTGGGGAAATGGGGATGTGACTTAGCTATGCTTGCCATAATCAAACAGCTGTATCAGGGTACTACGGTATCAATCAGATTGATGTTACGCTCACCTGGCTCCCACAGGGGCATCGATCGGACCCAGACAGCTGCAACCTCGTCCAACGTGAAGCGTAGTGCAGAGATGACAGACTGGACTGGACCACCTAATCTCGTCTGCTTGACCTGTAGAAGTATTCTCCTGCAAGTGGAGAAAGGGATTTAGCCACCCGTGTATTCTAGATATGGCACCACACTGTTCTCCCGACTAATCACCACAGATATTCACTTTCAGTAAGCTCACCTTATGTTTTTAAATGATGAGCTCTCCATCCTGCGTGGAATGCAGGGGCGCGTAGATACCAGTTACTTCACTGGTTTGAAGGCGTTGGAAGAGTTCCGGATGAATATTGACTCCGAGGTTCCAGGCGAGAACCCGTAAGTATAAAGTTCAAAGAGTTCAATATGTCCGATGTTCACTCTTGTACATTCCTTTCTTGTGTTGCAGCTGGATCCAAGGGAAGATTGTCTTGTGGCAGCTGATGGTGTTCAGGTAAGAGTCTGTATTACCCAACACTGTCCGGTAAAGATGCGTGTATTTAAATTGCTGGTTTCTCTCTCCTTACAGGTGCGGCGTAAGAAGTTGCGGTTTGTTACAGAATAATGCCTCCGGTTGTTAATCAGGTAAATCTATGGTGGAGAGGTTGTATTTGTTGGCTCTCTTGGCTCATCGTATGTTTCTTTTGTCCCCTAGATGGTGGAATTCGGCGAAGAAAATGATGGAGGCTGCACCGGATCGAAAAATGCTGTGAGGACTGGTGAGTATGGTGCGGCGCTGCAGCTGGCGATGCGACGCGTGAAGAATAATGTCCTTTTCAAGTTCAAAGACTTGATGGATCCGGAATTCAGGTAAGGATTGAAATAATATCTGTATTCTAACCTTTCCTTCTTCTTTCTTCTATTGCCAGGAGCTCTGGATTCGAGAAGGGCGTGGCTGAAGACTGGATGCTGACTGCAGGCACGGTGAGCTTTACGCTGCTGGATACAGAATAACGCAAAGCATGTGCTGCTGTTCGGGCGTGGTTTAAATAGCCTTCAAAGTAGTTCCAGGTAAGAAGTCCCTAGAACTACACCCGAGCAAAAAATAGTCCCTGTAGTAAAATAGTCCATCCAGGCCTCACGTTGGCTTGGATTCATTTGCAGCATGGTCTGCATGAGGTAAGTAAAGTCCATGAGCCTGGCGCCTATGGTGCCAGGACTGATTTCTATTATGATCCTGGCGCTGGGGTTTTATTAAATATCTGGATGCCTGCTCCCGGGGCTCATGGGCTTGATCCGGATGCCCGGGGGTAGGCATCATGACAGCACTCCCCCCCAAGGCCCCTCCTAAAGTTGCTCTTCCCCTTGGTCTTGGTTTGTCTGGGAAGTTTCGATGGATTTTCTTCACCAACCGAGGTGCATGAACGTGGTCACTAGGCTCCCATGACCTTTCTTGTGGTCCGTAACCCTTCCAGTCGATTAAATAAAAAAGTCTTCATTTAACCATCTCAGAGTCCAGGATATTTTTTACCTCGAATTCAGGTTCTCCATCTATTAGGATGAGGTCAGGTGGTTTGGTTAACCTTGTCCCAGGTTGAACTGGTTTTAAAAGTGAAACATGAAAGACAGGATGAATCCGCATATTAGAGGGTAATTCCAATTTGACGGCCACCGGGTTGATAATGGCCTTAATGGTGTAAGGTCCCAAATATCTAGGATTGAAAGTTTGAGTTCCCTTTAGAGGTATATGTTTTGTAGCCAGCCAAACTTGATCTCCAATCTGGTATTGTGGAGTTTCACTTCTATGTCGATCAGCATTTTCTTGTATTTCTCCTTTGCTTGTTTCAAGTGTTCTATTGCTTCCTTAAAGGCTTGTGCAATAGTAGAGTGCAGATGAGTCACTGCAGGGATTTCTAAGTGTTGAGGCGAATCGAGTTCTGAGGTTCGAGGATGATGTCCATATATGGTATAAAAGGGGCTTTGTCCGGTTCCTGAATGTATGGAGTTATTGTATGCGTATTCGGAAATCCATAAAATATCTTTCCAATTGCTTTCGGTTTGGTGTAGCATACAATGTAGGTATTGTTCAAGAGTCTGGTTGGTCCTCTCCGTCTGACCATCAGTTTGGGGGTGGTGACTGGTTCATAGCATTATGTCGATTTGAGCCAATTGACAGCATTTGTTCCAAAATTGCAAAATGAATTGACTACCTCGGTCAGAGATCAATACGGAAGGAAATCCATGGATTCGAACAATGTTTTCGAGAAATTCCTTGGCCAAAATTGAAGTGGAAGGTAATCCTTTCAAAGGAATAAAGTGGGCCATTTTGGAAAAAAGATCCACAATAACTAGAATGGTGTTAAATCCATTACACGGAGGTAGATCTGTAATGAAGTCTAAAGACAAGGTGTGCCATGGTGTAGGTGGAATATCCAAAGGTTGTAAAAGGCCAGCTGGTTTTTTCTTCTGACTTTTGTTTTGGGCGCAGATACCACAAGACATCACAAATGACTTTACGTCCTTCGCCAGGTGGGCCACCAGAATTGTCTTTTAATTTTAGCTTCAGTTTTTGCGATACCTGGGTGTCCTTCCATAAGGGCGTCATGATAATTGGAGATGACTAGTTCTTGTAGTTCCTTGTGTGGTAGAAATAGACGTCCTTGATAGTAAGGTAGGTCATTGATGACTGAATAATCTTGGCCTTTCTTTACCCAGTCCTGCAGGGCTGCTGGATCGAAAAGTTGTTGGATTTTTAAATGAATGTCTTCTAGAATCTGTAGAGTAGTTATGCCAAGAATTCTTTGTTCTGAAATTATAGGCACCGGTTCCGGGTTCGAATATACTTCTCCCATCCCTATTCGGGATAAGGCATCTGCCTTGCCGTTTTAAAAACCTGGTCGATAAGTGATCACGAAATTGAATTCGGCAAAGAATAATGCCCACCGAAGTTGATGCGATGATTGGGCCTTGGCTGTTTTCAAATACTGCAGATTCCTGTGATCGGTGATTACAGTGATGGTATGCCTGGCTCCGAGAAGATAATGCCACCAAGCCTTGAAGGCAGACTTGATGGCTAATAACTCCTTATCAGTAACCGCATAGTTTAATTTGGGTGCTGAGAACTTTCTTGACCAGAATGCTACTGGATGAAGTTGACCGGTTTTGGGATCCTTCTGGGACAGGACAGCTCCCATGGCTAAACTGCATGCATCGGTTTCAACTATGTATGGAAGCTCAGGGCGTGGATGCTTTAAGACAGGTGCAGACGTGAATTTCGATTTTAGCTCTTGGAAGGCTCTTTCAGCCTCTTCAGTCCACAAAAAACGTTTGTTTTTTCGCAAAAGTGCTGTGATGGGGTGTACAATATGTGAGAATTCAGGAATAAATCTGGGATAGAAATTAGCAAATCCAAGCATGCTTTGTACCCCTTTAACTGAACTGGGTGATGGCCACTTGAGGATTACGTCCACCTTTTGAGAGTCCATTCGAACTCCTTTTGGAGTCAGGATAAATCCCAGGAATTCAACTTCTGTAGAATGAAAAACACATTTCTCCAATTTTGCGTATAACTTGTGCTGGCGTAGTTTCTCAAGGACTGCACGAACGTGCTTCACATGGTCTGATTCTGAGGAGGAGTACACTAGAATATCGTCTATGTATACGACAACACAGACGTCAATGAGTTCACAAAGGACATCGTTCATAAAATACTGGAAGGCTGCTGGTGTATTGCGCAACCCGAAGGGCATCACCTGGTATTCGAATAACCCGTACTTGGTGCAAAAGGCAGTCTTCCATTCATCGCCTTTCTTTACACGTACCAGATGATATGCCCCTCGGAGGTCTAACTTAGTGTAGATACAAGCATCCTTTACTTGGTCTAGTAATTCGGGGATCAGAGGCAATGGGTATCGGTTTTTTACCGTAATCTGATTTAATGTGCGGTAGTCTATGCACGTTCTAAGGTCACCTTCCTTTTTAGGCACGAAGAATAGAGCTGAGGATGCAGGAGATTTGGATGGACGAATGAAGCCATTAGCAAGGTATTGGTCCAGATATTGTCGTAGGTGAAGATTTTCGGGTTCCGTAAGGGCGTAGATTCTACCTCATGGAGGTTGTGCACCGGGTACTAGGTCGATTTGACAATCGTATGATCTGTGAGGTGGTAAGGTATTTGCCTGTTCTTTTTGAAAAACATCCTGAAATTCTTGATATTCCTGAGGTAACTGCACAACTGGATTAGTGACGGTGGCCAGGCTTTTGTTCAAGGTTTTTTCCGGGTAACAGGTGTGTGCACAATCTGGGAAGGTCACTCTCTTCTCTCGCCAATCAATACAAGGATTATGTGTTTCCAACCATGGCATTCCCAGAATTATTTGGTATTGCGGGGCCTTGATTAAATCAAACACAATAGTTTCTCGATGCCCATCTTGACCCAACACTGTCAGCTCAGTAGTGGAATGAGTTACAAGCCCAGAGGCAATTTCAGTTCCATCGACTGTGGTGATGACATCCGAAGCGGTCTTTTTGCAAAGGGGTAGATTCATCCTTGACGCCAATTCGTGGTCCATGTAGTTTCCTATGGTCCCGCTATCAATGTATACCCTTACTGCGTGCATACGTGATGGCTGCCTTGGATCAATTAGGACCATTGGTGTAATTAGGTGGGAGGTCTCGAGTGTCCTTCTTTAAGCTCGGCAAGCAGACCTCTACGCTTGTCGGGCGTGGTCGTTTCCCGAATCAGGCTCTATTTGACTTTTGGCAGCAACTCCTACTACTTTATTGGGTGGTTTTATAGGGCAATCCCGTAGAAAATGTCCTGCGGTTCCACAGTGCAGACACAATGGCATCTGCCGTCTCTTTTCTCTTTCCTTTTGAGTTAAGGGTCCTTTAACCCCCCGATCTGCATAGGTTCTGATGCATCTGTTCCTTTGGGGGTAACATTGGGTTTAATCCATACCCGACTCTCGAACTTAGCTCGATCAGCCTTTCTATTCTGAAGTCGGTGGTCTAACTGGACCACTAAGTCTATGTATTCTGCGCAATCCTGAGGTGGGTTCACAACTTGAGCCAAAACATCTTTGAGTACTCCCCGAAGCCCACGATGAAATAATGTAATTTGTTTCTCCTCAGGCCATCCGGTTTCCACCACCAACCTATTGAAGGTTGCGATATATGTTAGCAGATCCTGATTACCCTGTCGTAGGGATAAAAGTTCGTTATCCAGGGCCTGTCCCTGTGAATGTCTGGCGAATAGTCTTTCCATGCTTCTTTGAAAACCCTGAAAATCCTGAAGAAGAGGGTCATCCTGGTTGACTAGTGGAATTGACCAGTCAGCTGCGCTGCCACTAAGATATGATAGTACAAAGGCTACTTTGGCTTGGTCATTTGGAAAAGCTCCAGGTCTGCATAAAAAGTGCAAGCGGCATTGATTCATAAACACTGCAAACCTTTTTGGAGCCCCAGCAAAGCGTTCAGGTGGAGCTAAAGGAATAGCCCCTGGTAGGATTACTTGCACAGGATTGCTCAATGAAACAGGAGCTGGGCTTCCCCCGAGTCCAGGTAGGGGTGTTTGCCCAGCTTGATTTTGCAGCAGTTGTCTAGCAAGATCATCTGTGCGTTCCTTTGACACAATCAGTTCTCTCCTGAGGGCATTAGTCTCTTGGCGCGCAGAGTGCACTTCCGCCGTAAGTTCCCCTAATAATTTGGCTAGTTGGTCTGTTTCGGAGGTTTCCATAACGCCGGGTGGGGATTTGTAGATTGGCTTCGCGTTCTGTTACGCTCACCTGGCTCCCACAGGGGCGTCGATCGGACCCGGACAGCTGCAACCTCGTCCAACGTGAAGCGTAGTGCAGAGATGACAGACTGGACTGGACCGCCTAATCTCGTCGGCTTGACCCGTAGAAGTATTCCCCTGCAAGTGGAGAAAGGGATTTAGCCCCCCGTGGATTCTAGTAATGTCACCCACTGTTCTCCCCACTAATCACCACCGATATTCACTTTCAGTAAGCTCACCTTATGTTTTTAAATGATGAGCTCTCCATCCTGCGTGGAATGCAGGGGCGCGTAGATACCAGTTACTTCACTGGTTTGAAGGCGTTGGAAGAGTTCCAGATGAATATTGACTCCGAGGTTCCCGGCGAGAACCCATAAGTATAAAGTTCAAAGAATTCAATATGTCCGATGTTCACTCTTGTACATTCCTTTCTTGTGTTCCAGCTGGATCCAAGGGAAGATTGTCTTGTGGCAGCTGATGGTGTTCAGGTAAGAGTCTGTATTACCCAACACTGTCCGGTAAAGATGCGTGTATTTAAATTGCTGGTTTCTCTCTCCTTACAGGTGCGGCGTAAGAAGTTGCGGTTTGTTACAGAATAATGCCTCCGGTTGTTAATCAGGTAAGTCTATGGTGGAGAGGTTGTATTTGTTGGCTCTCTCGGCTCACCTTATGTTTCTTTTGTCCCCTAGATGGTGGAATTCGGCGAAGAAAATGATGGAGGCTGCGCCGGATCGATAAATGCTGTGAGGACTGGTGAGTATGGCGCGGCACTGCAGCTGGTGATGCGACGCGTGAAGAATAATGTCCTTTTCAAGTTCGAAGACGTGATGGATCCGGAATTCAGGGAAGGATTGAAATAATATCTGTATTCTAACCTTTCCTTCTTCTTTCTTCTATTGCTAGGAGCTCTGGATTCGAGACGGGCGTGGCTGAAGACTGGATGCTGACTGCAGGCACGGTGAGCGTTACGCTGCTGGATGCAGAATAACGCAAAGCATGTGCTGCTGTTCGGGCGTGGTTTAAATAGCCTCCAAAGTAGTTCCAGGTAAGAAGTCCCTAGAACCACACCCGAGTAAAAAATAGTCCCTGTAGTAAAATAGTCCCATCCAGGCCTCACGTTGGCTTGGATTCATTTGCAGCATGGTCTGCATGAGGTAAGAAAAGTCTATGATCCTGGCGCCTATGGTGCCAGGACTGATTTCTATTATGATCCTGGCGCCTAAGGCGCCAGGACTGAACCCAGATAGCCCCCAGCCGGGGCTGCTGGAGTTTTATTAAATATCTGGATACCTGCTCCCAGGGCTGATGGGCTTGATCCGGATGCCCGGGGCTAGGCATCATGACAATTGAACCATGAAAGTTTGCTATCACGGCCGATTGGTACTAATCATGGATTACAGCAGGGTTGCATTTTGACACTAGCACTTTATAATTTATAGGTGTCAGATATGTATGAAATGTTAGAAGATTGCAATCATTTCCCACTTCGATTGGTACCTGCTCTCTAAACTGGCTTTCATATGCAGATGACACCATTATTTTAGATAAAACTGCAATAGGATTACAACACAGTCTACAGGCCCCAGCGGGATACTCCAAAGCTAATGAATTGGTACTAAACTTGAAAAAGATCAAAATTATGGTAATAGGTGAGCATAGGAAGAACACTGGGAAATATGTGTGGAAGATTGACATGGTTCCTATTGAGGTGGTTGAAGAATGTATGTATCTTGCGGTCCCCATTAAATATTGTTTTGATAGGAATGTATTGATTAAAACTATTGTACCTAAAATCCAAAACAAATCCTGCATAATTATAGCATTTTGATCCTCCCACGAGGGCAAGGGTGGTATATAGAAAGACTACTGAAGATTCATAAATCGAGCATAAGCCCAGGGATCTTATATGGTTTAGAAGTTTTTGACAAAGAGGGACCTTAGGTGGCTTGAATTATTAGAAGGCAAACTGTGGCGCTCCTGCTTGGGACTACCAAATTGTGTCCCAGTGGATGTCATTCGCTGTGAACTTGGTCTGACCTCCCTGCCTACATTATGGAAGTTTGCACGAAGCACTTTATATTTAAAAATAAAGGGAGATAATGAAGATGTTGCGTCTCTGTACAGCCCATTTATAAGAATGTCAGTGGGGACTACTACTGCTTTTAATATGTTTAGGGATTTTATTCGTGCAGTGGAAGGTTTTCATAGTTTGATTGATTTTAAAATTGAAATTCCTTTTAACCTAGGTTGGTCATTAAAAGGCATGAAGAGTAAAGCTATCCTTTGGAATAGAACTTGGATTTTGAGTAACCTGATGAATAAAATCAGATATAAGGAATACATAAAACAAAGCTTTCCTTTCCCTAACCCTTTCAGCTACATCATTAAGGCAAATAGGGGACAACCAAGATGTTTTAGTATGTGTCTTAGGTTTAATATATCACATACATATGAATTTATTGGAGCTTGGAAAAAGATTTCATATTATATGAGAATATGTAGGCTTTGTGGTGTGGGTATAGAAACCTGAGACATGTTTTAACATATTGCCCTGCACTGATGCATTTGTATAGGAAGAGTTATAACAAATTTGCTAGTAGAATTGAACAAATTGAAACCGATCAATTCTGGGCAGCTATTTTTTCAGGAGACTACTTAGTGATTACTGCAGCTGCTTATTGTTTTGGAAGGATATTGGGAAAGTCATTCTTAAATTCTAAAGCGTTTAAATTATAATGATTGGGAATATCTTTATTTTGAAGGATGATTGTAATTTATATGTTCAACATGTATTTACATGTTGTCATTTTGTATGTGTATATACATGTGCTTCAAAGTATGTATTATTCTATTGTGTTTGTAATGTATGTTTATATTGTATGCGTAAAAGCTTTCATTTTGTAAACCAAATACACTAAATTAAAAAAAAGATATATAGAAAATCCAGTGATATTATGAAATGGTGGTGGAGGACTGTGTGGTGCTGGTACACTCAGGGGAGGATATCCGCATTACTGGGATATTGTGGGATGTATTTACCCATGCATCCGAGCCATACCTCAAAACTGTGCAGTACTGACATGGAAAACATCATGATGGCCAGAGCTTCCCAGAAAATGCACAGGGAAATGCATGAAGAATAGGCTGCCACTCATTTTTGCCGCTGTTATGGGCACAGAAGGAAACTGCCTAAAACCACCATTGGACTACCCACACAGTAGTCTGAAACCATTGGGAATGGCAATGCTGATTGCCAAATGCAACCTAGAATTGTGGGGAATTCATTTTCTTAAATCCCAAAAATGGGTGCAGTACCAGTACTCACCACTATCCAAAAGCCGGCAGTTTAAAACCACCATGTGTTTCTCTGAAGGCAAGCCAAAGTGCCTATTTCAAACATTGCAATATGTGCAAAATATTCACTGAACACCAGCAGACATTTGGTAGAATGGAGTTTTGTGTGCCTACAAAATCTGGGAAATGAAGAGCCCAGAACAATGCTTATAACAAAACTGGCTGAGCTATGGAGTCAGCAGTTTAAGTTGCACTGGATTTAAAGACACTAAAATCGAAAATGTTTAGATTAAATGAGTGACCTATGTTTGATATCACATGCCTTTGTAACTGTTGAAATGTCATAGTTTTGCACTTAGACTCAGCATCCTAGCTGCATGTGTAAAATTGCAAGTTAAGTTAAAAAGCAACAAAAAACCTGCCAGTTAGCTGAAGGTCTGGCTTAAGGAACTTGATTTTGCTTGGCAGCTACCCCCATCAGGAGTGAAACTTGAGTCACCACTGTGTTCCCAGGCCAACCTTCCTTTTGCTGCCCACACTAAGGATATGCCATCTATCTGATAATTGAATTACCTGTGCTCTGCAGGAGAGTGAACAAAGCCCTCTTCACTCAGGCAAAGGTTTTATTACGCAGTCGTAAAATGTAGCTTCCTCTTGGCAGGAGCTGGGAGGGGCACTGCCTGTGAGAGCAAGCTGGCTTGGCAGAACTGGATTAACCAGTATTTCTACCTTGTGCTGAGAGAAAACCACACCCCTTTGTAGCCAGAATATTGTTTAGAAAAAGATTAATAACTCATGGTGCGGACATGTGAAAATTTTATAAATGATTCCATAATTCTTGTGATTTTTCTGCCCACAGTTTAAGAGGTTTTTAGAACTGGTGGTATGTTCAGGGGGGTGTCAGCGGAAAAGTGGGGATAACTCTAAATGTATGCATGTTAAAAATCTGAAACTTCATCAGTTAATGTCCGTACTCCCTGCGCACATGTATGTAAAGTTGGGTCAATGTCAGAAATTGCAAAATCAGTTAAAAAGTGAAATATGTGCCATTTCTGAATGCAAGCTCCCAGGAAGAGCAGAGTTTGAACAGGGGATACCTCCTGTAATGCATGATGGGTGCATATGATTTTAAAACAATATGTACCTCTGCAAATATGTATTTGTTTCAAATCTAGATTTGTGTGTAAGTTGACAGGAGGAGTGGACTTTCTGCAGGCTGTAAAATGACATCACTCTGACTCACAGTTCATTCCCCAATCAAATGATAAATGGAAGTTTGACCAATTAGAAGCTGAGAGAGAGGTAGGGTCAGTGATGCTAGAACACACCCACATTCTAAACACATAAAAGCAGACAGACAGGACAGATAGGGACCTTCAAAATCCATCTGCCGCTGGAAGCTCTGCCGGAAAAATCCGTACTTTACCTCCATCAAACCTCCAGAGAGCCAAACTAGAGACTTCAATCTATCCAGAACTAGAGACCCAGACCAGAGAACCAGAGAGAGCTGACCCAGATCACTGTGAAGTGCAGAGACCAGAGGCGAGTCTAAAACCCTGACCAGATCCGTGATGAGGCCCATTTCACTCAAGAATATAGTGTGAGTACCTAGAAAACTGTGCAGAACCAATCTCTTAGTTAAAATAATATAATTCAATCTATTTAATCTAAGTAGAACTGCCTCCTAACTGTCACCTGTCATTTGTAAAGCTGTCACTTGTCATTTTCTAGTCGCAAGCTGCACTTGTCTTTTTGAACTTTAAAATTTCAAATCTGAAAAACGACCTTCACAAAATCGCTCATATCTCCGCAACCGTTTGTGCTAGAGACTTGCAATAACTTTTATTTGAAAGCTTAGAATCTTAGCTTTGAATCGCACCTAGAACCGCATTCCTACCCCTTATAGTTTTACCGCAATCGCGGAACACGTATCCGCGAATTTTACCGCGATTTGCAATTTCTTCACGTGTAAAAAGACAGCAGTTTTGCTTTTCCATTTGCCAGAAATTCGTTTAACCTGTTAACTATCCCTGCATCATTGCTAGTGTGAGCCTGGACTAATATTAACTAGATACCACTCACCCTGAACCTCTGAAAGGGAATTAAAAAGCATTTCCAGCATATTTCTCATCCATTGCTAGCACATATCAAAGCATTTGGGCCTGTGTTTTCAAAACTCCTATCTGTGTTTTAAACTTCTGTTGTCTAAGCTTGGGGGGGATTGAACTGATTACATTGATTGCATTTCTGAGAACTGTGTGCTTTCCTCCCATTCCCTTGCATTGCATAAAGAGGGGGGGAGTGAATAGCCAGAGAAAAGTGATTACATTGTTTTGTTGAAATCATATCAAGTTGTTTTCTATACTGCATTTCATTCATTCAACCTTGCAATTCCTTGAACCTTATAAAGCATTCTCTACCACATTATACTTCTGTACCTATTTACCAGTGTGCTATCTTATCCATTTCATGTCAACTCATTAGTGATTATAAAGAAGCGTGTTAGTGCCAGATTCTCCGTTGTTAATATTTATCATATTAGATTAAGTGTGATATTCAATTATTAATTTATTATAAAGTGTGATCTATATATCTATTGTTAAATTATCAAATAAACCTTTTAACTTGCAAAACAGAACTACTTCTCGGCTCAGTGGGGTCAGGGGGATTCCAAGAGAGGGGTGTTATATAGGGGTAGTCATCCAGAACGTATGAACTGGACCTAAAGATATATCCATAAGGGTTTTCATTCAGTATTCTAGACTAGGCGTTGACTTAGCTGTAGTGCTGAATTGAATCCTCTTACAAATTGGGGGCTCGAGCCGAGACGTTGGGTTAGATTTACCACTTGTGCAGCTTAATACAGTGTGCTAACTGACGGGATACATACATCCGGTCGGATCACCACGCTGCATTACGCTGTGAAGCATTCCTCAAAAGGGACACTCCAAGAAAAGTTCTGTTCTGCAAAAATAAAATACTAACTTCTGTAAGTCAGGACAGAGACCAATCTCTAGAATGACGACCTTAGTAGACATGAAAATGGCCAGAGAGCACCTCTTGCATAAGCTATTTGTGAGAGGTGAATGGACCGAACAGGGCCAGGATGCGTGGTTGCAGGCAATCACACAACAGGTCACTGAAACAGGGTCAGATACATATAGAGATCAGGGTCCCTTACATGTGGCCCTGAGTGAACTATATATGGCTCCTAAAGCCAAAGAGGAACACAATAAGATTGCCAGGATAGCAGCATACCTGTACCTATATATGGGAGACATGCAGGATAGATGTGCTGAAAGCCAAAATCTGGCAAATAGGCAACAGATGGCATTACAGAAGGCCCAATCTGATCTGGACTCTTCTGAGCAGAGGCTGCAGAGGAGCCAGGAGGCAGAAAATGATAGTAGGCAATATATCATTAAAATAAAAGAGGATATGGGCATCCTACAACAGGAAAAGACAGACCAGGATACCCGATTTCTGGCCCTGCAGAAGGAGCACCAAGACAGTTTGGACTCCTTACTGCAGAACCAGAAAAAGCTGGAGCAACAGATCAATTTCAACAGGGTATGTGCTGAGCAGGTAGTCACCCTGCAAGGCCACCTAGATAGAGTGAAGGCGGAGAGCAACAAACTAATTCTGAAAGACCTGGATACCCAGGCAGAGTTTGATCAGGAGCGCCAGAATGCTGGTGCCTTCCAAAGGCAAAGGGACGACCTGACGGCACAGATGCAGGCTCTTAGTCAGGAAAGGGATACCTCAGGCCAGGAAGTCTGCCATTTAAAAAGAAAAATGGAAGAAAATCACCTGGCCCACCAGGGACTGGGTGACCTCCAAAAAGAACACCAGAACTTGCTAGAGCACACCAGGAGGGTGGAGGATGCTCTAGCAAGAAAGGAGCAGGCCAATAGGGACACAGCTCAGGAGGTAACCCTCCTGCAGCAAAGACTGGCCCAGTTCTCCAGGACCAACCAGGAAGCACAGAGGGAAAATGAGGCCCTCTGTCAATACAATGATAGGCTCCAACAACAGGTAGCGATGCAGGAGAGACTGATAGAGTCGAGTAAGGCCTTAACAGAGGAACTGAAAGCACAAATGCAGGCTCTTGCATTGCAACAGGGAGCAGGGGCGGATAGAGATGAGGTCCGCTGGGAAAGAGAGACTCCTGACCATAACCGCAGGAGCCCTAACACCAGGGGCCTTCATCTCCCCCAGTCCCTGGACTCTACCACCCCCATGTCCCCTGGCGCACATGAGCACAGGGCCACAGGGATGGCAGATTACTATCCAGCTAAGAGTATGGGGCTCATAGGCCAGTACCACTCAGGAATGGAGGGGTGGGCATCCGGGTATGGGCACCCAAGTACAGTACAGTTCAATGGGGAACCCCAGGAGAGTAGGCCCATTAAGGGCATCCTGAAAACCTCTGCCCAGTTAGGTCAGTGGAGGGGGTACCCATCAAATCCTGGCAGCAAGGAGGAATCTGAAGACTCCTCTGAACTGCGCAGGACACAGGAGACCAGGTCCCCACATTCTGCCAGCCATTCCCAGGCTCGCAGAATCCAGGAAAACCTGGAAGAACAGAAGGGAACCTCTGGGAGCAGTGCCTCTGAGTCCGAGGAAGAATGGACAAGGGTTACCCGAACCAAAAAGGCCAATAAGACAAAAAGGGCATTGCTTAAGGACCCTTTAAAGCAGATTAAGGCGATCAGGAGCGTCATCACGCCTTACCATAAGAACGCTAAGTATTCTGTTTGGGAGCACTTAGAGTTGTTTGAACAAATGATGGAGACTTTCCATTTGAAGGACAGCCAAAGCTGTATTCAATATGTAAAGTGGACCTTCTCCCCGGAATACTCCAGTTTCTTTGCGGGGCTGGAGGACCAAAATCATTTAAGATGGTCCACCTATAAGGCGGCCATCTTGAAACATTTTTCTGTTCACAGAAATCCTCAAGAGGCTCGCAAGGCAGCCTACAATTTGCAATGTGGGGAGGATCAGGCCCCACAAGAATTTGTGCAGGAGTTAAAGCGGGCTTTTGCACAGACCACAAGAAGGGTGCGCACGGATAGCAGGGAATTTATAAATACGTTTTTCCATGCCTTGCCCAAATATATCATGACCCAGCTCGTGAGGGATTTTCACGAGAAAAGATCTTTAGACTGGGTCATTGAACAGGCTACCCGGATCTATGAGGTGCAGAAACCGATAGATAGCAAAAGTAATGCCCAGAAAAACCCCAAAGCCAACAGCACCCCTGCTGCTGCCAAGGTGGCAGAGGTAAAGGTCACCCCCGTTTTGGATTTGGAGATGGGGGGGCCTAAAAACCTGCCTGCACCTAATAATGCTAGGCCCAGGAGGTCCTCGGGCCAGTCACAGACAGGGAGCCAAGGAGGCAGCCCCACAAATGGGGTCCCTCGCTCTCCTGATTATGTAAGTCCCCGTTACAAGGGAAATCGACCCATCCTGGGTTATGTGTGGACTCCTCCAGCCCAAGGGGGGGGATCCAGCCAAGCACCTAACCCAGGGAACTTCCCTCCAAACTTCCCACAGGAGGGCAGAAATTTACCAAACCCTGGGCAGAACTTTTTCCCCAGATATCCACCCGACTTTCAGCCCCAAAACCATCCATCCTTCTTTCCCCAATTCCCTGAGACCAGACCACTGAATCCGGGAGAGGGGAGGCCAAGGGTGGAGGGGTACCCAAATCTTCCCAACCCGGGGTATTACCAGAGGAGGGACAGCTACCCTTCCCGGGATCAGCCCAGGGGAGAAAACAGGGCCCCGTATCAGCCTGAGCGGGTTTCCCAGTTAGAGCGCCAGGTTCAAAACATGGCGCGGGATATGGGTCACATACTGAGGGCTCAGCAGAACCCTCAGATCAGCTTGCCGGCGCAGAACGCACCCAACTCTGGACCTGGTGCTCCAGAACAATGACGGGGGCAGCACCCCGATAACTCACCGGTTCCCAGGGAGGAGGCACAAAGGGAAGGGGGGTGTAAAGCCTTGGAGGAAGCTTCCTTCCTCACTTGTAAACAGCCCCTGGAAACCCAGGAACCAGAAACAAAATCTCTTGCCCCTGAAAGTCTGCCTCCTAAGGAGCAGAGGGGGGGTAGGAGAAACAAAAGACCCAAACAGACTCAGTTTGAGGAGGAGGTACAGATCTTCCAATTTGAGGGAGAGGGATCCTCAGAGGATCCTGGGAAAAGGATCTTCTCCTTCAGAGAGGGGGGAACTCCTCCCAAAGAAAAATGGGTCCCTAGGGATGCAAATCCAGACTGGGGAGATGTGGAGACTGAGCTACCGCCGCCCACCATCTCATCCCAGAACCAACAGCAAGAAAATCCCCTGGTTCAAACCCATCCTGGTGACTGCCTCCAAAAAGGGGGGGGCGGCCCAGAACCGGAGCCAGGGGAACCCACAATGGCTCTGATCTCCAGTTGCCAAATTTTTCTTTCAGATTCCCAAGGCTCTCCACAGGATTCTGCCCAAATCTCTTCGCTAGCGATGTCCAAAACCAGAAAATTAGCCCACCAGTTGTCCAAAAATGTGCATTATCTGTGCCCCCTTGAGGAGAAGGAGGGAAGATATTATGCCCCGGTACAAGTACAGGGGCAGGGTACAATCTCGGCACTGGTGGACACTGGATCTCAAGCTACCCTTCTGTCCAGAAGGGCCTTTGATGAACTGAATGCAGGAAGGGGAGAGGATTACCAAATTCCTCTCACCTCTCTTCCGGGACAACTACAGAACTTTGACGGGAAGGAAATTCCCGTTGAGGGGACTGCAGACTTGGACATTAAAATTGGGCGACATAAGTTGAAACACCCGGTCATAGTTGTGACCCCGGAGGGCACCCCTTGTTTACTAGGGAATGACCTCCTGAGAAGGTTGTCACCCCTAATAGATTGTGTAAACAAGGTCCTCTGGACCCAGACTAGCCGACCAATAAAATTAAAACAGAGTGTCAACCATGTTAGTTTAAACGGCACCTGCCACATGGTTGAACAAAAATCTGACCAAGTAGAATTTCACTTCCAGAATAACCAAATTCCAGACGTGACAGTAATAGCAGTAGGACAACAGACTGGTGATGGGGGGTCCTCTCTATTTCTGAAAATCAACCTTCCTTCCAGTCTTAAGTGGTATTCCACGCTGGAAGGAAACACTCTGAAATTCTATACTAATCCACAATCAGAAACTCCCACTCCTATAGTCCAGAAAGATGTGAAATCAGCTCAGAGCCTGGCTGATATTCAGCAAATTGGAGAGCAGTTGTTCATCCCTGTTCAGTTAAATGATGGGAAGGACTCTGTTCTCGCTCGAGTGTGTGTGAACAACGGTAAGAGCTTCATCAGCGAAGCCATGTTTCGCCAACTCCCAAAAGATCCAGCCATTCCCACCTTCAAACTGATAGACAAATGGGAAATGGACCTGGAAGCACCTAATTCCAAACATCTCCTGCCAAGCAGGTGTATGCTCAAAATCTCCATTGGCAACAAGAGCATAGTCCACAATTGTTGGGTCGTGCGAGACGTCCCTGCCGCCTTTTACTTAGGCAGTGACATTCTCAATCGCTTTGCCATTAGTTTGGACCTAATAAACTTCAAAGCTTGGTCCCGATTAGCGGATAATCCCATGGGCTTTGATGATCCAGAAAAAGCATTTAGGTCAGCTCAATTGCTACCTTATGCAGTTGAAATTCAGGTTAAAGAGGAAGTCACCATCCCAGAAAGGACCCGACAATTCTCCCTGGAAGTGAAAGTTAAAAGGGGACAAGAGTTGAAAAACCCTGATGCTTACATACATCTAAATGCTTCTCTCCAACAGCAAGGGTTGGGGGTAAACCCAACACCATTAGTCAACATAGAACATGACACCATTCCAATAGAGGTGGATAACAGCGACTTAAAGAGTATTACTCTAGCCGCAGGCACCATTATTGGAATGGCGGTTGATGACCGACATTTTTCCATCGATTTAGGAAGTGAACTGTTAGGACCAATCCCCAAGGACTGTTTTGACAGTGACAGTGAGGACAATACAACACCAGACAGGATTTTTACCCGGCATGGGGGGAACTTCCTGGTGTACACTTCCTGCCCTTATGGTAAGGAAGATGTGACTTGTGAATTCAGGAGGGATGAGGTGATTTTCCAGGTTCATGAAGGCTGCCTTGCCCACCTGAAGCCTCCGGTCCAAATCAGCACTCTGACCAGGGACTTCTCCACCCAGCTGGAGGAGGCCGCGGAGATAGCCAAACCAGAAGTCTTTCCAGGCTTCAGGCAGATGGTGGAAGAGAGAGTCAATCTAGCAGATGCCTGTGTGACTCTGGAACAAAAGCAAAAGTTGAAACAAGTTTTCTTGGATTTCCAAGATCTCTTTGCGGTAGACTCATATGACTGTGGTCGCACTGACATCCACACAACAACAATCCCCACGGACCCTGGCATGACTCCTGTGTTTGTGAAGCAATATCGCTTGCCTCTCGCATCAATGGAGTCCCTTACTGAAATAATTAAGAACCTTGAGTCCCGGGGAATAATCCGTCCAGTCCACAGCACCTTCAATAATCCGGTGCTGGGGATATTGAAGCCAAACGGCCAGTGGAGACTCTGTGCCGACCTTAGGGAGCTCAACAAACGGGTCCATACTTCCCGATGGCCTCTGCCCTACATTGACCAAGGGCTGGCCCAGATTCAGGGGTCACAGGTATTCACTGCAATAGACTTGACCAATGGATACTGGACTGTGCCTGTCAGTAGGGAGGACCAATACAAACTGGCTTTTACCTTTGGGGGCCAGCAGTACACATGGACCCGGACTCCCTTCGGATACCTCAACTCCGGCAATGAATTCAACATTTTCCTACATAAGGCCATGCCCGACCTGGGTGCAAGGGGTAACCTGGCTTATGTAGATGATGTCCTCATCAAAAGTTCATCTGTGGAGGAACAAATAGCGGAGATCCGTTATGTTCTGACACAGTTGAGGGCCGCCGGAGCAAAACTTTCCTTTCAGAAAGCACAGTGGTGTAGAACCCGTGTTAATTTCTTGGGGCATGAGATTACTCCTCAGGGCCTCTGTCCCCAGGAAAAGAAAGTGGAAGCACTCCAGAAACTGAAAGACCCCACAACGCTGCGGGAACTAAGGAGCCTCCTTGGACTGACTAATTACAGCAGAAAGTTCATTGAGGGCTACGCAGAGATCACCAGACCCCTGATTCATCTCCTGAAGGGGGGGGTCAAGTGGGAATGGGGTCCAGAACAATCCGAGGCAGTAAAACAACTCAAAAGAAGCCTCTCACAAGCGCCTTGCCTAGCTTACCCGGTCAGAAACAAGGAGTTCTTCCTGGAGACAGGGTTCTCTAATACGTGCTTGACGGCAGTATTATACCAAAAGCATGACCAGGTCAATAAAGTAATCTCCTATGCGAGCAAAACTTTATCCTCTGTGGAGGAGAAATTCAACGATTGTGAGAAGGCACTCCTGGCAACGGTGTGGGCATTGAAGAATTACCGCCCGTTTATCCAGGGGGAACACATCATAGTGGAGACTCCACACCAGCCTCTGCAATATCTCCAAAGTGACAGAATCCGGGCCGGAAATGTGAGTAATTCCCGAATTACTTCCTGGATTCTGTCAATGCAAGGCTTTCCTGTGGAGGTCCGATATGGCCAAAACAAGAAGAGTCCCCTCGCGCAAGGTCTGGCTGACTTGCATGATTGTGCCAGAGAAAACTGTCTCGAGGACGAAAGTCTAAAAATCAAGGACAACATGGAGGCATACCTTAATTCCCCACACAAAGTCTTTGAAGAAGACAAGTGTGAGGGAATGCCCACTGTGTATGTGGATGGATGCTCTTACCATGTTGACAACAACGGGGAGAAAGAACTGGTGGCCGGCGTAGGGAATGCATGGGTGAATGAGTCCCCAGAACCCTCCGCTGGATACAAAATTGGTCCCCGAAGTAGTCAGGTGGCAGAATTGATGGCTGTGCATCAGGCCATCCTCACTGCTGTCCAGCATCAACTCCACGAACTGGTCATAATCACAGATTCAGATTATGTACGGAACGGGTTCGTGGAGCACCTGGTTAATTGGAAAACCAGAGGCATGTTATGTGCTAACAACAAACCCTTGAAACATGGGAAGTTGATCCAAAACATTGATGATCTGGTCACCTCGAATGAGATGACCATCTATTGGAAAAAGATCAAGGGTCATTCCAAAGTAGAGGGACCAGACAAAACTGGAAATGACTTAGCCGATCAGCTGGCCAAAACCGGAGCCATCCAAGGGGATCTAATTGAGATTGAGTCCCTGTTGGGGGAAATCCAGGTCACTGCCATCACTAGGTCCCAGACAAATGCTCACAATGACCTTTCAATTGCACAATGGAGTAAGGAGACCCCTGATGCTGATTTGATTACTGCTCAGAAGGGGGATCCAATAATTGGTAAATTTTACCAGCACCTTGAGGACCCTGAGAACTTTCCCCTGACGGATACCGATTATATTGGGAAAGAGGACCTAAGAGTGTTGATGAAATGTCCAAAAATGTTCCGAATCCAAGACGGTTTGTTGGTAAGGAAATCCAAAGCTGGCCACGATCAGTGGGTGGTTCCTACCTCATTCCGAAGCCTGATGTTAAGTCACGCCCATGATGCGGCCACTGCCGGTCATAGGGGGTTTCACACAACACTGGAAATCTTAAGAGAGGTTGCATACTGGCCACACATGGGGCAGGACCTCGACCAATACTTGAAGGGGTGTCTTGTGTGTGCACAATTTCAGCCATCATCCCTTACGCACCGGGCGCCTTTACAAAAGAGGGGAATGACACTGCCATGGTCAGATTTGCAAATCGACTTTGTAGGCCCTGTGATTCGCTCGGCTAGGGGGAATAAGTACATGTTGACTGTGACATGCTTGTTTACCAAGTGGGTGGAATGTCTCCCAGCCCCAAATTGCAAGGCAGAAACTGCAGCTGCCTTGATGATTAACCACATCTTTTCCCGTTTTGGTCTACCTCAAAGGATTGAGTCAGACAGAGGTAGCCACTTCACCAGTGAAGTAATGACAAAGATGTGGGAGATACTGGGGGTCAAGAGAAAGCTGCATATTGCTTATAGACCAGCTTCTTCTGGGGCAGTAGAGAGATATAACCGGACAATTGTGAGCATATTAAAGAAGTTTGTGGCAAATTCTGGGCCAAGTTGGGATATCCGATTACCTCTGGTCCTAATGGCTATCAGATCTACCCCTTCATCTGCAACCAAAATGTCACCATTTGAGTTGATGACTGGGCGCAAGATGGTGCTTCCACAGCATTTGCTCTACAGGACCCAAGAGCAGACACTAATAAATGCCTCCACAACTCATGAGTATGTGGAGAATTTAAGGAAACACCTCCAACATGCTTTTGCTTATGCTCAGCGGAATCTAGAAAGATCAGCTGATAGCATGAAGACCCACTATGACCTGAAAACTTCCAGGAAGGAATATCAGGTGGGAGACCGGGTCTATCTATACAACTTCCAAAGGAACCAGGCCACGCAGCGCAAATTTTTGCCTACATGGAAGGGACCCTTTGAAATCATAGACAAAATCTCCCCTGTGGCCTACAAGATCCGCATCCCCAAAGGTGGTTCGGTAGAGGGGGAAGACAAGTGGGTCCACATAAACCAGTTGAAATGTTGCCATCCCAGGCACACTCTGCAACAACTGGAGGAATCCTCTGGAATCCTAGCGGGTACTGTCTCAGACTAATTCAGTTCCAACCATAAAACATACCACATCTAGTCTCTAACATACTGTGATTTGTATGAAACTGTCTCTTAGTCATACTGTTTTTATTAAAATAAGAAGGTAATGTTTCGTTATGATAAAATGCATATGCTGCCCCAATATCTCAACAGTGGTGGAAAAATGTCTATGGATAGGTATTGCCGCTCTTCCTTTGTCGTCCTAGGAGAAAGAAAACCTTGAGACGGGCCAAGGAGGACGATCCGGAGACCGGGAGCTGAGACGCAACGGGCTCGGGGTACCGCCCAATATTCCCATCAGGACCGGCGAGGAGAACCGATCGATCCGACCGGATGGAGGAAAAGATGCTGAACTGTGCCATCTATTGGAAGAAGATGAGGAAACATCCCAGGTCTTGCGAGTCCCATTCGTGAAATAGAATGGCCATCGCAAGAGGGGGGCTTGTGGGATGTATTTACCCATGCATCCGAGCCATACCTCAAAACTGTGCAGTACTGACATGGAAAACATCATGATGGCCAGAGCTTCCCAGAAAATGCACAGGGAAATGCATGAAGAATAGGCTGCCACTCATTTTTGCCGATGTTATGGGCACAGAAGGAAACTGCCTAAAACCACCATTGGACTACCCACACAGTAGTCTGAAACCATTGGGAATGGCAATGCTGATTGCCAAATGCAACCTAGAATTGTGGGGAATTCATTTTCTTAAATCCCAAAAATGGGTGCAGTACCAGTACTCACCACTATCCAAAAGCCGGCAGTTTAAAACCACCCTGTGTTTCTCTGAAGGCAAGCCAAAGTGCCTATTTCAAACATTGCAATATGTGCAAAATATTCACTGAACACCAGCAGACATTTGGTAGAATGGAGTTTTGTGTGCCTACAAAATCTGGGAAATGAAGAGCCCAGAACAATGCTTATAACAAAACTGGCTGAGCTATGGAGTCAGCAGTTTAAGTTGCACTGGATTTAAAGACACTAAAATCGAAAATGTTTAGATTAAATGAGTGACCTATGTTTGATATCACATGCCTTTGTAACTGTTGAAATGTCATAGTTTTGCACTTAGACTCAGCATCCTAGCTGCATGTGTAAAATTGCAAGTTAAGTTAAAAAGCAACAAAAAACCTGCCAGTTAGCTGAAGGTCTGGCTTAAGGAACTTGATTTTGCTTGGCAGCTACCCCCATCAGGAGTGAAACTTGAGTCACCACTGTGTTCCCAGGCCAACCTTCCTTTTGCTGCCCACACTAAGGATATGCCATCTATCTGATAATTGAATTACCTGTGCTCTGCAGGAGAGTGAACAAAGCCCTCTTCACTCAGGCAAAGGTTTTATTACGCAGTCGTAAAATGTAGCTTCCTCTTGGCAGGAGCTGGGAGGGGCACTGCCTGTGAGAGCAAGCTGGCTTGGCAGAACTGGATTAACCAGTATTTCTACCTTGTGCTGAGAGAAAACCACACCCCTTTGTAGCCAGAATATTGTTTAGAAAAAGATTAATAACTCATGGTGCGGACATGTGAAAATTTTATAAATGATTCCATAATTCTTGTGATTTTTCTGCCCACAGTTTAAGAGGTTTTTAGAACTGGTGGTATGTTCAGGGGGGTGTCAGCGGAAAAGTGGGGATAACTCTAAATGTATGCATGTTAAAAATCTGAAACTTCATCAGTTAATGTCCGTACTCCCTGCGCACATGTATGTAAAGTTGGGTCAATGTCAGAAATTGCAAAATCAGTTAAAAAGTGAAATATGTGCCATTTCTGAATGCAAGCTCCCAGGAAGAGCAGAGTTTGAACAGGGGATACCTCCTGTAATGCATGATGGGTGCATATGATTTTAAAACAATATGTACCTCTGCAAATATGTATTTGTTTCAAATCTAGATTTGTGTGTAAGTTGACAGGAGGAGTGGACTTTCTGCAGGCTGTAAAATGACATCACTCTGACTCACAGTTCATTCCCCAATCAAATGATAAATGGAAGTTTGACCAATTAGAAGCTGAGAGAGAGGTAGGGTCAGTGATGCTAGAACACACCCACATTCTAAACACATAAAAGCAGACAGACAGGACAGATAGGGACCTTCAAAATCCATCTGCCGCTGGAAGCTCTGCCGGAAAAATCCGTACTTTACCTCCATCAAACCTCCAGAGAGCCAAACTAGAGACTTCAATCTATCCAGAACAAGAGACCCAGACCAGAGAACCAGAGAGAGCTGACCCAGATCACTGTGAAGTGCAGAGACCAGAGGCGAGTCTAAAACCCTGACCAGATCCGTGATGAGGCCCATTTCACTCAAGAATATAGTGTGAGTACCTAGAAAACTGTGCAGAACCAATCTCTTAGTTAAAATAATATAATTCAATCTATTTAATCTAAGTAGAACTGCCTCCTAACTGTCACCTGTCATTTGTAAAGCTGTCACTTGTCATTTTCTAGTCGCAAGCTGCACTTGTCTTTTTGAACTTTAAAATTTCAAATCTGAAAAACGACCTTCACAAAATCGCTCATATCTCCGCAACCGTTTGTGCTAGAGACTTGCAATAACTTTTATTTGAAAGCTTAGAATCTTAGCTTTGAATCGCACCTAGAACCGCATTCCTACCCCTTATAGTTTTACCGCAATCGCGGAACACATATCCGCGAATTTTACCGCGATTTGCAATTTCTTCACGTGTAAAAAGACAGCAGTTTTGCTTTTCCATTTGCCAGAAATTCGTTTAACCTGTTAACTATCCCTGCATCATTGCTAGTGTGAGCCTGGACTAATATTAACTAGATACCACTCACCCTGAACCTCTGAAAGGGAATTAAAAAGCATTTCCAGCATATTTCTCATCCATTGCTAGCACATATCAAAGCATTTGGGCCTGTGTTTTCAAAACTCCTATCTGTGTTTTAAACTTCTGTTGTCTAAGCTTGGGGGGGATTGAACTGATTACATTGATTGCATTTCTGAGAACTGTGTGCTTTCCTCCCATTCCCTTGCATTGCATAAAGAGGGGGGGAGTGAATAGCCAGAGAAAAGTGATTACATTGTTTTGTTGAAATCATATCAAGTTGTTTTCTATACTGCATTTCATTCATTCAACCTTGCAATTCCTTGAACCTTATAAAGCATTCTCTACCACATTATACTTCTGTACCTATTTACCAGTGTGCTATCTTATCCATTTCATGTCAACTCATTAGTGATTATAAAGAAGCGTGTTAGTGCCAGATTCTCCGTTGTTAATATTTATCATATTAGATTAAGTGTGATATTCAATTATTAATTTATTATAAAGTGTGATCTATATATCTATTGTTAAATTATCAAATAAACCTTTTAACTTGCAAAACAGAACTACTTCTCGGCTCAGTGGGGTCAGGGGGATTCCAAGAGAGGGGTGTTATATAGGGGTAGTCATCCAGAACGTATGAACTGGACCTAAAGATATATCCATAAGGGTTTTCATTCAGTATTCTAGACTAGGCGTTGACTTAGCTGTAGTGCTGAATTGAATCCTCTTACAATATACTGCATTGGATCTGGTGAACACCGGCTTACTGAGAAAGAATGTCTACATTGGCACAATCTGGAGAGTGTGTGGATGATGAAGTGGGTGTATTCTTAATGGGATTTCCTCTGAGCTGGCGGGTGATCCTGTATTGTTATGGGTAAGGGATGACCCAGACTTGATGGCTAATAACTCCTTATCAGTAACCGCATAGTTTAATTTGGGTGCTGAGAACTTTCTTGACCAGAATGCTACTGGATGAAGTTGACCGGTTTTGGGATCCTTCTGGGACAGGACAGCTCCCATGGCTAAACTGCATGCATCGGTTTCAACTATGTATGGAAGCTCAGGGCGTGGATGCTTTAAGACAGGTGCAGACGTGAATTTCGATTTTAGCTCTTGGAAGGCTCTTTCAGCCTCTTCAGTCCACAAAAAACGTTTGTTTTTTCGCAAAAGTGCTGTGATGGGGTGTACAATATGTGAAAATTCAGGAATACATCTGGGATAGAAATTAGCAAATCCAAGCATGCTTTGTACCCCTTTAACTGAACTGGGTGATGGCCACTTGAGGATTACGTCCACCTTTTGAGAGTCCATTCGAACTCCTTTTGGAGTCAGGATAAATCCCAGGAATTCAACTTCTGTAGAATGAAAAACACATTTCTCCAATTTTGCGTATAACTTGTGCTGGCGTAGTTTCTCAAGGACTGCACGAACGTGCTTCACATGGTCTGATTCTGAGGAGGAGTACACTAGAATATCGTCTATGTATACGACAACACAGACGTCAATGAGTTCACAAAGGACATCGTTCATAAAATACTGGAAGGCTGCTGGTGTATTGCACAACCCGGAGGGCATCACCTGGTATTCGAATAACCCGTACTTGGTGCAAAAGGCAGTCTTCCATTCATCGCCTTTCTTTACACGTACCAGATGATATGCCCCTCGGAGGTCTAACTTAGTGTAGATACAAGCATCCTTTACTTGGTCTAGTAATTCGGGGATCAGAGGCAATGGGTATCGGTTTTTTACCGTAATCTGATTTAATGTGCGGTAGTCTATGCACGTTCTAAGGTCACCTTCCTTTTTAGGCACGAAGAATAGAGCTGAGGATGCAGGAGATTTGGATGGACGAATGAAGCCATTAGCAAGGTATTGGTCCAGATATTGTCGTAGGTGAAGATTTTCGGGTTCCGTAAGGGCGTAGATTCTACCTCATGGAGGTTGTGCACCGGGTACTAGGTCGATTTGACAATCGTATGATCTGTGAGGTGGTAAGGTATTTGCCTGTTCTTTTTGAAAAACATCCTGAAATTCTTGATATTCCTGAGGTAACTGCACAACTGGATTAGTGACGGTGGCCAGGCTTTTGTTCAAGGTTTTTTCCGGGTAACAGGTGTGTGCACAATCTGGGAAGGTCACTCTCTTCTTTCGCCAATCAATACAAGGATTATGTGTTTCCAACCATGGCATTCCCAGAATTATTTGGTATTGCGGGGCCTTGATTAAATCAAACACAATAGTTTCTCGATGTCCATCTTGACCCAACACTGTCAGCTCAGTAGTGGAATGAGTTACAAGCCCAGAGGCAATTTCAGTTCCATCGACTGTGGTGATGACATCCGAAGCGGTCTTTTTGCAAAGGGGTAGATTCATCCTTGACGCCAATTCGTGGTCCATGTAGTTTCCTATGGTCCCGCTATCAATGTATACCCTTACTGCGTGCATACGTGATGGCTGCCTTGGATCAATTAGGACCATTGGTGTAATTAGGTGGGAGGTCTCGAGTGTCCTTCTTTAAGCTCGGCAAGCAGACCTCTACGCTTGTCGGGCGTGGTCGTTTCCCGAATCAGGCTCTATTTGACTTTTGGCAGCAACTCCTACTGCTTTATTGGGTGGTTTTATAGGGCAATCCCGTAGAAAATGTCCTGCGGTTCCACAGTACAGACACAATGGCATCTGCCGTCTCTTTTCTCTTTCCTTTTGAGTTAAGGGTCCTTTAACCCCCCGATCTGCATAGGTTCTGATGCATCTGTTCCTTTGGGGGTAACATTGGGTTTAATCCATACCCGACTCTCGAACTTAGCTCGATCAGCCTTTCTATTCTGAAGTCGGTGGTCTAACTGGACCACTAAGTCTATGTATTCTGCGCAATACTGAGGTGGGTTCACAACTTGAGCCAAAACATCTTTGAGTACTCCCCGAAGCCCACGATGAAATAATGTAATTTGTTTCTCCTCAGGCCATCCGGTTTCCACCACCAACCTATTGAAGGTTGCGATATATGTTAGCAGATCCTGATTACCCTGTCGTAGGGATAAAAGTTCGTTATCCAGGGCCTGTCCCTGTGAATGTCTGGCGAATAGTCTTTCCATGCTTCTTTGAAAACCCTGAAAATCCTGAAGAAGAGGGTCATCCTGGTTGACTAGTGGAATTGACCAGTCAGCTGCGCTGCCACTAAGATATGATAGTACAAAGGCTACTTTGGCTTGGTCATTTGGAAAAGCTCCAGGTCTGCATAAAAAGTGCAAGCGGCATTGATTCATAAACACTGCAAACCTTTTTGGAGCCCCAGCAAAGCGTTCGGATGGAGCTAAAGGAATAGGCCCTGGTAGGATTACTTGCACAGGATTGCTCAATGAAACAGGAGCTGGGCTTCCCCCGAGTCCAGGTAGGGGTGTTTGCCCAGCTTGATTTTGCAGCAGTTGTCTAGCAAGATCATCTGTGCGTTCCTTTGACACAATCAGTTCTCTCCTGAGGGCATTAGTCTCTTGGCGCGCAGAGTGCACTTCCGCCGTAAGTTCCCCTAATAATTTGGCTAGTTGGTCTGTTTCGGAGGTTTCCATAACGCCGGGTGGGGATTTGTAGATTGGCTTCGCGTTCTGTTACGCTCACCTGGCTCCCACAGGGGCGTCGATCGGACCCGGACAGCTGCAACCTCGTCCAACGTGAAGCGTAGTGCAGAGATGACAGACTGGACTGGACCGCCTAATCTCGTCGGCTTGACCCGTAGAAGTATTCCCCTGCAAGTGGAGAAAGGGATTTAGCCCCCCGTGGATTCTAGTAATGTCACCCACTGTTCTCCCCACTAATCACCACCGATATTCACTTTCAGTAAGCTCACCTTATGTTTTTAAATGATGAGCTCTCCATCCTGCGTGGAATGCAGGGGCGCGTAGATACCAGTTACTTCACTGGTTTGAAGGCGTTGGAAGAGTTCCAGATGAATATTGACTCCGAGGTTCCCGGCGAGAACCCATAAGTATAAAGTTCAAAGAATTCAATATGTCCGATGTTCACTCTTGTACATTCCTTTCTTGTGTTCCAGCTGGATCCAAGGGAAGATTGTCTTGTGGCAGCTGATGGTGTTCAGGTAAGAGTCTGTATTACCCAACACTGTCCGGTAAAGATGCGTGTATTTAAATTGCTGGTTTCTCTCTCCTTACAGGTGCGGCGTAAGAAGTTGCGGTTTGTTACAGAATAATGCCTCCGGTTGTTAATCAGGTAAGTCTATGGTGGAGAGGTTGTATTTGTTGGCTCTCTCGGCTCACCTTATGTTTCTTTTGTCCCCTAGATGGTGGAATTCGGCGAAGAAAATGATGGAGGCTGCGCCGGATCGATAAATGCTGTGAGGACTGGTGAGTATGGCGCGGCACTGCAGCTGGTGATGCGACGCGTGAAGAATAATGTCCTTTTCAAGTTCGAAGACGTGATGGATCCGGAATTCAGGGAAGGATTGAAATAATATCTGTATTCTAACCTTTCCTTCTTCTTTCTTCTATTGCTAGGAGCTCTGGATTCGAGACGGGCGTGGCTGAAGACTGGATGCTGACTGCAGGCACGGTGAGCGTTACGCTGCTGGATGCAGAATAACGCAAAGCATGTGCTGCTGTTCGGGCGTGGTTTAAATAGCCTCCAAAGTAGTTCCAGGTAAGAAGTCCCTAGAACCACACCCGAGTAAAAAATAGTCCCTGTAGTAAAATAGTCCCATCCAGGCCTCACGTTGGCTTGGATTCATTTGCAGCATGGTCTGCATGAGGTAAGAAAAGTCTATGATCCTGGCGCCTATGGTGTCAGGACTGATTTCTATTATGATCCTGGCGCCTAAGGCGCCAGGACTGAACCCAGATAGCCCCCAGCCGGGGCTGCTGGAGTTTTATTAAATATCTGGATGCCTGCTCCCAGGGCTGATGGGCTTGATCCGGATGCCCGGGGCTAGGCATCATGACAATTGAACCATGAAAGTTTGCTATCACGGCCGATTGGTACTAATCATGGATTACAGCAGGGTTGCATTTTGACACTAGCACTTTATAATTTATAGGTGTCAGATATGTATGAAATGTTAGAAGATTGCAATCATTTCCCACTTCGATTGGTACCTGCTCTCTAAACTGGCTTTCATATGCAGATGACACCATTATTTTAGATAAAACTGCAATAGGATTACAACACAGTCTACAGGCCCCAGCGGGATACTCCAAAGCTAATGAATTGGTACTAAACTTGAAAAAGATCAAAATTATGGTAATAGGTGAGCATAGGAAGAACACTGGGAAATATGTGTGGAAGATTGACATGGTTCCTATTGAGGTGGTTGAAGAATATATGTATCTTGCGGTCCCCATTAAATATTGTCTTGATAGGAAGGTATTGATTAAAACTATTGTACCTAAAATCCAAAACAAATCCTGCATAATTATAGCATTTTGATCCTCCCACGAGGGCAAGGGTGGTATATAGAAAGACTACTGAAGATTCATAAATCGAGCATAAGCCCAGGGATCTTATATGGTTTAGAAGTTTTTGACAAAGAGGGACCTTAGGTGGCTTGAATTATTAGAAGGCAAACTGTGGCGCTCCTGCTTGGGACTACCAAATTGTGTCCCAGTGGATGTCATTCGCTGTGAACTTGGTCTGACCTCCCTGCCTACATTATGGAAGTTTGCACGAAGCACTTTATATTTAAAAATAAAGGGAGATAATGAAGATGTTGCGTCTCTGTACAGCCCATTTATAAGAATGTCAGTGGGGACTACTACTGCTTTTAATATGTTTAGGGATTTTATTCGTGCAGTGGAAGGTTTTCATAGTTTGATTGATTTTAAAATTGAAATTCCTTTTAACCTAGGTTGGTCATTAAAAGGCATGAAGAGTAAAGCTATCCTTTGGAATAGAACTTGGATTTTGAGTAACCTGATGAATAAAATCAGATATAAGGAATACATAAAACAAAGCTTTCCTTTCCCTAACCCTTTCAGCTACATCATTAAGGCAAATAGGGGACAACCAAGATGTTTTAGTATGTGTCTTAGGTTTAATATATCACATACATATGAATTTATTGGAGCTTGGAAAAAGATTTCATATTATATGAGAATATGTAGGCTTTGTGGTGTGGGTATAGAAACCTGAGACATGTTTTAACATATTGCCCTGCACTGATGCATTTGTATAGGAAGAGTTATAACAAATTTGCTAGTGGAATTGAACAAATTGAAACCGATCAATTCTGGGCAGCTATTTTTTCAGGAGACTACTTAGTGATTACTGCAGCTGCTTATTTTTTTGGAAGGATATTGGGAAAGTCATTCTTAAATTCTAAAGCGTTTAAATTATAATGATTGGGAATATCTTTATTTTGAAGGATGATTGTAATTTATATGTTCAACATGTATTTACATGTTGTCATTTTGTATGTGTATATACATGTGCTTCAAAGTATGTATTATTCTATTGTGTTTGTAATGTATGTTTATATTGTATGCGTAAAAGCTTTCATTTTGTAAACCAAATACACTAAATTAAAAAAAAGATATATAGAAAATCCAGTGATATTATGAAATGGTGGTGAAGGACTGTGTGGTGCTGGTACACTCAGGGGAGGATATCCGCATTACTGGGATATACTGCATTGGATCTGGTGAACACCGGCTTACTGAGAAAGAATGTCTACATTGGCATAATCTGGAGAGTGCGTGGATGATGAAGTGGGTGTATTCTTAATGGGATTTCCTCTGAGCTGGCGGGTGATCCTGTATTGTTATGGGTAAGGGATGACCCTAGTCCCAGGATAGAGTGAAGAGTGGGAAATAGGCAATGTAATAAATGATATTGAGATGAGGCACCAGTGTAAAGCCCCATTGGGACTTGGTTGCAGTGGTTATAGTAATAGTTGTACACACTACAAGGTTATTTAGATGGGACTAGGATATTCTGAGGAGGGATACATGTGCAGAGTACAGGCAATACTGTGAAATACTGGGAAGGCCGGGTTATAACTGTCTGGGGGGCGTTTCAAAGCCCTGACAAGAATTAAATAAATAAATATAATATAGGGGTAGAAAACAATAATCGTGTTTTGCTTGTGTGGTGCTTGTTAATGGTGTTTTGCCATTTCATAGCACTATCCATAAAAGGTGATACCATTGACTAACCTATCAGTTCTCAATTCATCAACCTCGTTAGGGTTGGACATCAACTTGGCCCTGCGGAAATTCAAACTTGCGGTCTGCAGGACACACATAATACCAATAAGGATCATTTTCGACTCACATTGGCACATACTCTATATAGAGAATAAGACCATACAGCAGCATACGAGGATGACAGAGTAAATCTGAGACACACCGCGGTGGGGAACATTTGCTATTCAGTGAATCATACTTTAGGGGAGCATATGCAGCTGGAGAAAGGATGATGCATGGCACAAACTACTGTAGGAGATGGGTAGATACAGGAAACAAACTGTTGATTGCAGAGGGGTACAGAGATATATTGACACACATGGGTTTATTCGCACACATATTGGTGTGAAGTAAAGCTGGGGAATACTGTAGGAAGATGGGTAGATACTGGTATACACTGGCAAGAATAGGGTTATGCATATGCATAGTGACGTAAGATAACGCAGGGACATACTGGGGTAAAATGAGTTAATACTGATATATACTGCCAAGAATGGATTAATACTTGCACATGTGGGCGTAAGATCTGACTGGGACATACTGGAAAAGGGTGGTTTGAAACTAGGGGGATTAGGGTAATCAAGGATAATGGTGAGGATAAGGATACTTTGCTGCAATCCCTCCATGAATAAGACTGAACAATGGCACCCAATGCAGAAGCTGCCAAAGGAGAAGCATAATGTTAAAAGCCCTATGCACCAGTACACAGTTTGACAGAGTTAATGGAAAGATAATTTTTGAGCATTGTGGACCGTGAAACAAAATGTCTGCACCGATGCAAGTCAATTTTGCAAGGTGTTAGCAGTGGGAAACAAATGCTATTGTGCAAATATATATTATTTTAATATATTTTTGCACCCGGGTTATGTAGAACCTGGTGCTAATACTGTTCCCTATTAGGTATAGTGTTGACATTTCCGTGCTGTAAAATGGACTGACATATTATGTTTTTTGCACTATTGTCCTAGTAATAATTCCATGCAAAAATTAAATTGCACCAGTGAAAGGTTTCTGCATTATACCTCGAGGGCTCTATTATGGACCTGAGAACTCGGGCAAATTAGCAAAGTGGCATTTTATGCACTCTGCAAATCTTCCTGGTGACGCCCAGTGGCGAGTATCATGATTCAGTGGTTGTGAACTCCCTCACTTAAAATGGGAATGCCCCCTAGGGGAATATGCATGCATGTCAGCAGTCCACATACATGTCATATTACAGATGCCGCCTTGTGTACCACTCTACTAGGTATACGCTCCAGTCAGTAGTCGCAGTGGTGGGGCCCGTGGCGACGATTGGGAGCGGTGCTACTCTACTTGATTTTTTAAAGTTTTACTGTTCCTACATTTTTATTTTAAAAAGAAAACATTCCGGAGTGGTTTAGTTTCAAAATAAAAGCGTCGGAATAAATTGAAACTTGCACTTCAGTGCACTGCACTGAACCTTCCCTTAAACAGCAGGAGTGTTTTTTGGGGGGGTTGGAATGCGCATGGAAGGGGGCGTGGAGATGGGTTTGTAGGGAGGGGCCAGGCCAGCAGGGAACATAGTTCTACTATTTCTTTTCGTACACTTCGACCGCTGGCTTCAGTGCACTTTTCTGATAGCCGCACCAGGACTCACCTGAAATCTACTCCAGCGAAACCAGTTGCACACCCCTGGTCTAGCGCAATGGTATGGGCCCTGCACAATGCTATGGATCCTGCTCTCAGGTTACACCACAAAAGCACACCCATAAAGAGCCATTGGGCCTCATTCCGAGTAGGGCGCAAAGGGATACCGGGCACCGTTAAGGACATCAGTGCCGGTAAACCCTTTGCGCCCTACTACAAGGCCCCTTTGTGGCCCTGGCCTTAACGCCTGCTTTTAGCAGGCATTATTGACGGGATCCGCAAAGGAACTTCAGAGCTAATAACGGTAACGTAATTTACGGTACCGTTATTAGCACCCTCCCCATTCCCATTGAGCCCTATGGGGGCTCAATGGGAATGGGGATTGACATTTTCAATGGGGACTTACCGGTCCCGCAAAGGTCGGACTAGACCGGTAAGTCCCCATTGAACGAGGGCGGACACGGTACCGGTAATGGTGCTAGTCATGGCGCTAATAGCGCCATGACAACCTCCAACCTCAGAATGAGGCCCATTGTAAGAATTCAGATGTTTCTGTGCATTTTGAATAATGTTAAGTTACAGACAGTGCCATGGTACTGCAGATTCTATATTTGTTTTTAAATATCTTCGTATCCCTAGCTTCCCCAGTTTACAACTGGGCCAGCATACAAAAACAAAGCTGAAATTCCCTCGCCACCATGTTGGGTGTGCAAAAATGTAGCATTGGCATACTTATGCAGTGATAGTCAGTGGTGTTATGTCTGGACCCACGGCACATGGTCCAGGCGTATGGGTGCTGGGGGACACCCATCTGACGCACAAAGCACACAGAGTCACCCTGTCAGCCAACGCGGCCGGAGTTACCCAGCAGGCGGACCAGCGCACGCCTGCAGAGTTGCCCAGCAGGGCCTCTGCTGCACACGGGGGACATCAGGGACTGCGTTGACCAGCAGGGGCACTGTCCTGTTGGAAAGCCCTGCAGGGCAGGCCCCTCTGCCTGCAACGCAGGGCCAGTACAGCGCTGCAGAAGAATGACACCATGCAGGAGTCAGTTGCACAGGGCACAGGGTCCAGGTGTATGAGTGCTGGTGGACACCCAGCTGATGCACAAAGGACAGGGAGGCGCCCTGTCAGCCCATGATCACACGGGCACTTCAATGGCCTGGGGCACCCAGGCCATCACTGGCAACGCCGCAGGAGTAGCCCAGCAGGGGCACCGGGGCACACCTGCAGAGTTGCCCAGCAGGAGCTCTGCTGCACACGGCGGACATCAGGGACAGTGTTGCCAAAAAGGGACACTGTCCTGTTGGAAGACTCACAGGGCAGGCCCTCTGCCTACCATGCGGTGCCAGTATTGCACTGCAGATGAACGAGACAGCAGGCAGGAGACAGTCCGTTAGTATTGACTGATGTGCGGGAAAACCGCGTATCCCTTTAATTGAAAGGGCAACTGACATGTGACATGAGCACGAGGCCTTATCAGGGACTCGTTTCCTTAAAGGGGCACAACATTACAAGTGGCACCACCCTCTGAGGATACCAATTTTCTAGCAATGAGTTGACATATGAACAAACCCATCCATCCGCCTGGCACATACATGGACTGAAGCATATGTCCATGAAAGAAGTTCATTTCCCAGCAGGCTGGTCAGCAGGGCCTGTCCACCGACACATTTCACATGGAGCACGGCCTCCGGAGAGCTTTCCTGGAATCCATGCAATCGGCTCGGCCTGCGCAGAATGGCCTGTTTTCCATTAGGATGCAATGTTTACAACCGACTTTATGTACTCTCATGCACAAACCAGCTCTGGCTTGCATCCCAGGGACTTTGTGTGGGCTTTGGGCTCCCAGAAACTTAAATTGGTCAGATGTCGAAAAGAAAACTGTAAATGGATGGGGTTTGTCCACCTCTGGGTCTAGCACATTGCATGCATTTTATTTCATAGTTCATATTTCCTGGCTCCTGGAGGCACATCCAGGATTATGCGAACAATGATAAACATATTTGAACTTATTATGACCTCTCCGGCGAAATACAGGAGTTGTGTCCTTAATACCATATATAATTCCAGGCTACATTTAAAACACCAATTCTCGGAGAAACAAAAAGAAATGAGGCGGGACCCACTTGAGAACAGAATGTTTTTGCCAGATGTGTGTATTCCTCCTCCACACTTTTCTTAGGTTCAATGTCTCATCAAAACCCACAGCGCATTTTATTGTACAAAGCAACACGCATTCGCCTTCTTAGATCAGAGACACACTGGATCAGTGCAACAGACGTTTTTAATACTATTTAAATGAAGTCAGCAGAATAAACGATGGGAACGCCATACAGTGAACCTAACCCGCCCAAATTGTGTTGAATGATCGAAAGTTTCAGAATTCATTAGAAAAAATGCTGGAAAATTGCAGAAAGAAAAAACATTTGAGGCCGATTCGCAAAAGGATTTTCCAGAAGTAAACCATGCTTACGCCTGCACAAAGTATGTGACGGCGCTCTTGTTCAGCAGACACACGCTTGGAATAATGTTAAGGAATAATGTTGCTAAATCTTAAGCAGCGACAAGGTGAGTGAAAGTCCAGCATAAGGGAGTGATCCCAGAAGCATGTTTCAATGGGAAACAGGTAGCCACTCACAAAAGTGCAGAATGATATGCATTCTCTAAGTTAAACGTCGCCTTAGTAACTTTTTTAAAGACACTTAAGCTACCACTGGACGTTCTACGTCTAAGTGAATTTTTTTATGTAGAGAGATGTGCTGTCCATTGCGGACACTTCGACCCGCACCCGCTCCGAGATCCCTGCTTCTTCATTCTAACTCATCCTCGGTCTTCCTTTTTTTCAGTATGTTTGCCCACCCCCAACAGCCCCCACCTCCCCATCTTGCCTTGGACTAACCTGGCCTCCTCGTTCTTTGCTGCCCTTTTCCGCTAAGCGGTAGCCCTTTTTTGGCTGGGTTCACCCTTGGCTTTTCCGCTTCTTCTGATACTTTACTACCTTCTCCTCTTATGTTACTACCACCTCCTCCTACTCTGATATCACCATCTCTTCTGATGTTCCTGCTATCTCCTCCATTAATACTATGACCTCTTCTGACAACCTCCTTTGATGTCACAACCACCCCCTCCTACTCTCTCTTCTCCCACTCTTTCCTCCCTCACCTTCCAACCTCCACTCCTAATGCGCTCCAACGCTGTCCCTCAACTCACCACAACCTTATCCAACAGCCACACTGACCGACTGGCAATGGGTGCTTTTATAGTGGGTTCCCACCAAACCCGGGTGGGCCTTCTAGTAAGGGTTTGAAGATAATTGAATGAGGAATGTGAATGGTTGTCCTCCCGGTGTACACCAGAGATGGCTTTTGGCTCAAGGGTTTATCTCAAAGAGTTGGGCTATTTGGGCAACTAGTAATATAGTTGCAAACTGTTTTGGATTGAGAAGAAAATGTTTAATTTTTTTTATTCTTTTACATTTTAATGTGTCCTGTCTGACAAAATGAAAGCTTACCCTGCAGTAAGTTTGTGCCATACCAGGCCATTAAGACTTGGCGTAAAGGAGACAATGACTGGAATCAAAGATAACTTACACATTTGCTTCTCAATGGCAGTCAGTAACTTAATTTCTTTGTAAATCGCACTTGTGTGCAGAAGATCAGACCAGTTTGTGGCTTAAGGTACAACACACGTAACATAAACAAACAACTGGAGTCTTTATAAATCAGAAACATGTGTGTGCAATTGGCTCTGATATTTCACTTATTCGAAATGTCTTGGACACACTTCCCAGTGTTAAATAACTGACAGAGGTGTGCGCCACTCTGAAGAACACCTTCTGAATATACTGATCATGACCTCTGTGGTGAAAAGGAAGTCATACTTAATTGAACTTCTCCAGTCAACAATCACAGCCAAAACACACACGAAACTTTGGAGTAACTAAGCAAATGTTCAATGTACCACACTCATTTACCATTTACCCTGAACACCAATTAATGGTACCAGGTGCTACCCCCTGGTCATATCTTTGGTGCCACTGGAACTACCTCAGTTTTCTTAACCTCACACTTAGATGTCAAAGAGTGATGTATTCAACATTGAATACATCCCTTTGGTTTAGGCACTCTAAGTGTGTTTCTTCCCATTCAGTTGTTCACAGTTATGACTGCTTGTACCATGGAAGCCACCACCACAAGCGATTCCCAAAGGAGTACACACTTTGTCCATTGGAATAAGGAAACTGAACTGTGATCGACTGCCATTAGGCAAGGGTGTAAAAGCCCTGGCTTTTTTATTTTTATTAATTTAATAAAATGATGTGGACAACTCCATCTCAGAAAGGGTAATCTGCTAATCAAGTTCCCCTTTTCGTAAGCTCCACACCAAAAGCATGCTGTGTACCTATGCCCGGCAGCAGTATACTTATCAGCAGCAGCTGCTCTACCTGTGACAGAGAGCAGGGTCACAGGACACAGGTGCCCATTTGAGAGCACCAGGGGCAGCCAAGTCAAGATATTCACTCCTTTTTCAAAAACGACATAACTGTAAGATTGCTGTCCTGCTGGCAAGTTAAATTGTAAATAGAAGCCATACTTGAGTTATGGACTGGTGAATGGTATGTCTCATAATTATTACAGTCACATCAATTTGATATCACACATGTGCCAACCCTATGAGTCCAGCTCTGCTGTGAAGGGACTATGGGCCTCATTACGACCCTGGCGCTAATGGGTTAACGGCGCTGTAAAAGGCTGCGGTGCCGTTAACCCATTAGCGCCTGATTACGAGGTCCCTTTGCGGGACCCGACCTTAACGTCTGGTCAACACCAGCCGTTAAAGTAGGGACCCGCAAAGGGACGTTGGTGCTAAGTACGGTACCGCAATTTGCGGTACCGTACTCAGCGCCTTCCCCATTCCCATTGAGCATGGGAATGGGGAAGGGCCATGAAGGAAGGGGGAATTACCGCCCCACCAACCTAGTAATGGGGTGGTAATTCCCCCTTTCTCCATGGCAGAGTCGGTAAATTACCGGCATGGACCATGGTGCTATTAGCACCATGGTTTTCCGCCTGGGTCGTGATGAGGCCCTATGTGTATTCTTCCCAGAGAAGGCTGTCTTTGACACTCCTGGCAAGACTGTTGCCTTGGGATTGTTTCTGTTTGTTCCTTCGTAATGGTAGGTAACACCCTTCCCAGAAGACAACCACTCCACATGAAGCTGGCATGGGAACTTGAATCAAAGTGCACACCCATGCACAAAAGGCTTGGCCTCACACCAGGGTGCTGCCTTTCAAAAGGCCTCTGATTGTATGGAGACAGGAAAGAAGCAGGGTTGGTGTAGACACAGGGGGCTATCTACAACTGGAGGAAAGTTCCCTCTTGTTGCTCTTTGCCTCTATCTCTCCTCCTGCCCCTCCAATTCTTTTAGCACATAGAACTTTGGATGTGATATTGGAAGGCAAAGTTCACTTATTTCAAGAACAGTGATTGGGCCCCTAAAACAGGCTAGCTTTAGTCCAATCACCTGTGGGCTTCCGGCTTTAATAGAAGGGTTCTCCACTCTTTGATTCACTCTTGAATGTAAACCTGAGGAAGAATTCCTTGGACCCATGTTGGGAGAGTTGATAACTCAAGTGTCCTCCGCCAGTGAGGTGAAGACTGAGTATCAATGATGGATTTGAGCTCTGCTACTAACCAACCACAGAGAGCATTGCCGTTGATCAGCTGCTGGTGCAAGACCTACCTCTCTTGCAGACAGTGCCCAGGATCATTCTTTGTTATAGGACACTCGCAGCTGTGGACAAGCCTCCCTAATGCTTGGTAGAATGAGAACAAGGATTTAAAATGTATTCTTTAGCTCCTGATAGGGACTCACAGCAACCAAAGGACCAAGACAGAAAGAAGCGTGCGTTCCTACAGTCGAACCATTATCGAACCATGATTCAAGTCTGTTCAATTCCTTCAAACCTAAAGGACCTTCCAGAGCTTCTGCTGGCACTCTTCCTCCTTGAACTGCTGTACTGCATGTTCAAACGTGTTTGCTGCCATACCACACTAGCCGAGCGCATTGTGGACTCAGCTCGAACTAGATACTCATCATTGCCTCTGCCACCTTCGACCTGCCGCTCAAAACACCAGCATCTTTGCTGACCGATTGTCATCACCAGTCGAACTGACCCTATTGGATCCTCAAGCACCAATTATCGAATGCCACATTGAACCACTCAAAGTGATGTGCGCATCCAGTCTCCAGCTACTTCGCAGTCATATCAACGATCAAACTGACCCTGGTGGCCCTCATGATCCGCAGCTCCTCAAGCGTTCAATCGAACCGATCCAGTAGACCCATGCATCTAGTCACCAGCAGCTTTGCCATCATACCGACCATCAAGCTGACCTAGTGGCCCTTATGATTCCCTCTTCTCAAGCATCACATTCAAAACTGAGCGAGCTCCTGTTCGAACCCTGCTCGACAATGCTCTCCATCTAAGACAACATGACTGGTACTCCCAAACCACAGAAATGCACTTTCTAACCAGTTCGCTGTCGCACGGCGCCAGCTGAGTGCGTCATTTCCCCAGCTCAAACATGTAGCTCATTGTTGCACCTGCCATCTTCGAATCGCCTGTTCAACTCACCAGCATCTTCACTGAAGGTCTTAATCAGCAGGTGACCAGACCCTGAGGGATCTTTTGAATTGCAATCTTGAAACATCGCACCCCAGCTGTTCGACTCAAACCATGCATCCAGTCACCAGTCGCTTCACTGACAAAACAACACAGGTGACCCTCACGATCCACTCTTCTTTGAACTGCAACAAACTTCAACTCAATCCTGGCTTAATACCTGCTCCCCACCCAGAATAATGCAGCCGACACAGTCGAACCTGATCCGAGCTGCTGGAACAGCACCCACAAGCCTGGTTCGGCATTGTCGAACCGCCAAGAACCCTAAAAAGGTACTACTCACTCTAATTACTTCCTTAGTCCAATTTTGGACCATAGAGATTGGTTAGGTCTCTAATTCTCTTCTTACCTGCAAGAAAAACATCCTTTTACAAGAACATTGTGGTTATTAGTTACCTCAAACCCCTGATTCATTACTCAGAGTGCTGCATTGTGCGAACTTTGCTTATTCTCTGTTCTTTTCTCAGGGGTGGGTTTTGTGTAGTATTTTTCTATTAAATTACTTTTGCATATTGTGTGTTAATTAAAGTACATCTATTTTCGTAGAACCTTGTTTAGACATTCCCTTTATTTTGGACTGTTAAGCTTTGCTGTTTAAGTCACTACTGTATGACATTTGCACCCTTCTTGAGAATATAAACTTTTCTTGGCCCACGTTAAAAGGCGAAGGAGGTGCATCTCTAAACTGCGCCTGTTTTACCTTTATGATTGGGATTCTTCTTGATTTGTACCAGTTTATGGGCTGAGTTGGCTCTTTACTGATTACTCACCCTTGTACGCCTGCAGAGCAGTAGTCATTTCGTCATATAAACATTTTCAGAATAGTGCTTGCCATGCCATACTCAGAATGATTACTGCATTTGGAGATGGGGCTGTAGTCCTCGGTGTGCGTGTCTGTGTCTGTGTGTACAGCATCTATGTGTCTGCAGATTTCTTAAATGTGACATCTTATGCCTTATCTGTGACACTTCTTTGTAAACCATGCAAAGCACCTATCCCTACATATTTCTGTACATTTAGGAAATTACCTTTTTATGCAGTGTACAGAAAGGGTGGGAGATTGCTCAGTGGATTAAGTGATTGCTGCTAGTAACAGTGGTTATCCTGCATCCCATCACAATAAATGATACTTGTTCCATACAACTGGTATTGATAAAGATGTCTTTAATATTTTCAGATTCATTTTTAATGTAGTTTGGTTATTTATATATTTTATTTCGAAATCACAAACAACTGGCTCTGCTCAGTGCTCATGAAAAAAACAGTGCAGATACTGTATTATGTAGTTGTACAACAAAACATGGAATAGTTGGAGATGTGTGTTGTCTACTGGGTAAAATGACTAGACAAAAGCACGATAGTGAATCAGGTAACCTGGGCACAAATCCCAGCTTCTCCACTTGACCAACATATGTGATCCTGTGCAAATCACTTTTCCTTATAAGGCCTATTTTTCACTTTGACAACATTCAGATAACCTAGAAGTGATTCTATTCAGTTGATCCTGTAAAAAACAATCAGAACCATTTATCTAGCATACCTGGTATTGCCGGACATGTGATGACAGTTCATGGTGTTTGAGGCTGCACTTGGGCTTGTGAGGCTGTGGCTTGCATTTGATGACTGCACATTGTGTATGGGGCTTACCCTGGCAGAAGGAGGCACTGCTTGCGTTTTGAGGCTGTATGTTCTAGCACCACCTGGCATGTAAGACAGTATTTGGCATATTATGACTATACGTGGCATTAGAAACTTTAAAATAAATAAGATGTTAATAACAGGCCATATAGGGCCGTGTGGGCATAAGGAAGCAGTGCTCCTGGTCCATGATTGCTCTGCTATGTGTGTACCTGGAACTATATGACTGCAAACATTACATATTGAGGCAGCATCATAATTGGCACATGGTGGAAAACTAAAATAACCTGTTGCCACTTCAGTACTCTTTGGTTTTTTATTAATCGTACACATTTCTATTTTTACTTTTCTGATGTCACATATGATGTCACCAGAGGGTCAAAGGTCATATGACATTACTCCCTGTCATGCCATCAGGGTCAAATGTCGTCTGATTTTACTTCTGCTACCCCTAGTCTTTTAGTTAATTGATGTTCCCATCTATCACATCAATTAAATGAGTCGGCAAGCACACATCTTGAGACACTGAATATGGTGAGGATCTCTCTCAGCAGTGTTAACTCGTTCTATGCATTGTGACGAATCAAAGAGAATTCATCCCTTCCCCTCAAGGAGGAGCCTCCACCTTTGAGGCTAGGGAGGTAAGCCTGCTCCGCAAGACCCTCACTAGGGCTCTGGACAAGTGGGACCTCACTGGGAGAGATTCCTCCTTAGTGGACAAGGACTCCTGTTCTGATGAGGAACTCTCTAAGTAAGCACCCTGTGATGGCATACCTGGGATGATCTGATATGCAAAGCATGACCACATTCAGAACATTGGCTGAATACAAAAATAAAGTATGTCCTTTTCTTCAAGACAAAGGCTCTATCACTTTAAGAAAAAGCCTCCAATTAACTGCGATGAGGAGGTTGAAGAGAAAGGACATGTCGAATGAGGGAGAATGAGAGGAACGCATATGGCAGCAGGGAAAGCCACCTGTAAGCGTAACACCTGGTGAAGTTCAGATACACTCTGACCGTGAAAGACAGACACTGGAAAACCAGCGTGTTCATACTGAGAGAAGCCAAGAGGAGAACCCAGTGTGACGATTCGTAGGATTCCGTCACTTCTCCACAGGGGGTATCCTTGCCCCGTGAGGCTAGGAGAGGTGTGCCCGCTCCGCAATATCCATTCTAGGGGTAGAGCCAAGCAGGAGCTCACCATTAGAGACTCCCTCTCTGGAGACAAGGACGCCCATTCTAATAAAGAATGCCCTAAATCACACATAATTAATCCTCTCTTACAGACTACTTCTAAAGAAAAGAATGAAGAATTCCTAAGAGCCTGCTGTTGTCATTTACGTCCATTACCTGCAAAAGAAAACTCATGTACTACTGGGCAGAAGAAAACCCAGGGAGCAATACAGAGTCTGACACCAACAGAGAAGAAGGACTTTGATAGTCTGCAGGTGAAGCCCCACGGCAATGTCATAAAACTAAGAGGCAGAAACCTCATGCAGAGAAGCCGGGAAGTTCAAATCAGCTGTGCGTGAGCTGATGAAGAGAGACAGGATGCGCAGCGTCCAAGGCTGAAGCGGTGCAGGGGTGCAGAGCCCAACGCTTGGTGCAGTGGAAAGCAAGCGGAGTGAGAAGCTGAGAAGAGCGTTCAGTAGCCCAAGCCCAAAAGGAGTGGTGGCGGGACTGCTAATCTAAGGCAATGGACCAGGAGGTCTGGTCACAGCGCCAATCCAATTTTCCCTGGACTGCCTTGGAACCCAGGAAATGAGAAAGTAACCGTGAGATCGTCCAAAGAAATGAAGAAGGAACAAGAGGTCAGTCTAACCAGAAGAGGTCCCAAATGCATGCAAGCCCCAGTGATGTTATCCCAGAGGAACAGAGGTAACAGGGAAAATGGGAGACCCGGAATGGGGACCGAGAATAATATTTCGAATGCTAATACTCTTCCCAGTACGCATGAATGAGTGAGAATAATTAAAGAAAAATTAGAAAAATTATTGGAACGCTCATACTTGTCCCAGTACAAATAAGGAGTGGGAATACTTGAAGAAAGAGAGAATAAATACTAGAAAGCTCAGACTCGCCCCAGTCCAGATAAAAGAGTGAGAATACTGGAAGAAATTGAGAATCATAACAGGTAAGCTCATACTCATCCCAGTCAATACAAAGTCTTAAGAATATTTGAAGCACCATTTTTGAGAACCCTTACTGGAACGCTCATAATCGTCCCAGACAGGGTAAAATATTAAATATACTAGAGGACACTGGATTTAACTATGGGAATGTTTCTACTTCTCTTCATGAAGAGAAAGTATCAGAACTACCGGAGAAAAGTAGAAAGCAAAACTGGAACTCTCAGATTTGTTCTAGTCAAGATAAAGAGTGGACAAACAATAAAGAGGAAACTATAATTTCAGGAAAAGAGAAAGAAGAAACCCGGTTCTCTGAAAGAAGATAAATAAATGTGTTTAAAGATAAACCTCAGGAAGACAGAAAGTAAAGAAGGAATAATAAGTTAGAAGAGAAGGTTGAGACATTGAAAAGCCCTATATCGGAGCTGTTTGATGAAAACAATTACCAAGAACTGTTGGGAAATGCCTGGTTGAACTGAAGGTGGTGGAAGAACCATGTAAAAGGTGAAGGGAATCATTCTCCTGTGCCTTACTTATTATAAATAGTGGTAGGGTCAGAGTAGGCTAGTTTTGGATCAAGGACTCAACTTGTTTTGGACTTTCACTGACAACTAACAAGCACCCTAGTTAATTTTGTCGGGTAGGGAAGACCTGTAGCTTAGGGAAAATTAGGAGTTTACACTGATTTCAGTTGATAAAATATCAGTAAAATGAAAAGTTGCAGTCTGTGTCCTTTATCTGACCCGCCACACCAGGTACCGTTGGCAGCGTGACTACGGCGACACCTTGGTGGGCAGGCTGCCCGATTATGGATGCCGACACCAACTGGTTGAGAGTGCAGAAACCTGTCCCAGAAGGAATACTGGGACATCGAGTGGAACGAGAAAAGGACGCCAGCAAGAGCAAGCCAACAAAGAAGTTGAAGGAGGAGAGATGTTCCTCCATAAGGATAGAATTAACCCGGGAGAACAGGAGGACTGGCAGGCCACGGGGGATCGCTCTGGGTGGAATGAAACTCGTCCCAGTGAAATTGATGAAACCTTAAATATAAAATTGAGAGAAACTTGTCCCAGTGAAATTGACAAAACCCTAAATATAAAATTGAAGGAAACTTGTCCCAGTAAGGCTGATGGAATGCTGAATATAAAATTGATGACCTTGAACTATAATAATCTGAGATGGAGAATCCTGAGTACACCAGGGAATAAGTACATTAACTCTGGGGTAACACTAGCATGGGAAGAAAGAAAATATCATGAAGTGAGGACAAGGGAAGCCTATGAGATAAAAGGTACACAGGAGATACCAGAGCTTAGAAGGGAGAACGTTAGTTATCCTGAAGAGACCCCATGCAAGAAAATATAACTTTCAAGAATTCACATGGCCCAATAGCCTGGATTAAAGGGCCAAAGAAAGTTCAAGAAAGGACTTGTGGTGGACAATCCACAAACATGGGAGAAAAGCCTAAACCCTTTGTGAGAGAGTTAGAAGAGGTGATGCAGAATGTGACTAAAGACTAACTGAAAATTGGCTATTAAGAGGAACTCTATCAAGAAGACAGTACACCATCGGGAGAAGGGAGTCATTCTCCTGACCTTAGTTTGTTAGGTTAGTGGTAGGGCCAGTTAGGGTTAGAGTTTTGGACAGTATTGTCATTTGGACATTTCCTCATGAGTGGCAAGCACCTTAGTTATTCATATAGGTATTAGTATTAGTTATTCCCATAGTATTAGGGAATGATAGGAATGATAGGCATTATTCCTATTGTTTAATAAACAGGCATTGGAAATGTCAGCACAGGTGGTCAGTCAAAATCTCGAAAAAAAAATCTCGAATAACAAGGTCGAAAAAAAAGACCGAAAAAAAAAAGTCGAATTTTTTTCTTAAATTATAGATTTATTTTGGGGTCCGTGATTAAAAAAAAAAGTGGTAAAAAAAAAGAAAGAAAAAAAGGAGGGGTTGGGGGGAACCCCCCATTTCGAATAAAAAACATCATAAAAAAAATTCGACTTTTTTTTTCAGCCTTTTTTTTCGAGATTTATTTTTTCCAGATTTGTAAATTCGGTATTATGACCATAAACCGTCAGCACAGTGTCCACGTCCTTCTTTTGACCTGCCACAGCATTCACTGCTCAGTCGGTCTCCTGGAAAGATGCCCACCCCTTTGTGTGGACTGGTTTAAGAAATATAAGTGTCCCAGACAAGGATACATGAATGCTAAGACAAATATACCAGTTCCAGAGAGAATTCCATCCCATTATTCTCCACAACGTATATTCTGCTAGAGTCACTATGCTGTCTGTTCAGAAAGGGAACTTTCTCAACAGACCTTTGAAAGTTTGCACCAGCTGTTTTCTACATTGAGTGTCTATTCTTGTCATCCTGGGGCCAACTCCTCTGTATCTCGTGAGAACTCAGTATCCCTATAGATCTTGATGGCATCCAATATGACAGCCTACATGAGAAGCTTATTCATAGCAGAAAATCTGCTGGAGATGATCAGGTGAAACCATCTTTGCAATAGTATTTTGACTGACAGGGTTACTGCAATCAAAGCATCGAAACTCAGACCTGGCAACCCACTGAAAATGAAGCTGGAAAAACAACAGTACCATGTGCAATCACACCCAGGGTGTTAGGAATATGCAAGCTTCCCTATGGCTCTGCCACATAAGCCAAAGCCTCCAATAGCCATTTAGAAGCACAGAAGGCAATCCAAGTTAATCTGATTTCATAGCCAACGCGGGAGACTAGGATCTGTTGGAGGAATAAAGTTTGTGATTTAACCCAATAGAGAATTAATAACAACCGCATTGAGCGAATATACATACTTCGTATACAACCGGGAATTAGCCCAGATTTTAAAAAGGCTTTTTTAAGCCGAAACACGTGTCTCATTGGGGCTTGCAATATAATTACAATGAACCTAGTTGGATCAAACTGAAAAACATTAATATTTGTTCCATAATAAAACCAAATCAACTGTGAAAATTTTGGCGCAATAATTACGGAGTCATTCTTATTTTGTGATTAAAGTTAATCTGAGCTGCAGCCATCTTTGCACATCCTATTACACTGTCATGCTCCCAGAAGTCCAATGCATCTCAGCGCAAGCTCTGCTCCCACACGCAGTGCCCACTGCACACCTAGAATTCTCAGGACCAGGTCTTCCCTGGGGCTTGTGTCTCCTCCGGCAAAAAGACAAACATCATGGTACAAAACCAAGCCTCAATGAAGAGTCCTGAGAGAGCTCTGGATGTGGAACAGTCTTGAAGCGCCATTACAAGTGGGATCAGTAGCTTGCAATGGACTGCATTGGACTTCAGGGAGAATGACACTGGAATACGATGGGCACAGTTGATGACCTCTGGGCTGTGTTGGAGCGCCATTTCATTCTATGTAACTACATACTGGATATGGGATGTAGCCCCATATACTGAAGCCTTTAAGCCATCCAATGCCAGATGTGAGTGTGTATCTGCCTGCTTCAGCATTCCTTCCAGTAAATCAGTATACTTAGTACCATTTACCTATGTTTCAAAAGTGTCTTGAAATATGCCATTCAAGATCCTAAGGAAAAGGAAAAAATATTCATTTAAGTGGGGAGGAAAACCACTTCTCTTGGAACAAATAAACCTATTACTTAGGTCATAGAACTAGGGGCTGACAGTGAAAGTAAGGAGATTAGCAAGATACCCTATCGCCCACCTACAAGACCCTGGAGATAGCAGACATTGGTAAACTTGCCAAAACCAAGACATTGGAAATTAATCATTTGCAGGATGTAATTTTGGAAATGGAAAATGTGTCTCCTAAAATGTCCGAGCTTGGAAAGTTCTATAATAAGATGGGCAATAGTAATAATGCTGTTAATTATTTTTTTCTAACTTAAGCTCTCAAATCGACCCTTAAGCAGTCGTAGCAGTAATAGGTGTTGGTATTGTTATGGTGTTGAGGCTGTAAAGTGTAGCATTTGCCTGCAATCATCTTGGTGCTGGAGCAAGGAGGGAACAAAATTGACGATAGGTGAGCCGATGGTTACAGGTTTCTTCATAACATAGTCTTAAGGTGTTTACTGAAGCTGAGAAGATAAGTCTCCTCCAGAGATTTTGAGAGTGAGTTCCAGCCTCTTATTTCTATGAGTGCAAATGTTTTTCGACCGAATATTTCTTTCGGAATTTAGAGATTTGTCGGGGTAATTTCCCGGGGGTCGGCAGGGCCATCCGCGGACCTCCGGGGTTGGGAAGGCCCCAACTCCTCCCGCATCCCAAAGGAGTATGAGACACACACAAGAGCAAAAGAGTTGCTGCTGTTTATTGCACAAAACAGACAGGGACAGGTTCTCGGAACACAGGTACCCAGGAAACGTCTCATTCGTGGTGGGTTTGCAGGCCCTTTTTCTAGCTGTATGATGCGACTATGTGCATCACCTGGGAAAACTAGCCCCAAAACGCTATCTCGGGTTGGCTCCCCGAGTGGTAGGGTCAGTATAGGCCTGTATAGAAGAAAACAATATTGGTAAAGAAAGGGTCAGGTGGTATGCTTGGGTCGTCCCTAATAGTTGCTACGTGAGAATTGTTACAAGGGGACAATTCGTGATTGGCTAAACTATAGTGGCATCAGTGATTAGCCCCTCGTATTCTGATTGGTTCACCCGTGAGCCCCCAAGCCTGGGACCATCGCTGTTCCCAGCTCGCGGTGTACTTGGTGCTGGCAACAATGTATGACTATGTGTCAGTGGCGGACAATGGGCAGGTCTGACTATTGGCTGTTGGGTCTCCCTTTCCCATCGCTGTCGGTGTCCAACTTGTCACTTCATTGTTGCAGTCTGTGTCCCAGACGTGAGACCCCAGAACTTCTCTGGTCCTTGGGGCTTGGCATCGTATCAGGTCGGCCTGGTCACGTGTTGTGAGACCATGGCTGGAGCAGAATTATGAGTACTTGATTTGTATTTCGGCTCTGAGGAGCGTTTAGCAGTAGCAGGTGTAACCTTGGCGCGGGAAGCACGGTGTGTAAGTTGCAACTTTGTGGCCTTGGCTGTGGGGCTCTCATCAAGGTTCGTTCTGCAGGATCAGCATCTTGCAGCTTCGTCTGAGATGCTCTGGCCGGGAGACTCTGGTTTTGCGGCCTACCTTGGCCTAGCTCATGGGAGGCGGTATACAGTCCATAGCACGGGGGTCGCGAGGGGCGACATGGGTTCTTATGTGTTAGTCTATATGTATAGGGCTACATCTTCAGGGTTTTAGTAGCGAGGAAGAGTCGGCAAGCATATACACAAGCTCTTCTGGCGTCTTGCGTTTCTGCAGTGCTGTAGCTGGCCTATGTGCAAATAACAACGATGCATATGTGAATGTTAGTGGTCCTCTATGTCATAGTACTGAGTATGTTCTTCGTGTGGATTGGTGTGTGTCTGATCCATGTGCTTGGTGGCACGTGTGTTCTTGTCTGCTGGCTACGTCGTCATGGCATCTCTAAAGATGGCGATATTGGTGGGGGACGTCTAATCGAGTTGGTCCATATGGTCGGTGTCAGCTCCACCCGAGGTCCCAGCCCGAGGTTGGGATGACGTGCAGCCTGCCTGGGTGTGCGTGGCGTGGCCGCGGTGGATTTTGACATCCGGGGTGGCAGTGGGCTGGTCGAACTCCTCCTGCGGTGGGTTCTTAGTCGTAATGTCATAGGCTATGGTCTGGACGAGAATCGGAGGAAGGGATCGTCCCATTTTCCCTCTTCAGATAATTTAAAGCCCTTCATATGCAATTCGTAAAGATGTTTTTGGTTGGTATTTCCAAAGTCGACTAGCAAGAAAAGAGGTTGTATTTTTGTGAATGGCTTTGTGTACCAAACATAATGATTTAAAGATAATTGTTTCATGAACAGGAAGCTACTGCAAGAATCTAAGTCCAGGTGATATGTGCACACATTTTTCAAAGTTAGTATGAGACGAGCTGACTTGCTTTGTACTTTTTTGCAGGCGGGCCATTGATTTTGATTGAAGGGCCAGATAAATGCAATTGATAAAATCCAACCCAGCAGAAATCAGAGCATTAACCACTAAGGCCCCTGTTTTGCTCGGGTTTATTTTGAGAAATGTGTCGTCCATTCAAGTTTTAATCGAGGGCAAGCAATCTCTAAATTTAAGGGATGTATGGTTCCTCCTCAGATAGTTGTACTATTATCTGCGTATCACCTTCATAATTCAGAAAGTGGAATCCACTTGAACGTATCAGAGACTTTAGGGATTGACTGTACAAGTTAAACAGGAGTGGGAAGATTGCCAATCTCTGGGGCAGACCACAAGCTAGGGATTCATCATTCGAAGTGAAATGATCTAGTACAACTATGCTGTCTATGTCAGAGTAATGATATGCAGTGCTCGGTGCTGTGCTCAAGACTAAAACCCATCTGTGTTGGGTTTGCTCTGTTGAGGGCTTGCAAATGGGGGCCTCACAACATTTGTCTAGATATCTGGCAGAGGAACTTGGGCCCATCAAAGACTCCCCAGCGCAAGAATGGAAGACTCAACCATGGGGAAAGTATATTGTCTTTATTATCCAACACAAACAGGGTTCATACAGGACAAACCATTCTGCAGCATACTCAACTTCTGAGCCTGTGTCACATGTGTTTATGCACAGGGAAAGTTCACAAAAATAGGGTCCACTCCAAAAATGATACATCAGTCTGTTTATTAGTCTCCCATATCAGGTGGCTCTGCCTGAGACTACCCCTAAAAGTTACAAAACACACTGTTGCAGGGTCGCAGGAAGACCATTGGCCCATACAACATTTTATACCACCTCACAAATGGAGCTTCTGGATTGGCTAGAGTGGATCCTCCCAGGCCTGAGACCCTTTCTGCTCAGTGTACATTTTCAATATGATGGGAAGGACTATGGAGGGCTGTGTTTTCCATATTCTTGCCACTGGTCTGATCACCTAACCCAAGAGAATGCCTGCAGTTTGCAGTTTTGGTGGGCAAAACTTCTATCATTCCACTCTGTCTCAATGGGAACAGCTTTTCTTCCCACCACGAGTAAATGAGCACTGGCCTGTTCGACTGGGTCATGTGTGAGTCGGTGACTGGCCAAATAGCGAGCTACACCTTTCATTCTTCATCTTGCGGGTTGACAGTCACCTAGGGGACTTAAGCGCCAATGTTGGGACCCTCTCTTCAATCCCCTCTTTGGTCGACTTGTCGACCACACCTCCAGCCTTATTCAGCTTCGGGAGCCAGATCTTTGTCACTCCTGCTATGTGTCCATAGAATCTTGCATGATCATTCAAACTCCATGTCACGTAACTGAAGTCTCTGCCAGGGTTGCACCAAACCAATGTTTCCCAATAGTCTTTGGTGTTATAGGGATACTCCAACAATACTCCAGCTGGAAACAGAGGACAGTCTTTGATCTGACCCCTCAGTGTATTTCAAGCCTTTATTATCTTGCCATTGTCCGCTTCCACATCTACTAGCACTTTCATCCCTATACTCTTTTCAGTCGTCTTCAGGCACTGTGTGATACATATTCTGATAACACAGAAAGTCAGTAATACTAATACTAGTGCTGCTGCTAATACCTTCAGTCGGTTGGCCATCCATGTTGGTATCCATGAGAAAATATATGCCAGTCAACTTTTCCTGCAGCAATCATTTCTGCCTTCATTTTGGCATACATCTCTGATAACTTGGTAACCTCCTCAGTGAGTGTTCCATTGTCGTCATCATTTTCTGAAACAAATGTACGGCAAGAAGCCCCAATCTTGGCACAAACTCCTCCTTCCATTGCTGTTAGTAAATCTAAAACATAACTTTTCTGTAAGGCCATTAACCTTACTGCTCGGAGCTCTTCTTTGATTGCGTTGAATCCCTTGACGGTCAAATTTATTGTCTGCATCAGCTCCCACCTCATAATCTGGAGCTATTTTGCGTTTATGTTGGCCTGCACTGCTGGAATGATGGATGCAAAGAATATTTCTGTTCCGCTAAACAGTCTATGCTCTGATGTTATTGCATCCAGGGACTCCTCCATTTTTGATGAGGGATAGTTTCCCCTTTTCACTCTTGTCAGCTCTACAGATCTCTTCTTTCTCTTGCTAGAGTCCATCTTGGGGAAACCATCTACTTTGATAACCTTCTGGGGTACTACCAGCGCTGGTGTGTTCAGGTGCACCAGTGAGCATGTCCCGCCTGTTGGGTGGTAGATTCACGTATGCCTTTGATCTGCAGGCCCAATAGTGATCCATCAATACTATTGTGCCAACCTTAATACCTGGAACTTTTACTGTCTGCTTACATTCCTTGTTTTCTCCAACCTTTACTGGACCAGCGTTCTGGAAGCATAATACTGCTCCTTTGATTGGTATTATGGGCATTGGCCCAGCTTCGTTCTACACCAATGTTAGTAACTTTGCACTTTTTTCCTATTCTTTCAGACATTTGTTGTTTTCCTCTTGTACTATTCATAATGGAACTGTTAGGAGCTCCTGTGTCTTGCCCACCACCACTCTTTCTTTCCAACCATCAGTTCTGTATACTTGTCCATACACCAGCATTTGTGGTCTTTCCAAGCGCCTGATTCTCCTATCTCTACTGGTCCTATTGTTGGACATGGTAACCCTTTTTGTGTCACTACCCTTGTTTCTCCCTTTTGTGGACCTTCTGTTATGTATTCTATGGCCTGATCTTTCTTACAGTAATCATACATAATTCCTAGATTCTTTTATATAGTTATATTGATTTGGAAAAGTCTTTTTCGACATCCATCTTAAGGTAGCTCTTTTACCTTGAAATCTATCCCTTGTGGCGCACAATGATAAATGCATGAGGTGTTGTGCCCTTGTTGCTGGGATTTCAGTTGCCACAAACCTTCTGGAGGAACTCATGGCATTGGGGATGAGAGAGCAGATATAACAGCTCGCTCCAGTGGTTTGTTTACCTACTTTGGTCATGTGCTTGTACCACATGTTATTAAATACCCGGGCCGAATCAGTTAGATATGAATCAACCTGACTTCAATTTATGTCTGCACTGCATCTACTTCTCTTTACTGGTTTGGCAGTGCTTATCGCCCAAACTGATATGGTGGCCATGCCTGCCTGGATTGGGGTTATGTTAGTAGGTGTCACAGCTTGTGCATCTACAAAAAATAATCTTCATATGAGAATAAGGGTAAACAGGTAGAGACAACAGAAGGCACAAAATATCACAGTTGCACTTTTAATAATGGTACACATAACTTACTCCTCTTCAGTATCTTGTTTTGCTCCAAATATGGTGAAGAATCTGATGGAATTCCTCAATAATGTGTGATTATGTTATTAATGCATGTTAGATCAAGCTCTATGGGTGTAATATTCTGCGAGTGGAACGAAGAACAGCCGTTCAAACACAATACAGATTCTGGTGTCACTGAGCACTTCTATGACAGATGGGTTTCCACAATGAAGTCGTGGATAAGTTTTGGACCAAATGAAACAAAAAAGCCTGACAAAATAAAACAGGAGGTGCCCTTCTCTCTGGTTCAGACTGTATGATAAATTGAATGAAGTGATCGTGGAAAGTTAGGGGTCTTTGGGAAATCATGGAACACAGAAATAACAGTTGCCACGTTCATGATGGATAGTGGGCCTCATTACGGCGCCTGACTTCCCGGTGCCACCGGGAGATTACAACCCAGCGGCCTGGAAAGTCAGGTGCCGGTAAAATGTAAGTCCCCATTCCCATAGAGTCCCAGAGGACTCTATGGAGTGTGGACACGGAAGCACCAGCATTATTGCTAACGGTGCCGGTGCTTCCCTGACCAGTCTGTCTACCGTGACCTGTAATATGCCAGTCCGGAAACAACAGTGCCGGTAAGCTTACTGGCACCGTTGTTTCCAGACTGGCAGGGTCAGAATGAGGCCCAGTGTGTCTAATGTGGATGTACGGGATGTCCTTGCCCTTGTTCTCTTGCTCTAGAGCATGTAAGTCTTGGTTGTAAGTGTTCTGCCTGTCTTTGTCTTGGTTTGCTATTTTGTTCTTCTTCTTGCCTCGAATCGCCCTCTTGTTCTTCACAGCTGGGAGGCGTCTCAGCCTGACAGGGTTTCACATCTCCAATGTAGTTCCAGGCTCTCTTTCCTCGTATTTTCACTGCTCGATCAGTTGCTTCCTCCACAGTGTAAGGGCCACTAAAACTGGACTTATAACAAGTTCGGGTAAAGTTCCATAGCAGCACAAAGTCCCTATGGTAAATTTGTGGTGGTGCCAAGCGAATTTCACTGGCCTCTGAGCCGTTGTTCTCCTTGCTCTTCTTGGACCTCTCCCGCCATGCCTGAAGTTGGCAAGAAATTGAAGGCACACTAGCCATCAAAAAAGCCATGCACTTATACATCTCTGTACTGAACACACCCACAAAAAAATTGGCATCTGTCAACACTCTAGTGGGAGGAGCCAGGGGTAGTCGCATGCGCCGTCCGGTTACCACCTCCTGTGGCATTAAATGGTGGTCAGACCCAGCCTGGTTGTGCAATGTGAACATGGCTAAAGGGAAAGACAATGTAGCCAACTCTAATTTAGAGATGCTTTTATTTTGGCTATTGTTTCTTTCAATAGGCCGTTTAGGTGCTTGCACATCCCATTCACTTGTGGGTGATAAGCATGGGAAAACGTATGCTGTATCCCCAGTAAAGTTGTTATGTGCTGGAATACTTCATTAGCAAAGTGAGGACCATTGTCAGACTGCAGGACCTCACGCACTCCCCAGTGTGGGAAAACCTCTCAAACCAGGAACCTTGCAACTTTAAGAGCATCGGGGTGTGAACAGGGACTGGCCTCGATCCATCAGGAACATGAGCACACAACCTCTATTTATAGAAGTAGCCCTGACACACTTGGAGCATTTATATATAATGTACATGAAGTTGTTGAAAAGGACCTAGTGGACGAGGTCTGGCTCCTCTCACTACCCTCAGAGTATGCCCCATAGTAACTCTTACAAGTAACACAATTGTCTACAAAGGCGCTAGCATGTTCTGCTAAATTGGGACAAAACCACCCTTCGCCAATGTGAGCAGCAAGTACATCCTCCCCCACGTAGGTAGGATGGTATAGTTGAGTGAGTGCAGTCTGTAGTAGCAACAGTGGCATCACCACTTGCCTTTACTTTCCTGTCGGTACTGTGCTGTACCATTTCTGTAACACCATTGTACGCACACGAATACGCATGTAGGATGGAGGTCAAAATTTTAAATATCAACAAAATATGCTGCATGCTTCACTTCTGTGTCTGCTGCTTTATTGCCCCTGGAAACAGGGTCCTCCCCCCTCATGTGGGCCTGGCACTTCACAACTGCTATGCCTACTGGGAGTTAAAGCGCCTCTATAAGTCTGCCCAATAGGGGCACGTGCTGCACTGGTGGGCCATCAGCATGTCGGAAGCCCCTTCTCGGTCACTGTGACAAACCGGTAGATATCACATAGGCAGAGTCCGAATAGATTGTCACTTCCTGGTCCTTGCTCTGCTCTAATGCCAATATAAGAGCCACTAACTCTGCTGCATGCGTTGAAAAATGTGATGGTAACCATGCGCTTGCTTCTACTTCAGCTGTCCCATCTGCCTTTATTTTCACTACTGCCATCCCAATGTGTCTCTCCCCATGGTCTGGCCTATCGATGAAGAACCGTTAATGTAAAGCACTTCTCCCCCCTCTAGTGAATTTTCTCCCAGTCTCTGAAGGTCGTCCTACTGCTCCATGTATGTGGTGCAGTTGTGCATGTAGTCTCCCTTTTCTACTGGTTTGGCTACAAAAGTTGCTGGGCTCACTGTCCTCCATCTTACTATCTTTATGGCTGGATTCAATAGTATTGCCTCGTACCCTGAAGGCTTCTGTGTGGTCCGAGTACTCTTGGGATGTTCGAGTATTGCAAAGAGAGCATGCGCCACAAAAAGGGTGGTGCTATACCCCATAGTGATACTCGCTGACTTCTCTACTGTGAATGTAGCAGCAGCCACTGCTTGCTCGCAAGGATAATGTCCCCTCATTACTGGATCTAATTTCCCACTATAGTATGCCAATGCCCTGTGTCCTAAAGTTGTTTTCCGGTCATCAATACTCCACTGGAGTGCGAGAACAAATGACATTTGATGTGATAATCTGGGATCCCTAACACAGGAGTTGTGCATATTGCTTTCTTCAGCTCCCCGAATGCATCTGTCATCTCTTCTGTCCATTGTAGTGTACACTCCCCTCTTTGTGCTTCTTTGAGTTCAAATAACAAAGGTCTCGTGTATGTGCTGCAGTCAAATACCCAAGTTCTGCAGTAATTACAGAGGCCTAAAAACTGTTACATCTGTCTCACTGTCATAGGCATCCTACAGATTTTCTCTGCCCTTTCTGGTGTTCCTCTCCGCCCTTCCTGCGAGATTAGCCATCCAATGTACAGCACCTCCTTCTGACAATTAAGTAATTTTGCCTTATCTACCTTGTACTTTCTCTCTGCTAATCCTGTCAACATGTGCACTGAGCCATTTCTGCTCTGTATTTCTGACATGCAGCAAACAAAACAAAATGTTGTTAACATACTTTATGATGGTGCTTTCCAATTGTATGTTGCCTAGATCCATCTGGAGGACCCTATTGAATATGGAAGGTGACTCACAATACCGCTGTTGGATCCTCGTGTGTTTCCACTTCCGGCTAATGAAATGCAGCCCTGTCAGCCAGGCCAGATGGAAACACCAAACCAATTAAGTGTGCCAAGTGCTTTAAGCGCTTTTAGTGCACCACATAGCCTAAGTGGTCTGGTAGGCTCCTTGATAGTCCCCTTTCCCAAAGAGCTGGGGGGAGGGGTGTAGGTGCCGATCCCATTCTACATGCCCAGAACTCTACGAGTGCCCGCTCATTGCCTCCATGTGATATATCTTCCTCTGACAAAGCAATAATTGAAGCCTTAGAACGCTCCATAGAGCGCCTCTATACCGAGAAGTGCCTTGCATCTCGGGAAGATAAGCAAGTAGGCGATACTGGAGGCTCTTGGTGAAGACAGATAGGAACATCCTTACTTAAATATTCACGGCAGGGGGCGGCAGTTCGAGGTTTCATGAAACTATTAAGGGGGTAATGCAGTGTCCCAGGCCTGGGAAGTTCTAAGGACCTCTACAAACTCGTCCGCTATGTATGGCACATATTTGTGGGTCCACTCTGAGCTTGGTAGGATGGAACAGAGGGAAATGGCAATGTTGAAAAATCTCATTGCCCTCCGAAGGAGTGCCTCATCAATTTTTTTAAGATTAGAACTGGGGGTATATGGTCTTGCTTTTGATGCTAAACTCTGACCCTTAATGTATTGCCAAAAACTGTGCACCTCACCCACCCTTCGTACCTATAAGGAAGCCCTCTTTGATGTACTCAAAGAAGAAGGCACAAGAGCACTCCCATGGGTTAGGTATGTCTCAGACCTTACCAAAAAACTCGGCCTCCCCCATATGACTACAATTGAACCCCAGGTCCACATGGTAAGGAAAGACTGCATCAAGCAGAGATATAGGGGCTGGTATTACAAGATAACATTTTCAGAGATCAGCATGGCTGGCGCAAAAGCGGAAAACATCCAGCGTAAGCACTCGTTCGGCTGAGAAGAATATTAATCTTGTTCTGATTGGAAGGAAGCACGCACCTTGTTTTTAAAAGCAAGGTTGGGGATACTTCTATTTGCAGTGGTCATAAGCAGCTGGGGCAAAGGTGATCTACCCCTGTGTAAAATCTGTGGCTAGGGAGACGAAGACCTTGAGCACTTTCTGTTTATGTGCCCCCGATACAGGAATATCCTCTACAAGTGGCTTATTCCTACTTATAAATAGTATAACCTAAGGAGAACGAAAGACTTGATGGAAATGTTCTTGTGTAGTCAAAATCATGTGGACCTCTGAACCCTTTTGGCCCTTTTGAAAAATGCCTGGCGCTTGAGAATGAAATGTATTTTGTAATTGTAAATGCCTGTTTTATGGTCTAACCCTGTATTTTAAATGATTTTTTATCTCATTCCTTGATACTCCTGCTTTTATGGCTATGCTGCCGAAATGAAGATTATTACTACTACTACTACTATATAGGAACAAAGTCAAGTTCTGTGACTCCATGCGAAGTGGTATAGAGAAGAAAGCATTCTTCAAATCTATTACTGTGAAGTGGGTAGCTTCCGTTGGAATACTACATAGAATTGTCGCTGGATTTGGAACTAAAGGAAATTCTGTCTCAACAATCTGGTTGAAAGGGCACACGTCCTTTATAAAAACGCCACAACCCTGTTGCCTTTTTTACAGGCTGCACTGTGGTATTGCACTGCAATTCTGATGGTACTAGAATGCCCTGTTTCACTAATGCTGCAATTCTCTCATAGATGCCCTCACCCGCCTCTCTTGATAATGGATACTGTTTTGCCCTTGGTAAAATTGCTCCTAGTTTACACTTCATCTTTACTGCTCCTATCCCTTTCAGTAGCCCCATATCACAGGGACTTGTCCATAAAACACTGGGTACCCTTGAGAAGTCTTCCTTGAGAAATGGTGGTGGTGCTTTCTGCAACATAGCCATTCTCTGTGGTAGTTTCGTATAGTATATTCTCACCCAATATGTAATCTTCGTGATCTGATCAATCATCCTGGAACAGTTCTTCATCAGACACGTCAGTCAACCTGTACCCTTCACTCACTGCCATCACTGTCCTCCAGGATCGTCCTGTGTCATCTGTCCCATGTAATGTTATCCTGTCTTCCCCCACTATTAACGCCTTCAGTTCTATTAGAACCACTTTCCCCTCAGGCTCATCTAATGGAACTTCTGGCCTGAATATATACTGGTTGGGTAATCACCATAGCTTTCCCTTAATCCCCAGAAGCGATACTATCAATACCGCCACTCAATATTGGAACAGTTAATTGTCTGCTGGAACCCCTCTCTCTCCTGTGTGCCCACAGTAAGCTTGAATAATCTCCCTCTTACTGTTTTGTCCCACGGTTCACACGTCTCTAACCTCCATTTCTCTAGAATAGCTTGAATATATTGAAGTGGATCCTCGTCCTAGCCATAATTGCGCTAATGTCTGAGCTATCTAGATACTGCACCCTTACAGCATGCCACACGGCCGCTTGACAATTATTGAAAGGCAACCCATCGTGTGCCATGTTCTGTACTGTTATTCTGGGGTAACCGGCTCTTTTCCATACATCATCTGCAACCTCTCCGAAAATTGCTGAAAGCAAGCTCTTCATATCACCCACCGCTAATGTCGTCCCTGCTGTCAGTCTCTCTAGCTCATATATCCGCTTCCCAGGCCCAGCAGTCAACAATGGTAACTTGCATCTTAAATTGTCTTTTATCCATCTGCTTCCATGGTATATATTGAGGTCACCCTCCTCCCTTCTCCAATAGTGGCCACTGTGTCAGTCCTATGCCTTCACCTTGTCCCCCAATGTCTTTGGTGGTGGTAAATGCTTTTGTCATTTCTCCCTTCTTTTGCCCCAGCAGATCTCTAAGCCTCTGCGCATATGGGCTGTGCATATGGGCCCCCTGTTTTGGGTCTTAGTTCATCCATGGTTTTATCGCCTCGCCATAATGTGTCTCTATCTGGACTTGCCCCTCGGGAGCGGCAAGAGGGTCTCTCCTCATCATTGTCCTCACTCCCCAATAAATCGTTGTTGGACCCTGTGTCCCCATCAGTGCTGTGAATGTCCTCCTGAAAGCTAAGCCGCCTCAATACCGCGTCTCTCTGGTGCTTTCATCCTGAGTGACCGATACTTCTGCCTTCCCCCTCATGGAGAGATTGATCTCATCTCTGTCTATCCGTGGAGTAGCCCTGCTACTTTTCTCATTTCTATCTGCTTTAAAGAGCATCCCTTCTCTTCTTTGTGTTGTCGCTCCCTAAGGAGTCGCTTGACTTCTAACTTCCTCTTCTCCTTCTTTATTTGCAGTTGCCTTTCTCTCTCTTCTTCTGCCTTTCTATTTGCTATGTCCTCTAAGCTCTGTCTCTTTGCTTCCCGCTCCTCTCGGTCTTGTGCTTCTACTTTCTGTTCCTCTCTGCGCACCCTTTCATTCTCTTCTTTCTCGTTCCTTTCCTGTCTTTCTACTTCCGCCATTATCTCTGCCCATTCGCTTGCCTCTTCTGCGTCTTTGCTATTTGCAACTTCCCTCCTCACGCACCCTGTCTCTCCTGCGACCTTTCCATCCAATTTAAGCAATATCTGTCTGCCTACCCATTTGTTTGGTACAATTGGCTATTGCCTCTCAAGGCTTCCCCCTTTCCCTAGGTCATTTGCCTTTAACCTCGTCTGGATCTCACTGCACACTTTGCTCTCACTGTCTGCATTCTGCGCTCCCTTAGTCACCTGTTTAGCCTCGCTTTGTCTCTCCCTCTTACTATATGCTGGATGTGCAAATGTGGGATTGGTGTATCCTGCCTCTCCTTTTAATTCTCTCAGTGTATAATCCCTGGGTTCCCGCTGCTGCTCTTTTGCTCTCTGTTTGAGGAAGAGGAGGGGGAGACAAGGGCGATTCACATTCTGCCTCTAGCTGGCTCAGCATCCATTGTCGCTGTGTCAGGTCCCACTCCTCGTCCTGAAATATTCTCCACAACTCTAATATGGTCATTTGTTTGCTTAACTTTTTCCCTTTGAAAGTTTTGTGTATGTACGTGCATAATTGTTGATGCACACATTTGGAAAAACACCCCTCTTTTTGCTAGGGCTTTGACAACTTGCCCTCTGTGCCGCAGGTCCATTCTGTGTTATATTTACAGATGTTGTCCTTGCAACGCAGGAGGAACTTGAACATATACTGTAGGGGTGTGTTCCTCATGTTTTTACCTGAGTACATAATTTATCAATACTTACTTGACCTCAAATCAGAATTTTGACACATCCACCTTTTAAGATACACTTAATTTCGTTTACCTTGATATTAGGTAACAAATAACTCTTCTGACCATTAAATCACCACATCGACCTCAGCCTCTTTGGCTCTCGACCAATACGCACCACCCTTCTTCAGCTCTCCGCCCCAAAGGCCCAACTGCCAATTCTGCTCATGCACTTGCCACGCTCTGCCCCAAAGGTGGAACCCTTGTTTCAAAACACAATTATAGCTTTCTTTTTTTAAAAATGTTTTTTGTTATTGCATTCAGTTTAAATTAAACCTTTACAAATTGATATTAAGAGAGCACAATCACAATAAGATCACATAGCCATCAGAAAAAAGAAAATAGCAGAGAAAAAACAAAAGTTAAAACAGAGCAGTTAAGACATAACATGAACAATGCAAATTGAAACAGAAAAAAAAATCAAAAATGATCACCTTAAAAAACATCCAAACGGATTCCAAACAGCATACCCGCTGAGCACAATTAATAAAAAGGACATTGTATCATAAGATTACAAAATCCAAATAAAAACATTATACACATTCCACCCTGACTGATCAATGCAGAGAACATAGAGAATATCCCTAACGAATAGCGGAAGTAGGGATAATTTAAGCTCATAGATTCCAAGTCCCCAGACCTTTATGCCCAGATAAGCGAAAGGGCAATCATTATGAGGTTCCTCCTTTCTGCAGGTTAAGACTTTTAAGGAAACCTGATAAAGCCAGGCCCTCATGAATGTTCTGGATACTGAGGCAGCGCTTCCAGACCATTTCCTCACTGCAATATAATTGATATAAGCGCAGGGCCGACAAACATTTGTACCTTAAGATCTTTAGTGATTCACACTCCAAAACTAAATGTCGTAACGACTCAGGCTTCAACAGGCAGTATCTACAACCAACTGCATCATTCATTATTAGTTTCCTCCTAATCTGAATTTCCTTAGTAGGCAGAAGGTTCCAAACCATGATAATAACGATTAGGTAATTGGAGCAGAATATAGGAAAGAGATCCTCAGCATTTATGTTCATGTGCAAGGTGACCCAGGGATGCATATGAGTTGAAGGTGTCAATCGTCTGAATCCAATCAAAGTCAAGCAGGGCCCTTTTAGCTTTCAAGGGGTTGTTAACCAAGGTCTCAAAATTCAAGCCAATATCCAGGAGGATGGATTCACATCTTTCCCTAAGGTCAATTAGATCCACAGAGAAATTCACATTTTTACCCAGAACATGGTACAAGGAATCAGGTATTGGGGCCACGATCTTCACATATAATGTAAAAAGGCGCCATTGCACCCTTGCCCATATTGATGAGCTCCTAGTTCATATCTTAGTGCGAATAGTGGGACTGGATTAGGTGCACCAAGGAACCGCCTCCATATTCTACCCCCAATTTTATCCAATATTTTCAGCTCTTTGTCTGACGTTAATTCGAGGCCATAGATCAATTTAGGCACTATCTACCTTCGAAGAACATAATCGCCGGTTTGAGGGAGAACCGGCCAAACTTGCAGTCAATTTTTACCATTTGGGATTCTGGCAGCTTGGCTTTATGCATCAAGGCATCAATGCCTAATTTATATCCCTTATGTGTTCTAAAATTGAATCCCTGTTACCTGATGCTCCCAGATAGCTTCACAGACATTCCTTCAATATGCCCTGCAGATCGATTAGTATTCACCCTCGCCCTCGTAAATGCAAAAATGTTGGTTTTGTGAGGGTTAATAATTAGCCCATTTTCATTTGCATATCCCACACATTTATTTAGGAGCCAGACCAACCTTCGTTAGATCGAAGATCTGAAAATCGTCTGCATATGCAAGCCATATGATTTTTGCCTCCCCAACTTTAGGGGCAATCAACCCTTCATTAGCTAAAGTGAGCACCACATGTGACATATTTTAGTTTAACAGCCAGGGGGCCAAGACACATCCCTGTCTAACCCCCGATAAGCTCTGATTCTCTGAGAAACATCCCCTTTTTGGCTTAATCGGTCTTGGATCAGTTCTCATATACTCCCTTGATGAGCCTCAAAAGCCCCCCCAGCATACCACATGTTGCTGATTTTACCCATAGCTTACCGTGATCTACACAAGTCAAATGGGCCGATAGATCAATCGAGGCCATATATGTACAGCCCCTTAGCCTCCTTCACGCATCTTCCTGGATGCATATGAGAACAAGCCCATTGACATTTGTCGAAAGGCCCTTCCAAAGACCAGTCTGAAATCGGTCATGGGGATGGGCCACCTTAGCCCACTCTTCTAAGTTTGAGAGCAGGAATGCCGAAAAGATCTTACAATCGGCATCTATGAGTGAAATTGGCCGATAGTTTGTTGGGTCAGACTTACTTCCACACTTGAAGATAGGTATCACATGGGCCATGCTCCAAAACTGTGGCTTAAACCTGTACAGATAATGGGCCTCATTACAAATCAGGCGGTCCGGAAATAACGGTGGCGGTAAACCCGCCGCCACCGTTGTTTCGGGACCGCCTGATCCCGACTCCTGCAGGCGGGAGGTGATGTTCCCGCCAGGTCTGAACTGGCGGGTTTAACACCGCCCGCCTGCAGGCGGACGAGGAAACACCGTCAGCATCACGAGATGCTGCCGGTGTTTCCATGATCCCCATTCCCATTGAGTCCCATAGGACTCAATGGGAATGGGGATTAACACCATTCCGCCTCCGTGATTCCCGGGAAACCGGGGTTGTAATGCCCCGGTAATTCCGGGAATCACGGAGGCGGAATGGTAATACGAGTCCAGCGGTAACCAGGCGGTTTTACCGCCTCGGTTACCACCGGACTCGTAATGAGGCCCAATATCTTTAAATTCCAGGTACAATAAATTTGCCCAGATGTTCCGATCAGCCTTAAAGTTATTATTGGTTAAACCATTCGGTCCTGGTGCTTATGACATTTTGCATTTAGATAATAGGGCATAGATGGTACTAATGTTTAAGGGAGGGTCCCACTTAGTATTATTCAAATTGCCAGTTCCCTCAGGTGGATTGTTCGTTTGGGCCCCAAACATACCCTCAAAAAACTCAACCCATTCCAACTCAGAGATAGTGTTTAGTTGGGAGATTACATAATTGGGATCTTGACCATTGATTAGAGACCAGAATGGACTGGCCTGGGCATTGAGCAGTACCCCTAACATGCATTTAGCATCCTGTTGCAATAGAATATTTTTTACTGATTTGCAGTAGTTTTTATAGGTCTGCTTAGTTTTCCTAATGAGCTTGGAACGAGTGCCCCCATCCATATTCGATCCCCAAATACATCTCAGTTCCCTCCTCATTGTACATTTCACAGAGGCTAAATCCCTGTTGTGACAATGGGTATGTCTGACAGACCCATTCCCTCGGGTTCCAGTCCTAGGACAGATACCAGAGACCAAGACACCAATGAGCCTCTGAAGCTCGATTGCATTAAAGTTATACATTTTCCAATCAAGGGTAGATAAATTCAAAATGTCCCTCACGTTCTGATTCAGGGTATGGATGTTCATATCAGTCCATCTAATTGCATTACCCACCACTTTAGAAACTACCTGCTGCTGGGACCTGAATTCTCTAGTGTTCAATACCAAATCGAAGGTTGCCATTAGGATTCAATGGTCACTACAATCATTCTTCGACACAGTAAATGACACACATCGATTCAGAAGAGAATAATTATATAGGTAGATGTAATCCAGAAGAGAGGAACTATTCCCCTTGTACCAAGTGTGCCATACAGACTCCTTGGATTTTGGACACCTTTTCCTCACCAAATGCTGCAAGTCCAAAGACCCCAATCCCACATACCAGATTTTCCCCAATTGTTGCTTCTCAAGGGTACCAGCAGGAGCCAAGTACAGCCCACTGAGATCCCAGGGGGTTTTGTGGAATCCACAGTCTGCAGTTAGATCTCCCACAACTAATATTCTACCATTCAGATACCGCCAACCCGCTCAAGGCCAAGGTATTTTCTACTGCAATAAGCATACCCCCTGAAGGCCTCCCACCAACACACTCTTTTGCTGATTGTGTAAAGATTTTATAGCCTTCTAAGATAGGAGTTGAGGTCAGCCATGTCGCTTGTAGACAAATACAATTGGTCTCTCTTAGGTTGTCCAGGCAAGTTGGGTTAGTGAAGAGATGTAAACTTCCATGGGCATTCCAAGATTTTAGGCACAGAGGGACCTTTTTCCACTCAGTGCCCGCACAAATTTGTTGTTTAAGGGAACACTTTCTGCCACAGGGTAGGGATGATGGCAGCCCAATCTATTTCCTTTTCCGACCCCTTCTCAGTCCCAGCACCCACACCATCGCACTCATTACCCACCCGCGGGAGCACTGAGGACCCCCTCATCCATCTGCACCTGCTCGATGTCAAACCCTAAATTCAAAAGACCTTCTCGCTGTATAAGGATCAGTTCCTTTACTAATGGAGAGTTCAGATAGATAATACAGATGTCTTGGTGTTCTCTGTCGGGAAATGCCACCCTCCCAATATCAGGTGAGCCCACCAGAGCCAAAGTTGAAATTTCAGAGAATATCGACAAAATGTTAGATCGATTCAGATATACCGAATAGTCAGGGCCAGCATACTAGTCATTATAATTCGATGGAGCCCCTGACTAGCACACTTATCATTTACCCTGGTGCCCAATGGATCCCTCACCTTTACACCACAAGGCTCAGCCGCTCATGGGTTCCGTAAGGTGCTTTGGGAGCCGCATGCTAAAGGATGCTGATCATTAGACTCATCCCTTGGTGCATATATTGTAGGCAAGTGTAAATGTTGAAGTAATTCCTTGACCCTTGAGGCCACTCTGGGATAAAGGGACATCAGGTTGATATCTACAGGCTTATCCAATGGCAGAGACTTCCCACTTCCACATCCCACACCAAAAGGAACCTGTACTGCACCAAAGTTCACAAAAGGTAAGTATTTCCCAATATGCCCCGCCCCCATGTTCACAGGAACCTCTGTTTTCTTGGTACCCCCACTGTTACACCCCAGGTAGATTCCTGTTCACTGGGTTTCCCTCTACCAAAGCCCCCTCCAAAGGCAATCTGTCCCACACCAACCGTTACAGCAGACTGTTCCGAAGTAGACACCCCCTCTCTTGGTCCCCAGTGTTACGCTCACCTGGTCTCTGCGGATGCGTTGGGGCACGGTTGCAGCCCTCCCAGGGGTGAGGTCGCTCGGGTCTGACTTCGCCCTCTGCGCTTATGTAGTGACTGGTGATAATAGATGATGCTGCTCGGGACTGCTCCTGCGTGGAGAATAAGTGTCGTGAGTATGCCAGCTTGTGTGCCTGATCACCTTCCAGACCCCTTCTCCCAAACCGTGGTACCCGTGGGATGCGCTGTCTCTGGAAAGCTCACCTGTTGATTAGTTTTGGTGAGCACTCCGTCCTGCCGCTTCTGGAAGGGGAGCTTGTATGATCTGGACCGAGTTCCTTCACTGGTCCCTTGCATGTGGTAGTCCAATCCTGCTGCGACTAAGCCACTATACATCAGGTAAGTGTTCCTGTTTGCCTTTGTCTTTCCACGTCTGTTTTTGTTGTATTGTAAAGTTTGCTGTCTTGTATTGCTGTCCGTTCCACTTTTGATGTTTGCTCTTTTGCTTTCTTCCCTTGCAGGTGATGTTGCCGGCCCGGCAGAAGATGCGGAGCTCGAGGCGGCCATCAGAGGGAACGAGGAACAAAGCTGCAGCGGTACAGTAGCTGGTAAATTATTAACTAGGGGGCGAGCAGGGTTCAAATGGGCACGGCCCTAGGACGGATGTTCTAACCTTGTCTTTCTTCTTCTTCACAGGGTCCAAGTTCGTGGATGCGGAGCGTGGTGCTGCGGCGTTGGGATCAAGATCACTGGATGTCAGGAGATGAGTCTGCAGATGAAGCGATGAAGCACCGGTTTAATGGAGGTGAGTATGCAGGAGAACTCCTGGTCCAAAGGTAAATAAACTGGTCCAAGCAGCGGTAAGCATCACGTTGCACGCGAGTGCACTGTAACCCGAAGCACCAGCCTTAAGGATGGAGCAGTTTATATAGCTGAGCTTCTGAAGCCACGCCCACCAGGTTTAGCCTGCCTGCCACACCCTGCCACACCCGAAGAGTCAGTACATGAAGACCAGGGCTAGGAAGCCACACCCGATGAGTTAGCACATGAGGATGTATCAGCTCCTGGAATGTTCTTGTAAAATAAAACCACTCCTACACTGAAATAAAGTAAAAGCACTCCTGCACTGAAATAAAGTGTTCCTGCTCACATCTCTATATGAGCCTGACGCCAAAGGTGCCAGGACTGAGTCCAGCCACGGACCCTGTGTTTATGGGTCCCAAAGGGACATAACTGAGTCAAGTGACCCATTGCCCCCATCACTAGATGGTGTGGTTTTTGTGTTCTGGGGCCTGTGACCATGACACCCAGATTGATTGAATCGGGTCATCCATAGTAGCCAATGGGCGCGGTACAACAAGTCCTCCGCCTGCTGGTGTTGGGGGCTGTAACACTACTGACTTCCCATGGGACACCACATGTGCCCCCCCTAACTTCTGAGCCCGGACATGGAGGGTACTCCCCCCCACATTTACCCAAATGAAGAGAAATGTGTCCAGAGGCACTCCATTCCCCATGAACTGAGTTTAAGTCTGCCTCTAAATGGAGAACCAAAGGGTTAGGGTCAGTTTGTACCATGGAGTCAATGGACATAGCTTTGGAGGGCACCACCAAGCTCGAACTACCATGTTCAATAACAGGAGACAGCCTAGATCTAAACAGGGATTTATGAGCAGCTCTAATACTAAAGATGCGATTCCTTCGGACCACAGGTTTCCGCTTTACCAATTTCGTTTTTTTTACATTATTGGGTTTAATAGGCGGGGTCTCCTCCACAGGCTCTGCCGCAGCCAATAAATCCCCCCCACCCCCGGGACAGCAGAGCCACACCCAATTGGAAGATGTTCAATTGTCAGATCAATAGGTGTGCCATACACATTAGAACCCTTCACGGGGTAGCTAGGTGTATCAGCTCCAACCTTGGCCCTACCAGAACAGTTGGACACGGTAGAGGGCTCTCCAAAGGATTGGTATCTGAAATCACAATAATTTCCCGAGGAGCTTTCAACAATGATGGGTTTCTGCCGTTGCCCCCCCCACATCCACCCACACCTCCCTTTGACCTGAACCAATAGTACCAAAACGCAACTCAAACCCAATACCCTCCAATTTACTGTTCACTTCAGCCATCATTGCATTCGTAGATTTTAACTCGCTCCAGATATTATCATACAGTGAGACAAATGAGCTCAGAACCATGTTCAATGCAGAGACTGTAGGGCGAGTCACTCTGGGCACCAAATGCCCCTCAACCGTCAAATTGAGTCTGATAAAGGCCTTCAGGATCGTGTCCAATGTTATACCTATCAATTAGGTTAGTAAGAGCCGTAGGTGAGTCCTGCTGCGAAGCATCGCAGGTTTGTTGCACCACACTTTCAGCGTGGTTACAGACAGCCGGATCGTGGTGAGCCTCTTGATCCACAGCCTAATCATTGAATTCAATAATGCTAATATCAGTCTGGTCCTTTTGGCCATCAAAATGAACCTGCAAGGTCATAACAGAATTACCTAACATGGTTTTTCCTTTAAGTAACAGAAAAGATTTCAATTCAGTACTTGTTGCTGCAGACTTAATGAAGTAATGGTCCATGACCCGTTGTCCCAAGATTGGCCAGGTCCCAGAAATACCCTTAGGTGTTTTGAGCTGAACCAAGGACGTGTTGAAGATGTTGCTTACAGGAGCCCTCTTATCTGTAGAGAGCATAGCAGTTTGTTGAACCAAAATAGAAGGTAGGGGGCCTAGGTTAAATTGGTCATCCAGATTTAAAGTCAATTGTGGCACTGGCTGCACATCAATATTAACTGGGACCTCCACCCGGCCCAGATTCTCCCCATAGGAAGACTTAGGGGAAAATCTACAGAGTGAAGTCGACACAGGTGGTAAGACCCCACAATTAATACTCGGCACAAAAGAGCACCCCAGTCAGATCCAACGCAATCAGAATAGTACTGCTTTCTGCTTGAGGGTCTCACCCCATTTGGCTTCGTAGACCTGGGTGCATTCTGACAATTTGTGCCGTCAACAATTCGGAAATATCAATGCCAGCAGGAGAATAAGAACAGTTGTTTTAATGCTCCAATCCACCAGCCGGGTTCCCCCAACCAGGTCCACAGCACAGCAAGCTATATGAAGGCACACGATTCACAAATTGCTTGGTTAGGAACGTTTTGGAGCATAGGTAAGTATAGAATTCCAGATACAGATGTCCACGGTGCTCAATCACAGATCAAAGGGCAGCCCCCAAGGGAAGCCCCACAGGCTCCTGGAAGGCACCAAAGCTGCTACTTCATTTCACCCAGAAGTTTAGAGGGCTAAATAAAAAATGTGCCCACTCCCAGGTCAAAGGGGAAGCCCAACGGCAGCCCCCGCAGTCCCTGAGCGTGTAGATAAAATTGAATAGCTACCACTTAGCTTCAGCCTTTACGTAGGTTTACAAAGGTTTAAGGTTCAGCAGTAGCCAAATAATGCTACAACATGGATGGCGAGCACACCAGCCCAGACTAGCTTCAGCTCACAAGCTTTCCCCGACCCCTTTGCACACACAAAGGTCTCCCACAAAGTTCACCCGCTGCTCACCCGTGCAGACTCCACAGCGATGTATGTAGTCACCACTGTACCAGCACTGGCCTGGAGCACTCGGCAGGTCGACACTTGGCACTCAGCAGGTCATATGTCCAGCCGCTGGTAGAGGTGGAAGGCTTTCTCTCACCTCTCAGCATTCACCACTCAATGAGATCAGAGGAAAGCACCCTCAGGCATAGGGTAATGTGTCAAGCCGCACCTCATTGCACGAAGGAACCAGAAACTGCAGAGGCCGCTTCCAACACAGTTTCAGCCACCTAAAAGCTCTGCACCTCTTATGCACTTTAAGTCCACTAAGGCTCTTGCCTGTGCCTCTGCCCAGGCCACTTCTCCCTACAAGCACCGAAAGAACACCTTTGGAGCTAAATACCCCTAACCCCCCGACAACACGAGCAGCGCCGCTGCAGCACATCTAATTGGAAGCCTTGGATGGGCTTTTACATGTGAGTAACGCTCATTCTTGAAATCGAAGCGTTGAGCGCCCACTACAATCCCAATTTGCCTGCTAACCCTTTGCAACCTCGTACTGGCTCGGTGCATCATTGCAACTACCATCTGAGAGGGCTTTGCCTCATTGAGCCCTGTGGGCCTTTTTGTTCCATCTTGCTGCTTTCTCCTCCATGATTGGCCAGCGTCACCTTAAGAGAGCCAATCCATGCAGCCGCCAGGCGAAAGCCAGCCCCTACAAAGGCCTTTCCACCAACATTTTGGACCCTGTTTTCACTTTCAAACGTAGGTGTTGTGCTTTTTACCATCCTGCACCCCATTTTGCATTGCATTCTGTACCCTGTTTTGACTTTCAACCTTAGGTGTTGTGCTTTTTAACGTCCTGCACCCCAGAGTGCATAGGCATTTTGTACCCTGTTTTGATTTTCAAACTTAGATGTTGTGCTTTTAACATCCTGCACCCCAGATTGCATTGCATTTTGTACACTGTTTTTACCTTCAAACTTAGATGTTGTGCTTTTTAACATCCTGCACCCAAGATCGTATTGCATTGTGTAGCACTCCTGTAACCATCTGACCGCCTTGTGATCTGTGCCAGAACTAGCAGTGCAGCCTTCTCCTCTTTCCTTCAACTAGCCTCTTCCACCCTAATGGCACTCACCATCTCTCCTATCTTCTGCAACTGCTACACTATCACCTACCCTCCCCCTCTTATTAATTCTGGAAGGAAGAAGCACAAACAAGGCGTACTTAGAGAAAACCATGACCTACCCATCGCAGACACCTTTGTCAGTGCAACTTCCAGAGAGGTCTTCACCGACATCCTTTTCTCTGTCCCTTATGCAGATCTATGGACTCCTCATCTCATCTTCACCCTCCACCCTTTCACAGCCTCTCCCATTAATGGTGACAACATAGTGGAAGTCCTCTTGGCCGGCTTCTTATCATCATGCTGCATCATTAATGTCTACCACACAGGCACTATATTGGTTCAGGCTCCTCAACCCAACCTCCTCCTCTATGACCGCTGCCTGCCGCCCCTCATTAACTTCCTTCCTTCACCTTGCTCTCCTCCTATGGCTCTCACTGTCCCTCCCCCTCTGACAGGGATACCACGCCCCTGTACTCATCCTTAGAAAACCTTCAACGGCGCAGACCTCCTTCACCTGGCTACTATTAACACCAGCTGAGCCAATAAACACTCCACCGACATCTGCCTCCTTCTTAAAGACACTGACCTTGACAGTCTCGCTCTTATTGAGACATGGTTCAATGCCATCTCAGTCTTTGTTTTTGGCTCCCATCTCCCTGATGGCTTCAAGATCATTTCGAAGCCACGGCCTCAACGTGCTGGCAGTGGGGTTGTCTTAGTCTTCCCTGAGTGGGTTCCTTGCTCCGTCATACCCACCCAGCTTTACTCTTCCTTCGAGAGTCTGGCATGTATGTTGGTCATCTCTCCCTCCACCTCTCTGATAATTGCTACTATCTACACGCCCCCTGGCACTACCACCATGTTCCTCTCTGAATGCGCTGACTTCTGCTCCTCCCTACTGTCAACCACTGAGGTAGGTTTTGTGTGGCTGTGCTGATCTAAGGGAACAGGTAAGCGCATACAGCAGGAGGCTAAACAAGAAGGAAGAATAGGCAAGGTCAGAACAACGGAACAGGAAGAAAGGGCAGACCTCAAAGGTGAATGAACAAGAATCGATGGCAACCATGCACTGGACAAACCATGAGGAATCCTACTAGGGGTGCATATACAGGTTGGACTAGAGGCTACCCACAGATATAAGGGAAGCTCAATGCCTCTGTGTAAGTTACTTTTACAGCCTATGGAAAAGGGAAGCATGAGTGGTTTCTGTGTCTGGAGCCCAGGGCACAAACAAGAAGTGGGCTTACACAAGTCAAGCCGGTATGGGTTCACCCGGAACCTACAGCGGATGCCCTCTGAGGGAATAGAATGCAACCCACTGTTACATTACATTCACTATAGACTACACGTAAAATGAGACAAAGGAAGGGGCAGAGATTGCCTGCTGGGAAACCCATCAGCCAAACTCTGAACAAAGGAATAACAGAAACACGAGTGAGGACAAGAACGGTAACATAAATAACTAGGGAAAAATAGGCAGTCAAAGTAAGCAAGGTTCAGAAAGAGGAAAAGCAAGTAGAAAAGAATCTAGTTGCAATGGTACAGGAGAATCGAACTGCAGACCGGTAACAAGGAACTGTAAATCTGGACTGGAATAACAAGGAAGGACTGAAGGCAGATAACAAGGAAACTAAGACTGGAAACTTGGAAGCTAAAGCCAGGTAACACATACTATGGGCAAAGAAGAAGGAACAGCGGTGCAGGCAGGGAACAAGATAATAGGTGGTGGAGAGCAAGGGGCTGCAGACAGGTAACAGAGACTGCAACGGGGAGTGGGCTGCAGTGCAGGAAGCTCAGAGGACCAGGGCAGAGGAGAGTAGCAGGGCTGCAAGGCAGGGAGCAGAGGGTACTGGAACAGGAACAGGAGCAGGATCTGGCAGCAACCGGAAACAGCAGAATTCTAAGGCTCAAGGCACAAAGGGCTGGGAGCGAACTCAATGCAAGAGCCCTGTGCTCCTACGGGCAGCTGCTTAAATACTGTCCTGCCCTGTGCTTAAGTGGGCTAATTAGCAGCACCTAGAGCAGAACACCTGAAGGTAATCTGCCTCCTCTCTCTCTGGTCCTGGGAAAGTGAAAGCAGCTCTGATCTCTATAGCTTCTGGGGGTTGTGGTTCCAAGATTGATGCATTGGAATAACCAGTGAATGAGAACTGCCACAATGTGCATTATGGCAATTGAAGTCCATGTTTTCGGATATACAGTTTTCTGAAAGGAAATATTAAATAATGATTTAGGGTATTCTCTGAAGATGATAGAAAACACACCACAGGTCTGCAGACAGCGCCACCCATAGTGAGAGATGCAGAAACATGACACTTCTCCATTCTCCTCTCCATTCTCCTCTTTGGTCCCACCCACTCAGCTGGACACAATTTGGACGCCCTCATCCATTCTGACCTTGCTCTTTCCTCCGCTCTGGTCACTCTACTCTCTTGGTCAGATCATGCTCTCCTCTCCTCTGAACTGGTTCTCCTGGGCCCTCTGACTGCACCTCATCCAGTCCTGCCAACGTTGTTCACAAACATCCGTCCAATGAAACGAGTGTCAACTGCTGCCTTCACATCCACCTTCATCACCCCTTTCCCCTCCCCAGAGTCCACCACCTACTCTACTCTGCTCTCAGTAACCTCCATTTGGCCATTACAAACACCCTTGAAATTCTTGCCCCAATTATGAGGAGCTGCCTGAAACCTGCCTCCAAATTTAACAACTGGTACGACTCCGAACTTGCAACCCTAAAAGACAAGTGCAGAGCTGCAAAACAGAAGTGGCAAACCACAGGCTGACCCACTGACAAACTGGCTTGCTGCCTTCTCCAAAGGCAATATAGACTCTCCATCTGTGCCAGGAAAAGGGCCCACATCGAGGCACAGGTATCTGGTGCACACAACAACACAACTGAACTCTTTAAAATCTGCAGGGAACTAGCCAACCCTTCTGCAGTCTCCTCCTCCCCTTTGCTCAACCAACTGGTGTAATAGGCCTAGGAAATCCAAATCTTTACTTAGTGTAGTACTTGTCTTTACTTTTATATATTTTCTCTGACGGTACTTTCCACACGAGTGCCTGTGAAACCTTTTAACCTTAATCCATAAATCAGCACTGACATGCTGAGCAGGGATAGAACAAGTAACATTATTGTATAAACTCCATCACACACTGTCACTGGCTTTACCAAACTGAGGTGCATTTATAATCCACAACAACATATGTATATGTGGAGTCCCATATGCCTGGTACTCTTTCCTCCAAAAGAAATGCTCCACAGTACCTAGTGGACCATTGTCTTTATTGGATATAAAATGTAACTTGGCTACAACTCAGTGATGAAAGAATCGTGATGCACTTACAGGGTCCGTGGCCCACAGTTCTGCTGGTGCCATGTGTACTCTCCCTTCTTTATTTGGATTTCCTTCACAAATCCACTGTGCAAGATCAAGTTGGAGGGCCACCCTTTCTGATCATACATATAACCTCTGAATGTCTTATGTGCCAATATTACCTAGATCATTTCAATGTGGCACGAATATTGGCAATTAGTCCTTCGAAAATGTAATTTCTTTGTTTCACCTGTTGCAGCATTTAACATGCAGAAACACTTAGAAATCTAGTTCCTGTCTGACGTGTATGAGCAACAGAATAGCATAGTGTTTAAAATTCACTTTCATAGGGTAAGTGAAAAATAAATTCAATATTGGTGCAGAATTTTTGAATCTCCAGAATACATTATGTACAACAACAATGGTCTGAAGTAGAAATCAGGACCTTCTGACCATCCAATCTGCCTCCTTTTCCAATGGGAAAATGCATGGGGAAACAATGAGCTTCTAAGGTTTTCTTTCCAAACACTGATTGGTGGACCTTTTGTTAGTTTCATCTGGTATAATTCTAGACTGTCACCCATTACTTCACGTGAGTGTAGAGGATGAATAGTGTAATATTCATACAAACTTTTACCTTCTGCAACAGTTAGATGTTGGAACTGACCTTCACTGCTCTTGCTTGTTGATTCACCATCAAGTATAGACAAGTCTGGAACAGTTTGAATGTCTTTGTACAAATCATTGTTTTATTTTCATTTATTTAAGGAAATCTTAGTGGTTACATTGATATTTGCATTTTACTTTTCATTTTGAAGTTACATATTACAGAGCAGGTAGGATATATTTGCATTTACAGCTCATCGTAAGGTTACATAGTACATAGTAGATAGCAGGTATATTGCAGCTAGTGGATTTAGTCGGTGAGAAGGGCTAGGGTACTAGGGCGCCAAGGTGTAGTGGGTTATATGAATAGTGTAGTTTTGAGGGATTTGCGAAAGGCAAGTAAGGAAGGTTCTGCTCCGAGTGCATTGGGGAGGGCATTCCAGAGCTCAGGTGCTATGTGGGGGAAGCCAATGCCTCCAGCTTTGGCTCTTTTATGGAGGCTACACAGAGTTTGTTTGCATGGTGGCTTCTTGTGGGGCTTGCAGAGATGTTTTTGGATATTGTTTCTGATAGGTAGGATGGGGCAGAGAGATTGAAGCATTTTTGCGTAAGGGTAAGAATTCTGAAATTGATCCTTTCTTTGACTGGGAGCCAGTGGGCTTTGCGTCTGGCCTGGGATATATGGTCACTTTTTGGAATGTGTAGGGCTGCGCGAAGCACGTTGCTTTGAGTTATTTGGAGCCTGTTGATGTTTTTTGTAGAGGTGCCTGCCAGAAGGACGTTGCAGTAGTCGAGTCTGGCTCCTATTGTGGCTCTGGCTGTGGATAGGCAGTTTTGGGTGGTAAGAAAGGGTTTTATGGCAGTTATAAGTTTTGTGGTGTGGGCAAAGGCAGTGGAGATGGCACTGACCTGTCTTGTCATCGAGAATGTAGAATCTAAGTAGAATCCAAGGGTCTTTACAGATGTAGAGACTGATATATTAGTGTGGTCGATGGTGAAGTGAGTGTATTTTGTGTTTAGTTTGGAGAGAGTTTCCTTGGGGGGCAGGATGATAATCTCAGTTTTGTCCTCGTTTAGGCAGAGGCCATTGATTGCCATCCAGGTTTGGAGGGTGGCATATATCTGGAGGAGAGCTTCTGCATCATGGTCATATTCTCTGGTAAGGGGGAGGAGGACTGGAGTGTCGTTGGCATAGTTTGTGTAAGCTATGCCAAGCGCATCCAACAAGTCCTACAGTGGTTTGGTGAACAGATTATAAAGGGTAGGCGCAGTATATGAGCCCTGAGGGACTCCACAGTTAATGGTGGTGGGGGCTGCCTTGGTTAGAGTAGACCTTCATGGCCCTTCCTTCTAGGAAGGAGGTTATACAGCTTTGTCAGAGAAGTGGGCGGCGTTGGAGAGGTGGGAGGTGAGGATAGAGGATATCGTGGTCAACAAGATCAAACACGGCGGAGAGATCGAGCAGGAGTAGGAGTGCAGGTTTGCCAGTATCCATTATTTTGATGATTTGGTTCTTCAGATCTAGGAGGGCGGTTTCTCTAACATGGCCTTTGCGGAAGCCTGATTGTCTTCTCCCTAGGATGGCATTGGATTCCATATATTGTTGGATCTGGATGTGGGCGGCTTTATCCAGGATTTTGAGGAGGAAGGGAACGGTAGTGATGGGGCGGTAATTGTTGGGGCCTGCAGGGTCTAGGGAGGTTTTTTTATGAGTGAGCGAACCCAGGCTTCGTTTAGGCTTTGTGGTACGATTCCAGAGGAGAAGGATGCATTAATGAATGCTGTGATGATGGGGGTGAGTGAGTCTGTGCATTCTTTGATGATGGTGGGGGGACAGATGTCCCCTTTGCAAGTGGAGGGTTTGATATGTTTGAGAAGATTAGTAACTTCTGTCTCTGTGACGTCTCTGAAGACAAAGAGGGGTATTTGAGAGAGAGGTTTAGGAGGGGGGGTGGAAGTGGGGTGTCCTGGTTGGGAAGGGTTTTGCGTTGTGCTGATATTTTTTCTTCTTGGAGCATTTTGACTTTATTGATGAGGGCGTCCTGCATGCTGGAACACCAGGCTTTGTCTTTGGTGACTTCATCTGGGGTGGTAGCAGGGGAGGTGAGATCTTTGAAGATAGTGACAATTTCTCTAGATTTTGAGTTTGCTTTGGAGATTCTTTGGTTGAATGATTCTGATTTAGCTAGGAATATGGCTTTTGTTTATATGTGGATGAGATTTTTTAAAATTCATTTAGGGAGGATTGGATAGAGCTTGACGCTTCTTGGTGCGTCGGGTAGATAGTTCTTACGTAAATCATGAATTAGAATGCATTAATTTTTTCCCTTTTCTTTTAGGGGAGCTATGGATTCAATAGCTTGGATGAGCATGTTTGAATATGTGTTGGCCAGAGAGATGGTGCCGTTGTTAAATGGAGGTTTAACTTCAGGGATATCTAGAAATGGAGCAAGGTTGATTTTGGTAAGTTTCTTTGAGCTTCTAACTTTGGCGGGTGGGGTGTACGAGAGTATCTTGCAATTTGGGGTGGTGGGAATAGCAAATTGGATGAGGTGGTGGTCTGTCCATGGGAGGGCTGAGATGTTAGTGATGGACGAAATGCAGTTGTGGTCTGCGATCCAATCGATGGAACGTCCTTTGCAATGAGTAGGTGCAGAGATTTTATATTCAAACCCCATGTGGGTGAGTTCTTTGGCTAGGGAAGCAGAGCTTTGTCCTTGGGGTCATGCATGCCTAGGTTGAGGTCATTGAGTAGGATAGTTTTGGTCGAGCTTTTTAGGTTATTCCCTATGATTTGGAGGAGGTACTTTTGGTAGTCTGGTGGTGAGCCAGGTGGCCTGTAGGTGATTAGGATATATATGGTGCAGTTGGGGGAAAGAGAGTTTGGCGATGAGGAGGTCAGCATTGTTTTCCCACTGTTGGCTGCAAAGTCTAATTCAGAGGGTATCTTTGAAGATGAGGGCTACACCTCCACCTTTGGATGACTTGCGGTCCTGTCTCAGAATAGTGTAACCTTGAGGGAGGGCAAGGGAGGGGCCTGATGCCTCATGTAGCAATGTTTCAGAGATTTCTAGGAAGTCGAGTTTAAGGGCAGAGATGAGGTTGTTGATCTCCAGTGCATGTGCTGGGAGGGACCGGCATTGATAAGCGTGCATTTCAGTTCTGTGTGGAGTGGTGTGAAAGGGTGTTGGGCGTGAGTGTTGAGGTTAGGGCCGGGGTTGTGGTTGGTGAGAGATTGTCTGGATGTGCGGGTGAGGGGCTAGGCACGGTGCATTGGGTGTGGGGATGGGTGTTGGGTAGCTTGCGGTGTGGGGCATGTGTGTGAGTAGTTGGTGTGCGAGAACTAAGTCTAATGTTTCTGAGGTTGATAGTGGGTGGGGTGCTGCTGTGAGTAATGTGTAGTTTAGTGCAAGCTCTGAGTCTGCTGAGCCTAGGGTTGAAGAGGGCGTGGTCATTGAGCTTGGTGGTGTGTGGGCTATACTGGGTGTTCTGCAGAGGGCATGAAGTGGTAAAACAGTGGTCTAGAGGTGTGTGTGTGTGTGTGTGTGTGTGTGTGTGTGTGTGTGTGTGTGTGTGTGTGTGTGTGTGTGTGTGTGTGTGTGTGTGTGTGTGTGTGTGTGTGTGTGTGTGTGTGTGTGTGTGTGTGTGTGTGTGTGTGTGTGTGTGTGTGTGTGTGTGTGTGTGTGTGTGTGTGTGTGTGTGTGTGTGTGTGTGTGTGTGTGTGTGTGTGTGTGTGTGTGTGTGTGTGTGTGTGTGTGTGTGTGTGTGTGTGTGTGTGTGTCAGTCATGCAGCAAATGGACCAGATGGTGAATGTGATGAGTGAGATGGCTAGGCGGGTGAGGTGGAGTGAGGTGCGTTGGGGTGGTGATGCTGTCAGACAGTACATGGGACGATACATTTGTGCAATACAGTGACAAGTTGATCCTTGTGCTAGTGTAACTCTGTCTATGAGGATTCAGTGAGTAAGGTTCAAAGTGGGGCTTACATCAGTTCAATGTGGCAGGGGCGGAAGCAATTCAAGTAGGCTAGTCCAGCAAAAGGTGGGGGGCTATTCAAAGAATAGGCAATTCAAATTAGGCTATTCCCGCATAGGGGCAGTTCACAATATGCAGTTCAGATAGGCTAGTCAGATAGGCTAGTCACATAGGCAATTTAAAATAGGCTAGTCAAGCATAGGGGCAGTGCACAATATGCAGTTCAGATAGGGTAGTCGGATAGGCAATTTAAAATAGGCTAGTCAAGCATAGGGGCAGTTCACAATATGCAGTTCAGATAGGCTAGTCAGATAGGTAAAAATAGGCAATTCAAATTGGACTAGTCAGATGTGCAGTTCAGAATAGGCCAGTCCACCATTAGTGGGGTAGTTCAATGTGGCTAGTCCAATTTAGGGTGCAGTTAGGAATCGCAGGTGCAGTTTAGATGCACTATCAGTTAAAGTAAGCATACAATTAGCTAGAGGTGCAGCATTCTGACCATAAGGCAGCAGGGTGCCCAGTTGGGAGGAGCAGATCAACGGGAGCTGCAACAAGGATATGGCACATTAATTTGCATAACATCATGGGTTTAACAAGGGTTCTGCAAATTCAAGAGGACATGAAATATTATGGGCATATAATGTTAATTGCGATGCATAATCAGATACGTAAACCAAATAAAGTGGATACAGAACATAAGCGTACCAGATGAGATGCTAGAAGGTGTTCCAGGTCCATTGTGTGTAAATCCTGTACGACTGAAAATAGCGGAAGGTCAGCTCGGAGGGAGAGAGCATGGCAACGAGCATGAGTTCTGGTATAGGCCGTAGACCGGGGAGATTGGATGTAAGTTTCCTTTGAAAGGGGTCTGGGGTCTTGTGCTTCATTAGAAACTGTAAGTCTTCTTTCACCTTTCTGATATCTATAAATTGTTGCCAAAATTGTTTGTCCTTTGAGGCAACACCATTTACTAAAACAAACAAAGAATCATCAATCTCGCATTTCACTGCTAGAGTTTTGATGTTTTCTCGCAAATTGAGAGGTAAATACACAACTTTGCCTCACACACCTTGCACTAATTACTTTTTAGGCACTTTTGACATCTTTGTTTGTAATCTAAACAGTTTGCAATGTAATCACTTCAAGCATTTTCCATTTCTGAAGCACAACTGAAATATCAAGCACTGCTATGTCATTCAAGACACTTCTACAAGGAATGTATTTTCTTTGATAAAACCTGACGCAGTGTCTACAAAGATATAGTACCTCACTTTCATCAAATCGCTGTTCTACAAGCAGATACAGGTAACAGTCCTTCCAAACATCTTCTATACAGTCTTTCACTTTCTCCTGTGAGGAACCTGAGGGTGTCTGCACTTCTTTTCCCCCTTTAGCCTCCTTGCTCTCGGATGGCCAGGGAAAGGCCATTGCTTTTGGACCCTGACCCTGGGGGTGGATATGCAAGATAGGATCACCTGGGTGGAGGAGACTTGGGAAGTGGGGAGAGGATGTCCTTAGGTGAGACATGGTAGTCCCCATTTCCCTTTCAAAATGAACCCTCATCCCTCAAGACTTTTTAGGCTTTTATCACCCCTTTCCATGTGCTTCCCATAAAACATTCCCCAAAATCCACCAGAATGCTACTTGGACAAACAAGAGGACAACTAGAATGACACATCCTAATTGTATTAAAGCAGACACATATCCACCCCAGTCAAGTACTGGGATGATGAGTAGGAGGACAACAGGAGTGAAGCAGAACTACTGCTTTAATGGTGAGCAGTCTAGTCCTTTTTGGAATATGTATGGAAGCGGGAACTTTAAAAGCTGTAATCCCGAAGGAAATGGAATCAGCTGTGAGAGAACGCCCATGAACTGCTTGGTGCCGGCAGACCTCTCCGGTGTAGCAGTGTGGCAGCAGGAGCACTCGAAAGTGTGGGAACGTGCAGAGCGTATGCAGCAGGAAGTGAAGGTACAGGACATTGGAGGCCGGTGTCAAGCCATAAGAAGGAGGCTGGCGGGACCAAAGGAAACAGTTGTGTGTGTCCTGCGTCACAGCGGAAGCACTGCGTGGTGTGCGCGAGCGGTGGAAAACCACTGGGAGAACTCTACGAGGGACCGCACAAGAAGAAAGAAAACCTGTGGTGGCAGAGGACCTCGCAAGGACCCTTAATTCTGACCTGTGTGTGAAAATCAGACAGGGGAACACCGGATTGGCAGGCAGTTATAGAACACCGTATTGGACATTGATATGCATGAAAAACAAGCATTGCTATGTGAACTGTCAAGTTTAAAGCAGATATACAGCATTTTGAATACCGAACTAAATTAAAGCATGGGTAAGGCATTTTGAATAACGAACAAAATGAATGCAAGTAAATGAACACTCTGGCATCTTCAGAGGAGTAAAAAGAAAGATTGTAATTCTTACTGAAAGGAAGCTGATGAACTCTACTGAAACATTGAACTGCATTATCTGAGAAACAAATGCTAGAAAAACCGAGTGGGCTTAACCGAACCTTACTTGCTTAAATTTCCAAATTCAAGGTACAGACACACTGTACTACGTTATAGATTGGATCTCTGCAAAACAAAGCATGTGCAAGCAAGGCACAAGCAAATGTGAGAACTACTGTCCATTCTGCTGCAACCAATTTCACAAAGAGACTCTGAAACATTTGCTTACTGAGTGTCCAGCCTTACGAACCAAATGAGTGTTACTCTTTGAATCCTATTTTGAACACCATAGACACTTAACTCTGCAGGATCTATGGAGCAAACTCTTCCAAACTAAATTGATAACAGTCCAAATAGCCATAGCAAAATGTATAACTTAGTTGGAGCTTGAAAAGTAATTCTCTATGGTGTCCAATGTCTCAGACATTTCAAAGCGGTCCAAGAAACGCAACGACGCGAATTTGATGCAAAAGGGAAATCTTACTTGCTGATGTCATCTTATTTACCCTATATAGTTTAAATTGAATTTGTAAATTGGATAGCAGAGAGCATCATGTGTAATCAAATACTGTCTCTCTTTTTTAAATATAGTTTTTCTTTCTAATTGTGAGTACTCTAAGCACAAACTATGTGATTTATGGAGTGTTGTAACTGAACACTCATCTATTCACCAACTGATGCAACTAGACATTGTTGTATTGTATTTAATTCATAAATGTGACCAGACATTATTGTAAAGGTTGTTTTTTGAACTAAAACAATAACAAATAAAATAAAGAAGTGTATGTATCACATGAAAACCCAAGCATTGGCAATAGCCAAAATGTACAAAGTTGTATTATCTGATAAGCAAGTGCAAGCAAAGTCAAGAGGGCACAACAAGTTGTATGTGTAACATGAGAAATCCAGCATTGGCCAAAGCCAATATAGGTTATGGAACTGTATATTATAAGGAAACAAGCATAACACGTGCATAGTGTCTAACCAAGCTCCCATACAGTGTCAGAAGAGTGTGACACATATGAATAAGCAAGCCTGATTGCTAAGGAGAAGCAGTGGACTGGTGTTAATGGAAAAGCAGTCATGGAGGGGTACTGTGTAGTCTGACAACTGCACGTAAACTGGCTACACCTGAATCGAAAACCCACTGAAAACACCTCTACAGAAGATTGTGTTGTGCAATGACCTCACTGGTGATTTTGAAGTTAAATGTTGTTTTGAAAGCTAGAAGATTTGAACTGATGGGGAAGGTAACCCTGTGCTTTATGAACTACTTTGAACTTTGGGAAGGGGAGCTGATTGCAAGCCAACAGCTGGAAGTAGCTCTGAACTTTACTTTTAAACACTATTCATTTTTATGCTGACATCCCTACACATTGTATGCAGTTAGTTGTGAGGGCAAGTATAGGTTTGGACACAGACAGATGTTTTACTTTGCACTTCCTGACACAGACTATGCTTTGTTTTCTTTAGGTATTGAACCCCCACTTTAGAATAGGGCAAGTTAGGTATTACTCCACCCTGCCTTTTTGAGTTAATAAAACTTTGTTGAAAGAACTTGAACCTGTTGTCTATGTCTGACTCCTGATGCCTTCACAAACGGTGTCAGGAATGGCATACTCTCAATTGGTACAAATTGAGGAACTTTTATGTTACTTGTAGTCCAGCAACCACCAGGAAAGGAAACAATTGTAAGAGTTCCGGCTCAGTCAACAGTCAAAAGGTTACTATCCACACAGCTGCAGATTCCAATCAAGTGTCAAAACATGGTTTATGGGTCACAAATTCTTCCTGACACTCTTCTCCTGGCCACATATCAGTTGAAACATGGGGATAGAATTGTTTAAAACATCAGGAAACCCCAAGAGTTAATTTGACCTGGGGCCTTAGGTTTTCTTAGGCATGGAAAATAATTCTCCCCTTCTATTTCACCTCTCCCTTCTCCAGAGGTAGTCAGAGAAAAAGGGAGAAAAGGGAACGTGAGTTTAACCAGCCCAACTGAAACTGACTCAAGCCCTGAAACAGAAGGGGAGTCAGAACGTATTTCTCTTTCTGATTCAGAAGAAAACCAAGGTAAAACATCTTGCCTTCAGACAACATGACATCCTTAGATGCAGCATTGGCCCAGCTGGCAGCTCACCAAATAAAAGCAGAAGAGTGGTTTCAGACAGGGTTAGAACGGCTGATTGCTGCTCAAGAAAAACCAAACATTTCACAGGTAGTTCTTCAGCCCTTCAAAGAGTGGGATGATTTAGGAATGTATTTCTTAACTTTGAAAGGTTAGCAACCCAGTTCCGATGGGGGGTGATTTTAACCTTTGCCATCTAGGTCCTTTGCTAAAGGGGGGAACTACAAACGTCCTAGCAATTACTCAACCTCCCACCGAACACCCACCTTAGCTGAAATCAAAGAAGGTCTCTTACAAAGAGTGGGACAAACCAGTAATTTCTATCATCAAAAGTTAAGAAGTGTTAAATTAATCCCCAGCAAAACACAGTGGAATTGGAAGAGTGACTTAAGAACACAATGTCCTTATGGTTGGGAAAGAAAACATTAGCTGAAGTGTTGGAGGCCCTAAATGAAGAATAATATATCAACTCCTTGCCTCCTTCACTTCAACAGGCCGCCTTAAAATTGAACAAACCAACAATCTTTGGCTATTGAAACGGCCCAAAATGTTTCTGATGCCATCAAACATTTTCATTTATTACATCAAGTGGAACAGAGGAAAGAAAATAGAGGACCTTCCCATCCCAACTTTCAACTGAGAGACAGATGGAACATCCCCATTCAACCCAGGGACCTTATTAGCGGGCAGAGGGAAAAAATAGAGAGAAAGCCAGATTTCAAACCAAAAAGTAAGTAAGAAAAGAAGATGGTAGGCCAATAAAACCCATGGTCCCTATTTGTTTTTCCTGCAGGAAATCTAGCAAGGAATGGTCCCCAAAATAAAAGAGAAGAACCCATGGAGAAGGGTATATGGTAGGAAAGGAATGGTGATTCATTGTCCTTATGACAATATTGAAACCCAAAGCATTTTTTTGGTGGGACATAAAATAAATCTACTCACAAATCAGTAATTGTGAATGGGATCCTGGTACAGACCCTAGTAGACTTTGGTAGTAAATTGTTGGCAATGCATGTTGATTTAGTACCACCTGAGAAATTAAACGGTGCACCTTTGGTAAGAATCACTTGCGTTCATGGAGACCAAGAAATGTACCCCAAAGTTGCTATACCCATACATGTACAAGGAACAAATATAATTTTTCCTTCAGCCATATTCCGGGACTACCAGAAGAAATGATCATTGAGACTGACTTCCCCATCATCCCATCACTATTACATGGAGTCAGCCCACACCATTCACAGTTTCACCCTTAAAAACTTGGCAAAAGGAACCCTTAATACACACAACTTCTGTGTGGGATTGGTCCTCAATCCCGAGAGATTCATAGCAGCCCCCTGTGCCCCCGAGAATCCATTAACATTTGTCTCTGGTGCGGAAGGCCCTATTCTTAGGGGAAGGGTATGTGAGGAACCTGGGTGTGTCCTCACTTCTTTTCACCCTGTAGCCTCCTCTTGAATGGCCAGGGGAAGGCCATCACTTTTGGATCCTGGCCGTGGATATGCGAGGGAGAATCATCTGGGTGGGGGAGACTTAGGGAGAGGACGTCCTTAGATGAGACATGGTGTCACATAAGTTTGTCTCTGGGGAAACGCACATCAGTGCTGCATTAGCAACTGATGCAGTTGGAAGGAATTCCTAGTTATTGGAAGATTAATATTGGGAAACAAACAAATACGCAGTGAGTTTTTAAGGGCACAAGCAGTTATCAATGATAGTAGAATTTCCTATTTTCTGAAATGTATAACGCTCTGTTGTAGGCAGGAGATTTTATGCATATTTGTTTAAAGAGTGACTGTTTTATATGTATTCTGGTATATTTCAGTACAATGGGCCTCATTATAAGTTAGGCAGTGTGATATTAATGTGCATGTATTACCAAATACTGGCACGTTACTGCACCGGCCAACTACAAGTTTTCCGGTGGGGCACCTGAGTTACCTCCAATTAACAGCTGGCGGTAAGTCAGGTGCCTTACTGGCAAGAATTGCCAGTATTACCGCTGCCGGTAATACTGGCAAATGCCCCCATGGAGTGCTACAGGACTCCATGGAATAGGGATTTACCGCCCTTACCGGCACTTATAATCTGGCAGTCATTCCGTCAGACCAAGTGCCAGTAACAGTAATTCCATTTGCCGGTATCCTGATGGTATTACCACCAGGATACCGGCAAACTCTTACTGAGGCCCAATGTTTCCATTCAGTACCAAGGTATCATTTAATGTCAATTAATTAATTAATTAATGTATTTATTAGGCGACAAAACCACTAATGTAGCATCTTGGTGTGCAACATGAAGACGTAAACACAAATAAACAATGATAATTAAACCAATAAATACAATTCCTCCATGTTAAAGTTGGTGTTGCTGATATAAAAATGTTGAAAGATTTCTGATGGTGAATATTAGAGGACAAACAGTCTCACATTTTAGCCACGCCCCAGCCAGCCCTGTAGATATTCTTCACCCCATGTCTGAACTTGAGATCCCCACACAACTTGTTATCCAAGTCAAGAGTCAATGGCACTCCCCAGCTGATTCGACTATAGCGAGCCAGCTCAGTTTCAATCGATATTTAGAGACTGAATTGTCTTTCCTCATGTCCCATACCAGCCTAACAGCACGATTGTGGACCAGTCTGTATTGAGTTTGTTCAGGATTTATATGGGGTAATCCTATACAGACAATGTTGCTGTTGGAGAACCATGACAGGGCCAGATACTAAATGAGGAGGGCCACATGGACAGGGCTAAGCCAGGGGACATATGTGGACCATTAGGCCCAGATGATAATGGGCACGTTTAACAACCATACTCAGCTGCTTTTCAGATAATTAAAGAGAGTAATTAAAAAAAGATTCCCAAATTACAAACAACCCCCATTGGTGCAGGGGGACCAGAGATAATTTGGCAAAAGAGAGATCAGCTTGTGCAGCCTTCTGACTGAGCAGAAAGACCCCGTCCTTGCCTTTATTGAGATATAACTAATTATCTCCCATCCTATCCAGGATCTGCAAAACAAACAATTTGTTCCAGTCCTTTATCCCCCACACTCAGATCATGGTTGACAAACAACTGGGTTTTACCGGCATGCATGTGAAACACTGTGCCAGCCCCCTTCATCATCCTTTCCAGGGGATGCAGAGGAGCGTTAAAGAGGAGAGGAGAGTGTGCTAATGTATTTAAGACTGTGTATTGGGCCAGGTTTCCAACAGAAATATATCATTTAACCATCACAACACTCAAGGTTAGTATTTTCCCAATCTACAACTTTGCCCTCTTCCGGTGGATTTAACACATTGGTGATGACTGATACAACATCCCAAATGTGGATAAAGTCGATGTTCAGGTTATAATACATGAAAGCATGCATTGGAATAATCTTTTCTTTTCTGAAGCATCATTGGTATTTTTCTGTTCTATTAGCACCCTCGGCAGGGGAGCCAGCCAATCAGGAAGCTAGGAACTTGGGCTTACTCTCCCGATGTTAGCCCCTGTTCCAAGCCGCCTGATGACCCTTTCCCCCACCCACCATCTTCCCCCTCAACCTCTGTACCCCTTTCTAACTAATCCGCCCTCCCCACTTACCTCATTGCGGCAGAGGCACTTGCTGCCCCTGCTTCCTCTTCATCTTCTTCATGCGTGAGGTCACCATGGAAAGGGTAGAGTAGCGCCGTACGGAGCCGCTCCTTCCCTTTCCATGCTGGACATCTTTGAACAGTCTTTTCGTTAAATAAATGGGACTTAGGAGTTATATTTGATAAAACCCTCCCCTTTGTGCAGCACATCAATTCCATCTCTTACTTCTGTTAATTTTACCATTCTATCCTCGTCAAATCTTTCCTTCTCACACTCTCTGCCCACATCTTTACTGCCTCTGCCGAATTGTAGATCAATTATATAAAATTCTCCTTTCTTGGGGCCTCATTACGAGTATGGAGGCAGCCATGCCCTTAACAAGGGCATGGCTGCCTCCATACCTGGTCCCAGTACCAGGTTCCTCCAATGAGGACTTACCAGGCTATTCCAACCTTGGAGGACCCGGTAAGTCCTCATTGGAAAAACCCATCCCCATTCCCATTTGAGCCTCCATAGGGCTCAATGGGAATGGGCAGGGAGCTAACGGCCTGTTATTAGCTCCCTTGTCCCCTGGCGGGTTTTACCAGGCGTCCTTACCGGGTCCCGCAAAGGGAACCTCGTAATAGGGCGCCCCGTAAGGAAGGGTGCCGGTCTCGTACCGTCACCCTTCATTACGGGAGCACCTGCCTCGTATTGAGGTCCTTGGTCTCCCTGGTTTTCTCATCCAGTGCCTCTAAATTCTTCAAAACTCTACAGTCTGGCTTGTTTTTGGTATCCATTGATTTACCCACAGCTCTGGCTTCATGTTAATCACATGCCCACTTTAAAGACTTTGCATTATCTATTATTGTTTCCAGACTGGAACTCCTTACTTTCTTTGCTCTAGGGTTTCCCATTACCACCCCACAGCGCCTACCCTCACCAGCCTCTCTTTTCTACCCGCAAACTCTTTCACCATCCCCTAATTTCTGGCTGTGCTTTTTCGGTCTTTGACCCTCCCTTTGGAAATCCCTCTCTGCTTCCCTCCGGAATACCCTGTCTTCGGATGTCCTCCTAAAACATGGCTTTTTGCATCGACCTTCCCTTGCTGTCCTATCCCCTAACTGACTGCCTTAATGCACCAGGTATGACCCGGTAGGAACTACACTACACCGTGCTTTACACATTGATCTAGACTCGAGTGCAGCACTAGTCCTGCATTAGGATGTCAAAATGGATATTTTCTTTTTATCTTTGAACTCTTTACAATATCTGAGCCGCATGGCTTTAAATCTGAATTTTAGGATTATCTGTGATAGGCATCAAGACACTCTTCTACATATTCAATCACAATGGGCCTCATTACAAGTATGGTGGTAAGGCAACAATGGCGCCGGTATTGCTACCGACACCATTGCTACCGGACCATCATACTAGGAGTTCTGCTCATGGGTGCCCTTGCAGCCACCGTTATTAACGTTACCGGTGCTACCACACTCCCCATTCCCATTGAGCCCCACGGGCCCCACGGGCTCAATGGGAATGGGGATGTACCGGGCCCGGCACCCACATAAGGGCAATTACCGGGTCCAGCTGGGCCGTAATTGCCCATTCGCGGGTGCTGGTCCAGGATGCGAGGTTGGAGGTACCTCCAACATCGTAATGAGGCCCAATATGTTCGAATTTTCAAGGCCCACAAACTACTAAAATCACAAAGCAACAAACCTAGCCAGCCTGCACCCTAGAACATGCAAGTATTCCCCAACAGAAAACATGCCATCTGCCAAGAATCAAAATGTCAGGGAGACCTTTTCTCTCTGAAAGCACTATGGAGAACTCACAGGAATGTTATCATCACCGCCAAATCCAACCATTGCACATAACCATAATCAAAGGAGCACACAAGAGAAAATTAGACTTCGAAGTCGTAAAACACTAAAAGAATCCACAGCGCCTACGGGCAGAGCAATGCCATCAACAAGTCAAAGTTGCATTTGACAAAGACGGGTGACACATCTACAGCTCCAACCAAATCACAGAACCCCTCCCATCCCATCATGTGATGCGCCTAAATAGCTTACATTTATGGTCATAAGACAGAAAGTCCTGATCCGTCCCCATTGCATCCATCAGAGGTACCTCCTACGAGGATGACGTCCTCCAGGCCTCCCTCAAAACATTCATCATAGAAAAGCACTCCTCACAGTGCTTGTCTATATAATCAATCTATCCCTCATCCAAGCATTTCTTTCCTGGGGCACTGAAGACGACCAGGATCCTGTCACAAGATGGATAATCTACATGGAAGCCAGAAGACTTGGCTAGTATCACATCACACATCCATTCTTCATTTCTTTACCAAGAATGAAATTTCCCCCGCTACGTGAACAAATCCTGCAGACTGTTTTCTGATGAAGGTGTAATACAGAAGCACCCATGATCCAGCCTATCACTATCCCTTTCATATCATGGACAGGGAGGCCCCTGCTGTTATGATTATTTCTCTCTACCCTGGGTTCAGGAGAAGACGGAGTGTGACCCACAGATAGGTGACAGGGTTCCTGCAGGCTTTCCCTGGCTCACCTAGTGGACGACATGGATGGACAGTCAAGGGAAACTCTTAGGATGGCAAGGCATTGATTAAGGGGCATTACAGAACACATATAACATTAAATTAGACAGTGCACACAGAAAGATATTATGAAAATCAAACGTTGCCTTCTGTACATCTACGTATTTGTTGTGCATGTGCAGTTTAGAAAACTAAAACAAGGAAGCTTCTTCTGGTGTCCTGAGATTGTGAACCTACCATTTAGTCTCATCAAGAATGCCCAATATCATACGGATGCTGCGGTTGCCAAATCCAATGTTCAGAGCCTTCTTAGGGTGACTGTGAACCCCAATCTGCCCAACCGGAAGTCACGTTCTCATAGGAATAAACAGGAGAGATGACCAGGCTGTGTTTGTCTCGGAGAGAGGCAGTCTTCATGCTGCAGTACCAAGCAATGTTAACTATAGGTCCAACGTTAGTGATAGGGTTCAAGGGTTTTTGGTGTAGGCATACTGTCCATTTCTACCCTGATGCTCCGAAAACTGGACTAGTGCAGAGGCCTACTCCTGGTTCTCTCTCTTCATTCCTTCACTCCCCTTCACTTGCCCAGAGCCTCCCCCACATCAATTTTCTGTCACCACAACGATAGCTCTATATTCAAGATCGCTCTCTTTTTAAGTTTCTACTCCTCATCTTGACATCTGTCAATGGCGTTGGCCCAATACCTTGCGGACTCCCGCTCTAACTTTGCACTCTTCTTCTCTCAACAACCTGTGTCCCCTAGCACCCTGTGCCTCCTCCCACTTCTGTTCCTTCTCACAACTTGCCCCACTCCACTAATATGTGCGCTCCGCCCCATACCTCCCCCCTCACCACCCCCGGCCATCAAAGCCAACCCCTCAGTGGAATTGTTAAAGACCTGGCTCAAACTACACTTGTTAGTAAGTGAAGGGCAGACCCCAAAGTGCAAATATTCCCTCCTCAACTAACTGCCTAACCTTCCCTTCCTTGTAACGTCCCACAGGATTATACAAATATCAGGGGTCAAGTCCTAAAATTTAAAGTGGGGGGTGTCATCAGCAAACACAATGGAATGCGACATTGCCAGAATTTAGCATATCAAGGTGAAATATGCACATTTCATTAAATTGGCTTTGCATAACCACCCAAATTGCACAGGACGAATGGCATTTGCCTTTCATAAAATCAACACACACACAAAACCCAGAGTGGATATTTTCCTCTAATAGTGTTTTTGAAAATGTTAAAAGGTGTGCATGTTTTAAACTCCAAGAACCAATACCAATGTTTTCCCTGGGACCTGCAGTACTGAAATGCAACATTTGACCTTTAGTTGTTTGTTATTTTTCATCAAGTTATATATGTCGTGACTTGCCACGAAGTGAAGAGTATTGAGCCTCTGTCCACAAATCACCCACAGGGAGAGAAAGATAAACACTCCCTGTGCGAGCTTTGAGGCCGCAGGTGGTTGATGGTTCGCTGAATCAGATGGTGCCGAGGACCCCAGAGGCTGTTGGAAGGAAGTCGGGGTTAATACAGGCAAAGACAGTGCTTAAGTTAAATGCAAATAAATGATACTCTCTTACCTATGTTCAGTGGAAGGGAGCCTGAGGTTTTGGTGCAAGGGAGCGCCAACGATTCAAACAGTCAAGTACCTGGAGGCAGGTACGGGCTGACCAACCGTAACCCTTAAGGTGCACGTAATGGTTTCCAAGAAAGAACAGAAGGAAGGTTGTAAGCAATCCAAGGGTCAAAATCCATGTTGTAGTAAGTGAGCAGATAGGGAAAATCCAAAGCAGTCCGTTATGCGTAAGCCAAAGGTCCAAAGTACCAGTATCCGTGCAAAGTTCCAGCAACCGTATCCAAGGAGCAAGAGTTAACCAAATCCATGATGTGTAAGCCTGAAGTCGAAATCCGATGTGGCCAAAAAACAAGAGTCAAGAACGCCGAACAGTGTTGTGAAACAGCTGTGAAGCGGCGAGTGATTCAAAGCTCCCGGCTTTTATGTGAGCCGCCTCCCGATCACGTGAGCGGGACTTTGTGCACTTGATCGGGAAGTCGATGTGAAACCAGGAAGCAATTGCGATCGGCTGTTCCAGCCCGATCGCAATCTCCATGGCAGTTGCCATTGGAGACGAGGAAACAAACCACGCCGTCCTCTGCGTGTGAACTGAAACCATCGGTGATGGCGACTCCCCTGCACCCTAGGTGATGGGACAACTTGAGGGTTTGACTGTGACCCGGGGAGCCTGACAGTCCTTTGTGTCGGAGTGTTATGCAAGGTGTTGTATGAGTGTGTAACTGACCTATTGTGCATGACAGAGCCCCCCCTCAATGGCCCACGACCACGTGGGCAGGTGGGATGGTCGAAACGAAAACGGGAGACAAGTCTCAGGGCATGGATGTCAACCGCGGGGACCCAACACCGTTCTTCCGGACCAAAACCCGCCCAGTCCACCAGATACTGGAGACAATCACGAACCATACGAGAACCCAGTATACCCGACACTTCATATTCCACAGAGCTACCCACAGAAACGGGGCTAGGCGTAGACCTGAGACGGGTAGGGGCAGGACAAGGCTTTAGCAAGGATGTATGGAATACAGGATGAAGGCGCCAGGAGGCGGGAACTGAGAGGCGATAAGCCACAGGGTTGATCACAGCAGATATCCTATAAGGGCCCACAAAACGGGGTAGCAATTTGCGACAACCAGGCAGCCGGAGGTGACGAGAGGAAAGCCAAACCCTGTCCCCCACTACATAGGAAGGTGCCACAGCCCTCCGCCGGTCAGCCGCAGACTTCGCAGAGACTTGGGACTCACGAAGGTGAGCGAGAGTCTGGGCATGAACGGCCGATAGGTCATGTGCACAGGTAACAGCGGCAGGGTTAGCAGAATGTGTAAGGTCTGGAACAGGCAAGGTGCGGGGGTGTTGGCCATACAAGACAAAAAAGGGAGAAAAGCCAGTAGAAGTATGCAGAGCATTATTGTATGAGAATTCAGCGAGATGCAGTACACTCAGCCAGGATTGTTGGTGCTGTAGAATGAGGCAACGTAAATACTGCTCCATGGCCTGGTTCACTCTCTCCGTCTGGCCATCTGTCTCCGGGTGGTATGCGGAGGAAAAACGGGAATCAATGCCCAAGAGGCCTGTGAGCGCCCGCCAGAACCGAGAAGTGAACTGGGGTCCCCTGTCCGAGATTATAATAGTGGGTAACCCGAAAAGACAGAAGATCGATCTAAAGAAAAGGTTGGCCAGAGCCGGTGCTGATGGGATGCCAGAACAGGGAACAAAACGGGCCATTTTGGAGAAGGAATCGACCACCACCCAAATGGTGTCGAAGCCCTTGGCTCAAGGTAGGTCTGTCACAAAATCCATTGACACTGTGTGCCAGGGCCTAGGAGGTATAGGTAATGGGAGTAAGAGCCCCACCGGATGTCCTTGGCGATGTTTGCATTGGGCACATACAGCACACGTGTTGACATATCCTTCAACATCGCGTTTCATGGAGGGCCACCAACATCACCGTCTGAGGAGGTCCAGCGTATGCTTCTGTCCGGGATGACCATTAATGGCACTGTCGTGGGACCATTCCAGTGCAAGATTGCGAGTGTAGGCTGTTGGTAACCATAATTTGTTCTGTATGAATGGCAGCCCATCATGAAACACCGGATCCCACTCGGAGGCCTGTTCGGGATGTAACGAAACCCATGTGCGAATGGACTCTAGAAGTGGCAAAGGAGGAGTACAGAGGCAAATGACGTGCTGATCTAGTAGTTTTTCAGGGAAAACAGGCAAGGATACCCTACCAGGAGAACGAGACAATGCGTCCGCCTTCCCGTGGGACAGACCTGACCGATGTTTGATCTGGAAGTCAAAGGCTGCAAACAATAAATGCCACCGCACCTGCCGACTATTGATGCACTTGAGTGAGGCCAAGTCTTGGATGTTACGGTTGTCTGTGAATACTGTGACTGCATGTTTTGCCCCCAACAGATGATGCCGCCAGACCTGAAAGGCAACCTTGATGGCCAACAATTCTTTCTCCGTGACCGTATAGTGCGTTTCCGTAGGAGTAAACTTTCGGGAATGAAACGCCACCGGGTGTAGCTGACCTGAACAAGGAAAATGTTGGGATAATACCGCACCAAGAGCAAAGGAGGATGCATCCGCCTCTACAATGAAGGGGAGTTCTGGGTCGGGATGCTTCAGTACAGGAGCAGTAGTAAACACAGCTTTTAGCGCATCAAAAGCTGTTTGGTGTTCTTCCAACCAGATAAAAGGTAACTTGGGGCTGGTCAAGGCAGTAAGAGGTGTTACAAGAGATGAGAAATCCTGGATAAAGCGCCTGTAAAAATTTGAAAACCCAAGGAATGATTGTAATGCCTTAATATTACAGGGCTTTGGCCAGTCCAAAACGGCACGAACCTTGGATTGGTTCATTGCTAAACCCCCAGGGGTAATGTGGAATCCCAAGAATTCCACACTCTCAGTATGGAACTGACATTTTTCTGGCTTAGCGTAGAGTGAAAAACGGCGAAGTCGAGACAATACCTCGCGGACGTGTAGTACATGTTCCTTCAGGTCCTGTGAGAATATCAGGATATCATTGAGATATACCGCTACACAGATGTCCAACAAGTCATGAAAAATCTCATTCATGAAACGTTGAAACGTAGCGGGGGCGTTACAAAGCCCGAAGGGCATGACCACGTATTCAAACAGTCCGTAGCGAGTACAAAAAGCCGTTTTCCACTCGTCTCCGGGGCGAATTCTGATTAAATTATAGGCTCCGCGGAGATCGAGTTTCGTGAAGATATTGGCGTGACTCAACCTGTCCAACAATGGTGTAATCAGGGGAATCGGATACCGTTTTTTTGTGGTGATAGCATTCAAGCGGCGGTAGTCCACACAAGGACGTAAGTCGCCCTCCTTTTTGGGGACAAAAAAAATAGGGCTAGCCGCCGGAGAGGTGGAAGGGCGCATATGGCCAACCTTCAGAGCCGCTTGAATGTATTCTTTCAAAGCCTGTTCCTCTGAGGGGGACAGGGAGTAAATATGTCCCGAAGGGATGCTGGAGTCAGGGATGAGGTCAATAGGGCAATCGTAAGTACGATGTGGTGGTAGTACCTCCGAAGAACCCTTGTCAAAGACCTCCTGAAAGTCCTTATATTCCATAGGGATACCTGTTGCAATCGCCCCCACCATGTGAGGCTCCAAGGACGTGGAAGCGTCCTCGTATAGTGTCAGTAGTGCGATGGCCCCCAAGGCACGTGAGGGAGATTCAGTGTCGTCAGGTGCAGTGAGGCAAAAATTCTGACAGATTTCAGATTCAAAGTGAACCTTCCCAGACTTCCAGTCGATCAGAGGGTTGTGTTGATGTAACCATGGGAGACCTAGTATAATCCCGAATTGGGGCATCGTTATTAAATCAAAGGATAAGACTTCCTGATGTGTTTTCTGTATAGTCAGGGTGATCGGGGCAGTTTGTTGTCGAATTGGGCCAGAAATCAGTGCTGTGCCATCCACCGCCTGTACTGGTTCCGGATGCTGTTTGGTAATCAGGGGCAGATTCAATGACCCGGCCTGGTTTATATCGACATAATTGCCAGTGGCACCAGAATCAATATAGATCGAAATGGCATGAACGATGTCGGGTGTGGGTTTTAACATAGCCTTTACCATCACTGGCCTGATCCTGCCAAAGGTGGGGAACTTGTCCGAGGGAATTGAAGGATTGCTCGATCCGGCCCCCGGATCTAGGGTCGAGCATTCCGAAAAACCGGATTTTTTAACTTGGGGCGTCTGGGACAAGACTTTACAAAATGCCCACTCAGGCCACAGTAGAAGCAGGCGTGGTCGGTTCTTCTGCGGTCCCTCTCTAGTTGTGTGATCGGGCTACGAATACCGCCTATTTGCATAGGTTCACCACCTGTATCAGAGGAGGGGGAGGCCAAACTAGTAGTAGGGAACCCTGTTTCGAACTTGCGTTCGGAACGCCTTGCATCGATCTGTAAGGCGAGGTCCACTAAGTCAGTATGAGATGTGGGCAAAGAAGGAACAACGGCCATAGCATCTTTCATGGTATTACTGAGCCCTCTGTAAAACACAACTGCCTTTTTGGGTTCGGGCCAAGATGTTTCAGCAGCCAGTTGGTTAAATCGGGCAATGTATTCTATGAGTTACCCCTTTCCTTGAGTCAGGTCTAACAGCTCAAGATCCCGGGATTGGGCTTTATGACGTGTGTCAAATACATGAGACATTTCTGTGATCAATAACTCGAAATCATATAAAACAGGGTTGTTGTTCTCCAGTAGGGGATTGGCCCATGCTGCAGCAGTGCCGGCCAGATGGGACAAGGTGAAAGCCGCCTTTGTGGTGGAGTCGGGAAAGGCCTGAGGTCTACAAAGAAAATGGAGTTTGCATTGATTTACAAAAGTGCGAAACTTTCTGGGGTCTCCGTGGAATCTTTCTGGGGCGGCCAGGGGAAAGGGTGCAGGCATGAGTACAGGAACTTGTGGCGCTACAGGGGGAACAATAGGTCGGACAACTGGGGGTTGAGCGGCGGCTTCCCCGAACTCTACATCAGCGGGTAACGGGTGTTGTACACTTTGGATCAAATCTAATCTCTGATGTATAGCCGCATTGGCTGCTGTCATGTCTGCCCTCAGTACTGTGAGTGCCTGTACCAATGCAGCCACGGGGTCTTCGGCTACAGGCTCCATTCTCGACACAGCGCAACTGCTTCACAGTCTGTCGTGACTTGCCACGAAGTGAAGAGTATTGAGCCTCTGTCCACAAATCACCCACAGGGAGAGAAAGATAAACACTCCCTGTGCGAGCTTTGAGGCCACAGGTGGTTGATGGTTCGCTGAATCAGATGGCGCCGAGGACCCCAGAGGCTGTTGGAAGGAAGTCGGGGTTAATACAGGCAAAGACAGTGCTTTAGTTAAATGCAAATAAATGATACTCTCTTACCTATGTTCAGTGGAAGGGAGCCTGAGGTTTTGGTGCAAGGGAGCGCCAACGATTCAAACAGTCAAGTACCTGGAGGCAGGTACGGGCTGACCACCCGTAACCCTTAAGGTGCACGTAATGGTTTCCAAGAAAGAACGGAAGGAAGGTCGTAAGCAAACCAAGGGTTAAAATCCATGTTGTAGTAAGTGAGCAGATAGGGAAAATCCAAAGCAGTCCGTTATGCGTAAGCCAAAGGTCCAAAGTACCAGTATCCGTGCAAAGTTCCAGCAACCGTATCCAAGGAGCAAGAGTTAACCAAATCCGTGATGTGTAAGCCTGAAGTCGAAATCCGATGTGGCCAAAAAACAAGAGTTAAGAACGCCGAACAGTGTTGTGAAACAGCTGTGAAGTGGCAAGTGATTCAAAGCTCCTGGCTTTTATGTGAGCCGCCTCCCGATCACGTGAGCGGGACTTCGTGCACGTGATCGGGAAGTCGATGTGAAACCAGGAAGCAATCGCGATCGGCTGTTCCAGCCCGATCGCAATCTCCATGGCAGTTGCCATTGGAGACGAGGAAACAAACAACGCCGTCCTCTGCGTGTGACCTGAAACCATCGGTGATGGCGACTCCCCTGCACCCTAGGTGATGGGACAACTTGAGGGTTTGACTGTGACCCGGGGAGCCTGACAGTCCTTTGTGTCGGAGTGTTATGCAAGGTGTTGTATGAGTGTGTAACTGACCTATTGTGCATGACAATATACTGCAGTGGTGAAGCGTCCGGCCTACAAACCTGAGTCCCTGAGGTCATCTTTAATTTATAAATTCAAAGAGGTCATTCAATGTTTCTCATTTTAGCTGGGGGGACTGAATAAAGTGGGTGGACTCCGTCCCCCCGCGTGTACCTTCGGCTTGAACCCTGACAAATATAAACTATACCCATTTAAATACCAGTGCTAGCCCTACATGTTTATATTATTCATGTTCTGTCCAATTGCCAGGGTCCCTGGTCAATGTTTCATTGCATTAACCCTTCACCACCTGGCTTATTTCATCCCCCTAACCACTGGCGCATATAAAGGCCCCATAGCTATGGACATCCTCCACCTTCAGTAAAGTATCCTGTGAGTATTATTTATGTGTGAAATGTCATCCTTGCATTCAAATAAATATACAGAACAGGGCTCACTGCCAAACTTTGTGTGATTACAATGTCCATGTTCACCAGTGGCAGAGCTGTTCTTCTGTGACAGTTTCAATGGTGGCAAGAAAGTGCTCTATGTACGCAGGATTGTGGACTGAGGATTAGGAAGGAGGTAAACCAGAGGAAAGGTGATATGCTTTGGTGAGGGAACTGTGCAGCTCAGTTGACTGCAATCAGTGAGGTACTAGTAGTGGACAGATGCAATCAGTGGCTAGCGGTCACACTTCAGGCAGCACATGGTCCTGTCATAGTTCTTTGAAGTCCTTTGGTTCTTTAGTGATAGGCTGTGGACTATCTCTGTTGTCAGTGATCTGGATTTCCGCTGTTCCTACTTCTCCTAGTCTTATCTACCTGGAGATGGGTAATGAGGCTTAACCAGGGAGCACAGGTCTATTGAGCCTTTGCGCCTAGCTCTGCCCGCTGCCTCACTGGGAGGGAGCACCGATCTGCAGTTCCTTCCTGGTCTCATGAGGCGCCTTGCGTGTCCACAGACACTCCAGCAGCTAAGTCGTCAAACTGGCCTTGACAAGTTGCAGCAGTAAAACTTACTGATGGTCTTTTTGAGTGTTTCTTGTTCTTCTACAGTTTTTTTTAACTCGTCCCTGATTTAGACAAAGCAATGGAGCACTCTCCAAAAATAACTGGGAATATTAGGAACTGCGTGTGATAGCCTACACTTAGGAGGCTCCGTCCATTCAAACATTTGGTGGCTAACCAATCGCTGGTGGTTGCCACATTCAAACTTTCCTGGGCCAATTTCCAAGAAAACATTTAAAATGTGGACTGGACTGAGGAATCCTGTTCATCGTCCAAGAACTTAATCTTGAACCCCCTTTTTTCCCCCCACGCTCACCCTTTGGAGACAGCCAAATGATTTAGCTTCAGTGCCAAACTCATGCTACAATTCTAGCGGAGGGTCACTATTTATGACTTCTCTAAGGAAATGTCTGCCTTCAACCAAATAAGTAGTTAACTGTTTGAGGAGACTCGCCCAGGTGTATTTGGGACACCCTAACCATGAGAGGCAAAATGGTCTGTGGGGGGAGGGGCACATCGCAGAGTGGCATCCTGGAGGTTGCCTCAGATTGGGGCCTCTTTCAGGACAGATGTTTAGGAACTTAGGCACAAAAAAGCAAAAGGTACAGAGACCCACATCATCCATCTCACCCTTGTCTGTTGGTGCATCTCATCCTTTCTTCCACCTTTGGCACAGTTGACCATAAATGCCCCCTCACTATCCTAGCCACGTGCATGTGATTCAATGATACTATCCTCCTATGGTTCCCATCCTATCTCACCGAGAGGTAACTGCTCATCTAGATGGGCATCAATAGATTCCAATGCAGCCGCAATACCTGTGGCACATCGCAAGACTCCATATTTCAGCCAATCATATTCAACTTCTTGGCTACACTCATTGAAATCCCCTCACCATCCCTGACAACAAGATGCGCCAATATGCATTTGACCTGCATCTCTACCTTTGAAAGAACCCTGTGATTTCAATGCGCAAGTTGAAACAGTGCTTCTCCCTCATCCAGCCTGGACGTGGAGTGCTTAACAAATTACTATAATCTGTATGCCAAATCCAGGTCACCAAGAAAAACAAAGGCAGTCTGGTGCTAGCCATCAAAATTGCACAGAAGGGACCTTTAGCACAAAAGTCTAAATGGAGACCGTCCCCTCCATGCAATTACTGAGGGTCGTCAGTCACTGGTGTCCTCAGGGTATACATAGAGAAAATGTTATAATCTGTTTGCCCCTCAACCATCACATGTGTGATTTAGGATAATTATATATTTGCTGCTTAACCATGCTGGTTGCAGTCAGCTTTCATTTATGTGATTAAAATAGTTCAGGGAAACAGATTGTCTCACAGGTGTCCCAATAAATGTGGAAACAGTTTTCCCTACCAACATCCTGCATTATTGCTGTTTTAAGAGTAATTCTCGATGATCTTAACAGGTGTCGGGTAGTCCTGGGTGGGAGGAGAAAGTCCCATGGAATTAGCCTTCCAGAAACCTGTTTTCACACATATTAGGACACCTGTGGAGAAACCTATTCCCATTAACTATTTTAATGACATAAATTAAAGCTGACTGCCACCGGCAGGATTAAGCAGCAAATACATAATTATCCTAAATCACACATCTGATGGTTGGGGGCAAACAGATTATAACATTCTTTCTATGTATACCCTGAGGACACCGGTGGGGTGTCCATTAATTACCTCAGGGACTAGTAACTGATGAATTCTTTAATTAGTGTATGCTAGTATAGAAATCTTTTGAACTATCCATTGGGGGCACAGGAGGACTCCCAGGTTACAACACCAACGCTCACGTTTGTGTACTTTAAGACAATGCAACTTCCCAACCAAATAACACCAGCAGTCAACAAGTCAACTCTTCCTAAAATAAAGAAATCAAAGCTCTTACTGGGTGTCTTCTCCGTTCCTAAAGACTTGGACTAGGGCCTTTCAGGTGCTCTGCTGCTTTATTCTAGGAGCTAGGTAATGTCAGGGGTCTTGTCATGTATTTGGGATCCCCGCCTACCAAGAGGAGGGGGAGATAAGAATTGTAAAGGAGAACCCCTTCAGTACAGAAACATGAATCAACCGACAGCTCACTTGAACTAGTTCTGCCCTCTCTGCCCTCCTCATAGAATATATGCAGTCCCAGCAGTTCCAGCTCTCCCTTTCCAGTCAAAAGTCCTCTCCCTCAGTGATCCAGCCCGTCCGCTATTGGCAATTCAGTCATTAAGATGGCGTTACCCTCTTACATCCTCTCTGGGGACACTTTGCTGCTCCCTACTGCCATGCATCCCTCACAGCAGTTCAGACATGCCCAGCCAACAAACAACTAGCATGGCATCACAACCAGGAACTACTAGTTAACCACTTCCATCCGAGGCAGTTTTATATCCTATCCACTACCATTTCATCAGGGAAAACACTGTTCAAGGGTAAACGATGTAGCGGCTACATACATAATGTATACATACATACACACATGGAATATGAAGACATTGCTATCTAAGTATATCCTGGCTCGGAATGTCCCAGTAAATAAGCATCAATTATTGATTAAGAACGTGCTTAATCAAACAACGTCCTAATTTAAACTTTCCATGTCTTGTCCCTATTAAATAAGGCAAATGGATGTTTTTTAGAAAATGGTTGCCCAATATGTTTCTTTGCATTTGGGACTTGTAGTCCTGGATTTATAATGGGCAATTCAGGAATTATATTTGCTGATGGGCAAGCATTTCCAGAATTAAATGGAGAGGTTAGCAGGTGACTGTAAGGTGTGCCGTGTATGGTGTAAGGTGATGGAAGGTCATTTCTACTTCCACCTTCTTTTCAATACCACCTGGCAATAGTGTGTCCTTCTAGCCCACCCTCTGCCTCTTTAGTCTTGCCACAAGTAACTGAGCTCCTACTTCATCTGCCTACTTGACAGCTTTGCCAGTCTGCCTGCTCGGATGTTGCTTTTTCCCCTCCTCCATTCCTACATAACCACCACCACTGGCTACAGGGGCTAGAGTGTGTCTAGCTCGGGAGGATAGCTCTGGCGCAACGTGCTCGCCTTGGAAGCAAGACGACATGGAGCAACACAGATTCGATCCCCGGGTTCCTGCTTAGAAACCTCTGGGCAGGGGTGTTGCTAGGTCTCGAAAAGACCCGGGGCTACGCTGATGTCGGAACTGTCGGAACTGTTGGGACTGGGGGCTAGCTAGCCTTTTGGCTGTAGCTCCTGAGATTCTATCCGGGGCTACAACCAAAAGACCAGGGGCTATAGCCCCCTTAGCCCCCCCCTAGCAACGCCTCTGCCTCTGGGTATTAAGCCTGTTATAAATAACCTATCGTATCGTAGCTCTTGCGTGTTTGGAGTATCATGGCTGCATCCATACAGTGCTTCACGGCTGATGTTCTGATTTCACGACCCAAAACTTGAAGGAATTACGGAGAGGTATGAGCAGAAAACAAGTGTGCACAGAAGCCAAAGTAGCCAGGGTCTGGGTCATTGCCACAGAAACCATTTGAAAAATGAGTATTCAACTGGCAATGTTACTACATCATCACAGCCTCTTGGCAGGTGGTCACTGTGCATTCAAAGAAATAAAAACAAAAAAAAACAATCATTGACAATGCCAACAGTTAGGGCTTTTGTGTAGACATGGGAAAAGGACTTACCAGGCACATCCGTAGTGGTATTAACTGGCCATTGATGTTAGCAGGTGCAAAAGGGTGCACGTACCTGGGCATTTAATAGCAGTGGCTGGTAAATGTCTAATACTTATACACAAGCCAAAACTATGCAGAGTGCTTACAAATCGAGTGACTGAAGGCAGACATGGTTGAGACATTTTTATTACACCAGTAACAGGTTAACAACTCCAATTAAGTCATTAACTCACTGAAGACTGCTTTGAAAACACACTGGCAGGCACTTTGAGTGAAATGTTTGATGGTACGGCTTGATAAAAGTGATCTCAAAGAGTTCCAATGAGGAGGTGTTTTGGGCAGGGAGGAACAGGAACTGGGTGGGAATGGGCATAGGTATTAGCATCGCCATTGGCAGTCAATGGGTGGGCAACTAAACAAACAACACCCAGGCTGTGTGTCGCTCCTCATATGCCATCCGTCCCTATCTGTACTCTAATGCAATAGTTATGACGAATAGGTGTTGCAAGCGACACCTAATAGCCCAAACTAAAAATAGAAAAATAGATTACTGGTGAAAAGGTCCAGGCCAAGCACCCACAGCTTGTCTGTTTTAGCGTTACCTTACAAGGGACCACTTATTTTAGATCTTTCGTTTTATGTTGTACTCAATCTGCTTACAAAACAATATTGTACAGTGGAATGAAGCAAAGTGTTTTAATTGTTAGCCATTTCAGGTCGTAATGGATCATATATTCAAAGTAGAGCACTGGCGGAGAGCTTCAAACCCAGCTCACAAGTCTGATCCCTTTTTACTAAGGCCATATGTCTTCCTCTACAGCAGCAATGCTCTGGTTATGAAGCTTGTGCAAGCATATCTAATCTTAAACAGATCACGGTGCATCACTATGCACCAGGTGCCACCTCGAGGATGCCATTCAGTGCCCTGTCAGATGCCGGTTCCTTCTATTCCTGCAATCCTGCCTTTTGAATAAACTATATCACCCTATGTGTTGTTTGTCACATACAAAAACATGCAGTAATATCTGTGGCAGCACAGTAGATTGTATGACATTGTTGGGTATTTTTGGTTACATGTTTATAATCTGTGATCAAACAGCACTTTCACTATGGGCTAAGCAGCACATGGTTATTTTGATATTACCTATACTGCCAAAAGTGTCATAAGCAGGTCTTTGTAATTCACCACGAACAACCATACATTTTTTATCATGAAGAACATTTACCTTACAATGCATATTTATGCTTACAATATCAGCACTATTTTAAGACCTCAGCAGCTGATTGGTCAGCACATTTATTGTAGCCGACTGCACAAGCCAACATTTCTTAAGTTCGGTTAGCTCTCTATCTGGTTTGCCCATCTTTTTGTTATTAAACTCACACTTACCCTGCTAGCACTCTTCACTGCGGTCCCTCCCACATCTTGGCTACCATAAAAATGGAAAGGGGGCTCTTTATAAAAGCCCCTTTAATGTTCCTAAGGCAGCCATCTTGTTTTGTTATTTTTTCTCTTTCGGCACAAACCTGTTTACCAAGAAGAAAGCAAGAAAGAAACCCAAGAACGGCGCTAATGGCAAGAATGCCGGAGACGGTGTGTTGCAACAATGCCACTGCCCTATGAAAGGCCCTGACGCTGGAATGTTCACCTTTAAACTCTGGCTGGTGGACAGTTACCATCTGCAGCCTCGGGTTTTATTGCTTAAGCAATGCTGGAATGTTGAAGGGTAGCCCTAAAGCTATCATTTAGCTAATAAAATGTCCATAAGAACCCTGAAAATGCTAAAGGTACTGTGGGATAATTCGACCCTCGGTGGACGTCATGATTGCGTGCATTCTCATTTTGGAGCATTGCACGAATCCTCCAACACAGAAAAAGAACCTTACGGTAATTTGAAGCAAATTGCAAGAACAAAAAATGATTTTATAAATGCGATTTAGTTCATATTATGATAGATTTTGGTTAGAGGTAGGGGGCTACACATGACCCAGTTACATGACATTACATGAGGTGTGAGAACTTGATATAAAAGCCCCCTCCTCCCCTGGACATGAAGGCTGGCTGGAAAGATGATGCTTTTTTCCATGCAGCTCTGCTGGAATGTGAGACAGATACTTGATTAACAGATGGAGGAGTGTGTTTTTTTGTGTGGAGGATCTACGAATATAGGATGGATGTATTGATTCAAAGAATATGCGTATTTGAATGAGCGATGAATGTTAGAGTTAAAGGACTGATGGACGAAGGAGACTAATGTGATCAATGGATGGCTGATTTGACTTTCTTATAATTGAAGGATACATGGATTTATGAAACTTAAGATACATGCTGAGTAATTGATGGATGTCTAAATGAGATACAGATGCCAAATGAGTGAATGGGAATTAAATGTTGAATAAATTGACTTATGAAAGGATGATACATATTTAGCAACTTGGCTGGGAAAGCCAGCCAACCAGGTGGCTAGGAACGCGGGCTTGAACTGCTGATGCAAGCCCGTGTTCTAGCCTGCCTGACTACCGACTCCCCCGCCGCCATCTTGCCCTCACCCTCCTCCCTCTTTTTTTTTAACTCTTCCCACCGCCCCACTCACCCTATTTTAACAGTGGCGAGTGCTGCTGCAGCCGCTCATTCTTCCTGGCGCCGCCTGGCCACAACGGAAAGGAAAAAGGGGCTCGTACAGAGCCCCACCTACCCTTTTCCATGGCAGCCATCTTTGTAAAGGATTTCCCTTCATTCAACGGGACACATGCGACGTCCCATTCAGTGAAGGAAAATCCTTTTTTTTTTAGCACACTGGGTTACCGCATTGGCAACCCGGGGTGCTAATACCCTTAAGCCCCTGTTCCAAGGGCTGGAACGGGGATTAAGAGCCCAGAGCCCTCACTATCTGCCCTCACTTCACTCGAGCCGATAACTAGGGCTGCAGGGCCGTTAATCCCCGTTCCAGCCCTTGGAAAAGGGGCGTAATGCCATATCAGAAAAAACCTTGTGGTGTTTCTGGGTAGCTGATTGGTCAATCTGCGGGCTATACGCACTGATATAGCCCGCAGATTGATTAAAGCCCGCAAATCGGGTGTTTGCAAAGCAAGCAGCTTCCACGTTGTATTGTGCAACGTTGAAGCCACTTGCTTTGGTGTATAAAGTGTTGATATACACCAAAGTGAGCAGCTTCAACGTTGCAGAATACAACGTGGAAGCTGCTTGCTTTCTTGTATGTGAAGGTGTTTGGTTAGAGGTAGGGGGCTACACATGACACAGTTACATTACACTTTTATATACACCCATGTTCTCAGCAGCATTTTTGTAAAATAACGAATATGTCGTTATTTTACAAAAATGCTGCTGAGATTTCAGGATTACACCCGTTATGACAAACAGGCGCAATCCTGAAGGTGCACTGTCGTGCACTACGAGGACCCCCAAGCTCCACCACTATTTTCAATACTGATTTGGCGCAGTGAATCCTGCTTTTTAGCACATTCACTGCGCCAAGTTCAGAATCGGGCCCTGAGGGTGTTCTAATAGCTTCGCTCGCTCCATTAACTCGGTCTTCAAGGCCCATAACGCCCGGTACGGCCCTCGCTGCATGTCTATAAAGCTATATTGAAAAACGGATCGTTGATTTGGCTGTGTTGCATGAATGAACGTTGATGGTCGAATTAATTAATTAACGTAAAATGCACATTTCCTAAATGGATGTGTGGGTTGGCTGACTTGTATGAATGAGACATTAATGTTGAATTGCATTCATGAAGGGCTAGGGGGATAGCTCAGGAGCAACATGTTTATCTTGGAAGCAAGGCACCGGATAGCAAATAATAATGGGATGATGAATATTACATACTTGGAACAGGATTCCAGTTCTGTAGCCAATCAATAAACTTGGTATGCAGGCTCTAATCTTATGTAAACGCCTGCATTCCAAGATTCTCTTATTGACATGTACTCATCTGAAAAAAAGAGTATTCATTTGTTCCAGTTTTAGACTAGGTAGCCTCTGCTGGGATATTGTACATAATTTGATATTCTATTACTGCTGCAGCCCCCACCCCCAAAAAGAAGGCCCATACCTCTTTTGGTTGCTCCTGTCAAAGCACAAACAACATCCCAAACTCGGTTCTAGATAGAAGTGGACAACAGAGGAAGTTTGTTTCTTTACAGCTTGGAAGCAAAGCACCGCATAGCAATTAATAATGGGACGATCAATATTTCATAATTTCTTTTTTTAATTGAAAAATTGTTTTAGTTGACAAGTCATCTTTTCCAATTATAGTTATCATCATAGAATCACAGATTCGTACATAAATTCAATTTTGTCAACAGGAATTCAGCATAGTCCTACAATTACATATCATTCCATTAATAATTAGTAAGTTTCACAACTTTGTTAATCAATAAATTAAAGCATAAAATCGATCATTACAGTCATAACCACAAGGAATATTAGCAATTTAAAATCAATTATAGATCGTTGGAACAAATAACAATAAAAGCATAGTTAAGATGATCTTTACAACCCAGTTGCATTAAATATATCAAAATTGTAGTAAAACTTATGGATTTTTTGCAATTGCATAAATATGTATAAAACATTTAAAAAATGGCAATCAATAATAAAAGCTATATCCTATTCATAATTGGAACATGATCCCAGCTCGGTAGCCAATGAATACACTTGGGATGCAGGCTCTAATCATATGTAAAAGCCTGCATTCCAAGATTCTGTTATTGACGTGTACTCACTTCAGAAGAAAGTGTATTCATTTGGTCCCGTTTAGGCTAGGCAGCCTCTGCTGGAATATGGAACACAATTTGATCTTCTATCCCTGCTGCCCCCAACCCCAAAATGAAGACCCTTACATCTTTAGGTTGGCCTGTCAAAGCAAAAACAACATCCCAATCTCGGTTCTAGATAGCAGTGGACAACAGAGGCAGTTTGTTTCTTTACCACGGTATAGAAATAAACAGGGTAACCAGCAGAGTAGTCCATAGTAAAAAAAAATGGCAAGCTGGCATATATATTCAATGGCTTACATAGGGTTTTTAAAAAAAATCATACATAGATGTGAAATATCTAGTTAGTTACAGTTCTGTAATTGGAAAAACTTTATTGGGAGAATTGTCACCTCTTTGGATGGGGCGGGGCTGTGGAAAGGGGTGGGGCTAAGGGGTGTGTTCCCGGCCAGGTACAGGGACATCATTTCACCAAAATGCCAGGGGCAGCGGAAGTGACATCACACGACCCTTGACCCCTAATGACACCACAGGGAGGGATGTCATTTGACCCCACCCCGAAGTGATACAGCAGGAAGAGATGGAACCCGACCTTTCACCCATTGACGAACATGATGTGACATCACATAGCATTGTACACTACGAAAAATATGGTTACAATACCACTATAATGTGATGTACATTTCATACAAGAATGGATTGCCATATGTATCGTTAAGATCAGTGTGTATAGGCCCATATTACCAAATTACTATGAATGCAAGCAGACGTCCATGACCAAATGATAATGATGTGTTATTATATAGCACTTACGCTGAAGCGCTTTCTATAGAAAGAATATACACCCAATATCACCCAACCTGTGTTGGTACTCATTTATCGACCTGAGAATGATGAAAGGCTGAGTTGAGGCATTTAAGAGCAGACTAAATCAGTGACTCACCCCCTGAAGTGTGCCTGAAATAAACCTTTAATGAGTCTAGCAATTATTGTATAGAATTCCAGAAAGACACATTATTTGGTATGCCTATTCTTTCTTATTTAGGGTCAGTGCTGAAAGTGTTAGACTTGTGACTCTCCTGTTCTTATTTTTCTTATTTTTTTAAGGGGCAGGAACAAGAAAGCCAGCAACTCCAGAAGTAAAGAGCCACATGGTGCTGGCCGCAGCCCAGTAGCTTAAATTACAAAAAAAAAAAAAAAATACACTTTTTTTTTTAGCGGTCCCAAGGGAGACCTCAGAGGTTGCAGACCCCTAAATGACATCCCTGGCCAGGTAGCGCAACACAGTATCTCTTCATAGAATGCAATCCTGCCGGTTTGCATAAAAGCAAAGAGCATTATGGGAACATCACACTGTCCGCAATTTTAAATGTTAAACATGTCTTATAGTGGTTCAGCAAGAAACCCTTTTCAGCGAATAATGGATTCTTCTATTTTGATTGGTCACAATATTCACCCTAATAAAGCGATATCTGTAAATTGCAGCTGCAACACTATGGGCCTCATTACACGGAAGGCGGTGAGCCATGGCGCTATTAGCGCCATGGCTCATGCCGGTAAAATACCGGCACCGCCTTGGCGGAAAGGGGATTTACCGCCCCATTCCAAGGTTGGTGGGGCGGTAAATCCCCCTTCCGCCATTGCCCTTCCCCATTCCCATTTCTGCCCCATAGGGCTCTATGGGAATGGGGAAGGCGCTAATTACGGCACCACAATTTTGCGGTGCCGTAATTAGCTCCGACGTCCCTTAGCGGGTTGGTTTTTAACGCCTGCAAAAAGCAGGCGTTAAAGCACCAACCCGCTAAGGGACCTCGTAGTAAGGCGGCAATGGTTAACGGTCACCGTTACCATTAACGGTGGCCGTTAACCATTACCGCCTTCCGTGTAATGAGGCCCTATATGTGAGGCTTTGGCAGTTTCTGCATGCAGTCTCCAGTGCTGAATCTTCTGAAAGCTTGTTGAAGAACGGGTTACTCGTGCAGCAATACTCGCAGCAGTAGTGCTCTGTGCAAGTCCCTGGGCTGGTGGCTATGTTGGGTATACTCTAATGAATAGCACACAGCAATGGCGTTAGCCTGGTTGCAATCTGTGTGCACAGACATTGAGAGATTTGGAAACGCCACTGTGGGTGAAGAGAAATGCATGGGAAAGAAAGGCCCACAGAAGCTTCAGCACAGCTAGGCAAAGAGAAACAAAGAGAAAAGGTGCACAAAGGGTCGCGCCTTGAACCACTTGTGTATAGGCGCGTTACAAATGCCATATCATACCACTGGGCATAGAGTCACACAGGGAAAAAAGTCTGCAGTAGCTTAGTCATAGTACACCCCAGGTGAGATTTCCATTTTTTCCACGCACAAGATTTAATCAGTAATGCCTGCAACATGGGTTGTATTGCGTGCTAGGTGATCTTGCTGGCGTTAGTGGTCCTTGACATTGGCACAGGATCAATATCTGGTATTCAGTGATATCATCGCTGGAAAAAAACACTGAGGGTGACTCAATATTTTTTTTAAGGCACTTTCCCCAAATATTCTAGGATTGGAGTTTGTTTATATAATTGCACCAGTTCTAAAATATGTTGGGAAGGGTGTTTAGTGCCTTTGAAAGGACAAATGCATATTTCATTAATTAATGAATTCATCTTTTGTGATGAACTTGATACTGGAGACTGGGATGCGAACATGTGTTGCTCTGGGGTGTCTTGCTTCCAAGGCAAACACGTTGCTCCTGAGCTATCCTCGCAGCCCTTCATGCATGCATGGAGTTGCTTACTGTCTTGCAGAAATGAGAGGTGCCTTTTATTGGGTGAATGAAACGACGATTACAATTCAGACAATAGCTTACGTTGCTGATGCTGAACTCTACGTGTTCGCCATGAAGCCAACTTTTGTGATACAGATGATGGTCCTGATTTATGGAAGTGTTTTATAATGGCGCAATCCCATAGAAAAACGTTCCATGAATCAGGCCCGATTATGCGTACATCACAAAGCATGACCACTGCGATGAGCTCGCTGTTTTCTAAAGGTATCACGTTTTAAGGGTGTATTTCCGCCATGCAAGATGGTAAAAGACTGTGTTTACAAAGTAAATTGACGTATGTATTCAATAGGCGTTGTCATGAACCATTTGGGGGAATTCCAGACCGTTGACGTGTTTTAATCTCCCTTAGATGCAAACAAGGTTCTATTTTAAAAAGATCACCTAACAATTACAATAGCATTGCTAAGGGGGTGCCAGATGGGGCCTTGGTAAACTCTTCATAGTGTTTTGCCCTGCTCTGGCCCCCCCACTTCCCCAGTGAGCAGCGGGTGACAGTGCCTGGTATTCCAGCCCTTGTCATGAACCGCCGATTACATCCATTCTGGACTTCGTGGTCCCTGACCCATAGAGGACTGAATTCCGTGATCCTTCCAAAATGGCCGCTGAATACGAAATGCAGCTTACCAGCCTTTACGAGCTACGTTCAACTTCCTACAAAACAGTCACGCCCCCGCGGCTCTGCGCGTCTCAACGCTACCGCTTGGAGTAGTCAGGCGTGTGTTGCCGAAGTTCGCTCGGTGCCTCCTTCCGAGTCACGTTTCCCATTTTCCTGATTACACTCCCTTTCCGTCCCCTTTCCTTGTCCTACCTTCTTCCGTGCTCATCTTCCTGGATTTCCCCTGTGCTCGGTTCCACGGCGTTCCGTACCTCCGGGTCAGGATACTGTTTCCTTCCTGGTTCCCGGTCCTGGATATTTGAACGCTACTTGGCGTAGGACTTGCAATCCTCACGCTGGAATCCGAAGACCTGCACACAGGCCTGTTTAAATCCCAGACATTGCGAAAGAAGGAAGTCACATCCAAGAAGGTAGCAAGCAAAGAGAAACAGGTGAGAAGAGGAGAGACTTGTGACAGTCCTTAGGTGTGTAGATGTCAACAGGCCAAGGCAAAACCAATGCATCAAACAGATCCTTGTCATTCCTCCTTTGCTTTTTTATGGCTGGGGAGAACAGTTGACAGCCAATGTGAAGACAGCAGGTGCACAGAAGTCCATGGCGGCATACATTGTTCAGGGGGCTTAGCTGGCCCCATCAGGAAAAGAGAGAGCACAGCCCTGCTGCCTGCCTACACACTCTACTGCTACATGAAAACCACTTGAAGAAAGACTGTATTGCTAGTGCGACTGCACCATACATCTAGGATTTGACCTGAAATCTATTGCTGTGCACACATCTGACAGTTCCCCTTGTGTTTCAATATTAGATAGTTCAACAAGTTGTGTGACTCTTGCTGAGATCGGCAGGTAACCTCGAAGACATTGAAGCTGTCTTAATCCTCATGAGCCAAACTCAGCCCCTTTCTTGTTTCTGAAGGAGTGAAACATACTTCTTTTAACAAACCTGTTTCTATTGATATTATAGCAATAACACCTTATGCTGTGGGCAGGATCGGGTGGTACGGCCTGGGACCTAAGTTACAATTATGTACCCCGGTGCCGTTACCATCCGAACCTGAAGGACGGATCGGGTGTTATTGCTATTAGCACCCCAGGTTTTTTATTCGAAATTCTGGGATGCTGATAGCAATCTCTTTTGTTTGAATGAAAAGGGCTGCTGGTGGCATCCCATTCATTCAAACAAAATACTTACCTAAGATGGTCACCATGAAAATGGAAGGCAGGGCTACATATGCACCAACTGCACCTCCTCAGAGGTATTCTTCATTTCCACTCCTTCCCCCAGAAGCTCACAGTCCCCAGAGCTCTGGTTCTCTCTAGGCTGGACTATTGCAACAGCCACTTTTTAAATCTGCCTGCAACCACTCTCCGTCCTCTACAGCTCATCCAGAACAGGACTTCAGGAATTGCCCTTGGCCTCAAGCCCTGGGATCGTATCTATCCAGTCCTGAAATCTCTTCATTGGCTCCCAGTGGCTGCAAGGATTAAATTCAAGACCCTTTGCATTGTCCACAAGGCTTTCTGGGGCCTGGGTGCACAATAACTTCAACTCTCCCTCCATAAATACATTCCTACTCGAGCTCTTCACTCCTTCAACTCCAACTCCCTCAGGGTCAGTCGCTTCTCCAAGTGAGTAGTTGGGGGTGGATCTCTTTCCTAGGCTGGGGCCTCCCTCTGGAACAGCTTCCCTGCCTCTCTGAAATTTGAGGAGAACCATCTTCGGTTCTTTTGTGATACAGATGATGGTCCTGATTCATGGAAGTGTTTTATAATGGCGCAATCCCATAGGAAAATGTTCCATGAATCAGGCCCGATTATGCGTACATCACAAAGCATGACCACTGCGATGAGCTCGCTGTTTTCTAAAGGTATCACGTTTTAAGGATGTATTTCCACCATGCAAGATGGTAAAAGACTGTGTTTACAAAGTAAATTGACGTATGTATTCAATAGGCGTTGTCATGAAGCATTTGGGGAATTCCAGACCGTTGACGTGTTTTAATCTCCCTTAGATGCAAACAAGGTTCTATTTTAAAAAGATCACCTAACAATTACAATAGCATTGCTAAGGGGGTGCCAGATGGGGCCTTGGTAAACTCTTCATAGTGTTTTGCCCTGCTCTGGCCCCCTCACTCCCCCAGTGAGCAGCGGGTGACAGTGCCTGGTATTCCAGCCCTTGTCATGAAACGCCGATTACGTCCATTCTGGACTTCGTGGTCCCTGACCCATAGAGGACTGAATTCCGTGATCCTTCCAACATGGCCGCTGAATACGAAATGCAGCTTACCAGCCTTTACGCGCTACGTTCAACTTCCTACAAAACAGTCACGCCCCCGCGGCTCTGCGCGTCTCAACGCTACCACTTGGAGTAGTCAGATGTGTGTTGCCGAAGATCGCTCGGTGCCTCCTTCTGAGTCACGTTTCCCATTTTCCTGATTACACTCCATTTCCGTCCCCTTTCCTTGTCCTACCTTCTTCCGTGCTCATCTTCCTGGATTTCTCCTGTGCTCGGTTCCACGGCGTTCCGTACCTCCGGGTCAGGATACTGTTTCCTTCCTGGTTCCCGGTCCTGGATATTTGAACGCTACTTGGCGTAGGACTTGCAATCCTCACGCTGGAATCAGAAGACCTGCACACAGGCTTGTATAAATCCCGGACACTGCGAAAGAAGGAAATCACATCCAAGAAGGTAGCAAGCAAAGAGAAACAGGTGAGAAGAGGAGAGACTTGTGACAGTCCTTAGGTGTGTAGATGTCAACAGGCCAAGACAAAACCAATGCATCAAACAGATCCTTGTCATTCCTCCTTTGCTTTTTTATGGCTGGGGAGAACAGTTGACAGCCAATGTGAAGACAACAGGTGCACAGAAGTCCATGGCGGCATACATTGTTCAGGGGGCTTAGCTGGCCCCATCAAGAAAAGAGAGAGCACAGCCCGGCTGCCTGCCTACACACTCTACTGCTACATGAAAACCACTTGAAGAAAGACTGTATTGCTAGTGCGACTGCACCATACATCTAGGATTTGACCTGAAATCTATTGCTGTGCACACATCTGACAGTTCGCCTTGTGTTTCAATATTAGATAGTTCAACAAGTTGTGTGACTCTTGCTGAGATCGGCAGGTAACGTCGAATACATTGAAGCTGTCTTAATCCTCATGAGCCAAACTCAGCCCCTTTCTTGTTTCTGAAGGAGTGAAACATACGTCTTTTAACAAACCTGTTTCTATTGATATTATAGCAATAACACCTTATGCTGTGGGCAGGATCGGGTGGTATGGCCTGGGACCTAAATTACAATGATGTACCCCGTTGCCGTTACCATCCGAACCTGCAGGACGGATCAGGTGTTATTGCTATTAGCACCCCAGGTTTTTTATTCGAAATTCTGGGATGCTGATAGCAATCTATTTTGTTTGAATGAAAAGGGCTGCTGGCGGCATCCCATTCATTCAAACAAAATACTTACCTAAGATGGTCACCATGCAAATGGAAGGCAGGGCTCCATATGCACCAAATGCACCTCCTCAGAGGTATTCTTCATTTCCACTCCTTCCCCCAGAAGCTCACTGTCCCCAGAGCTCTGGTTCTCTCTGGGCTGGACTATTGCAACAGCCACTTTCTAAATCGGACTGCAACCACTCTCCGTCCTCTACAGCTCATCCAGAACAGGACTGCAGGAATTGCCCTTGGCCTCAAGCCCTGGGATCGTATCTATCCAGTCCTGAAATCTCTTCATTGGCTCCCAGTGGCTGCAAGGATTCAATTCAAGACCCTTTGCATTGTCCACAAGGCTTTCTGGGGCCTGTGTGCACAATAACTTCAACTCTCCCTCCATAAATACATTCCTACTCGAGCTCTTCACTCCTTCAACTCCAACTCCCTCAGGGTCAGTCGCTTCTCCAAGTGAGTAGTTGGGGGTGGATCTATTTCCTAGGCTGGGGCTTCTCTCTGGAACAGCTTCCCTGCCTCTCTGAAATTTTGAGGAGAACCATCTTCGGTTCTGGAAGCACCTCAAGACCTTCCTCTTTACTTCTGCGTTCACTCTTCCTCCCCTCTACTGATCTGTCTGCTTTGGAACCAGGCACCTGGTTACCATCTCATTTCGGGCCCAGATCCCTGCCTCCCAGCCACACACCTGCACTGCCTCCTGGCAACCCCTGCACTTGAGTCTGTATTTGCAACCCTACAGTCCCCTTCCAGCTCTTATCAGATACCTGTTGTCTACGCCTTATTCTCGCACTTACCACCTGCTGGCTGCACTACCAGTTGTTCTTCTATCATGTGTTCAGCACTTTCCACTTCCCCCTCCCCTGCACTTGCATGTTCTCAATGTCACTTGGCCTAGTAAGATTGTTGTTTTGTCCTCCCTTGTCTCCCCTCCCTTGCCTCGTTGCACTCTGAAACACCTGTGTAGGAGCATGATACAAATAAAATATCATGTCATATCATACGGAGCCTCTCTTCCATTTCCATGGCAGCCCAGGAGGTGGAAGCGGCTGTGGCAGTGCTACCACCAGAGGAAGCAGGTAAGTGGGGTGGGGTCGGAAGGAGTGAGGAGGGGGAGAAGCAGCTACTAAATTGGAGGTGGGAAAAGATGCCGGGATGGGCGCTTGCAGCTCCGAGCTTGCTTGGAGTGCGGGCTCGGATCATGGGATTCAGCTCATGATCCGAGCGAGCTGAATGGTCGCGTCGCTCGCCCCCGGTGCTAATTTATATTATCAGCTTGATTTATCATGTCAGTTGGTGCTTTGCACAGCAGATTTATTGAGGAGAATCATAGTTTAGCCCGTGAAAGTCAAATACACAGCATTCAACTTTTGTTTTAACACTTAAGATAGCGGAGTCTACTGTACTGTTTAAATTGTGAATTATACAACCAGCAAACCCGTTTTTTTCATCATCATCATCAAAATATGTATTTTGGTAAAACAAGGCATAGCATAAAACACACAACAAAATTAACAATCAACAGTATTCCAAACAAACACCCATCTTCCCACTTTCTGTGATCCTCAGCGAAGCACTTTGTCCCACTGTATCCTTTTGTTACTTAAGTACCAGAACTGGGATCACCCAGCAGTGAATCAATTAATTTTTTTCTATAAAGAAAGTCCCGATCATACGTTGTTTTCCTACAGTATTACTCCACATATAATCATAATATTAGCCATTTATATAGTGCACAACATTAAGTAAATTGACTCTACTCACTCACTTTAAGTCATGGTTTTCTCGCCCAAAAAATATATAAAAAGCATGTATTACAGTGGTTAATGACAAGTGTCTTCTAAATGTATCTATATTTACAAATGTAGGTGCTACATTTTGCTCCATGGCAGTATTTTTCTTTAGCCCTCCTTGATGGCAGGCCACACCCGTATTGCTTTTATTTACTCTGCTGAAAAATTGCAATCCCACGCTTGCCATCCGAAGTATGGAAATATCCAATGTCATGAGAATACCAATCCTCGGCAGTGTTATGTCGAGGGCCCGCGGCCTACGCGCGGGGGCTGGCGTCATGCAATTAGGCCGCGCGGCCGGTGGCGCAGCTCCAGCGGGAGCTGCAATAAACACACACCCACGCCGATGTTAGGTCTGCCCCGGAACTGCCTCCCGAACGCGGGGGCGGGGCTTTTATTAGGACGCCCTGCGTCACCGCGTAGCGGGACGCAGGGCGGAACGTAACATTCCTCCTTTATTATAAAACAAAACAAAACACATAACTATAACTGCCAAACAACGGCGAAGTCCAACAAAAGCTGTCAATCTTCAACACTCAGCCGCCCTGCCATTGGGGTTCATGGCCCCAGTGTACCAGCTACCACACATAGTCACTTAGCTTAGCTGGCGGTCTTGTTGTTGTTCTCAGTCTGTATCGTCCTTCGCGGGGGTCATCCCCCCTTGCTTCCGGCTCTGTTCCGTCTTCGCTGTTCGGGCCCTCGAGGCCGGGTTCATCCACCGGCTCCCAGTCTCCATCCCGCGCTCCATTCTCCTCAGGGATGGCCTCCGGCTCTTCTTCACTGGGAGGAGTGTCCTCGCCTTCCCAATGGCCCTCCTTATCGGTCCACAGTGTACGTGGTACGGCCTTGAACCATGACGCATTCCTCGTCACTTGGCGGCTTCCTCGTGTCACAGTTACCATGGTTCCATGCCGGTTGCTGACGGTCCATGGAAGTTCCTCGTACCTGGTGTCAAGTTTAGACTTGGAGGGGTTTCGTAGCATGATGACCTGGTCACCCACTTGATGATGGGACGGCCTCGCTCTCCGCTTGCCACTCATGTGTTCGTTGGCATCCCTTCTCCTTCTCTCTGTGCGTTCCTCGTTCACCGTGTCCGGGGTTCTGCTTGGGTGATGCGGGATTGAGGATCTGATAACGGTGCCGAACATGAGGTCCGCTGGCGGAACGCCGGTTGTGCTGTGAGGCGTGACCCGGTAATTTCGGAGGAATCGGAAGAGGTCAACCTTCCAGGGGCTGGCGTTAGCCTTAGATACTCTGAGCACCTTATTGATAGTCCTCATAAATCGTTCTACGTCCCCGTTTGCCTGGGGGTGTCTTGGAGTGATGTGATGATACTTCACATTGAGTTCCTGTAGATACTTTTTGAAGTCCTCCCCTGTAACGGCGGCCCATTGTCGCTTTTGATTGAGATAGGAAGTCCGTGAGTTGCGAACATTTTCTCTAGTGCCGGAATGACCACTTCAGCTGCTGTGGACTCAACTACCTCAACTTCCGGGTATCGAGAGTGATCATCGACGGCCACCAACAGGTGGAGGCCCTCTCGGAGCTTGCAGAAGTCAATGCTGATGGCCTCCCAGCGAGAGCGGCCCCGTTCTGCTGATATGATGGGTTCCGGGTCTGGCGGGGCCCCCGTGATCTGACAGGGTAGGCACGTGGCAACGAGTGTCTCGACCCGCTCCTCGATCTGGGGAAACCATACTCGGTGCCGAATGCGGGCTTTCGTCCTTACCAGTCCTTGGTGTCCTTCATGTGCTAGGGCCACTATCCTGTCCTGTAGTTTGAGAGGGATCACGATGCGGTTTCCCCGTAGTAACAGTCCACCTTCCGTGACTGATAAGTCTTGCCGCACTGTGAATATGCCGGACAAAAACCCTTTTGCTTCCGCTGTTCTGTTGTGTGTGTGTCTCATGAAAGTCTTCCAATCACCGGAAAGGATGGCATTTTTCACTAAGTCACAACACGGGTCCTGGTGCGTTTCCGCCTCGATTTCCTCGATGCTCACCGCCTTGGGCCTCATTGCGCGCACTACTTGGCATATGTGTTCCTCTGTCTCTGCCGCTACTTGGATCTCTTGTTGAGTGGCCTCTCGCGGATGCCTGGAGAGATAGTCCGCTGGGTTTCCGCTGCCTGGTTGATAGACGAGATTAAAGTCATATTGCTGGAGGTGCAGTAACCACTTGGTGATTCGTGCCGGAGGGTGTGCAGATGTTCCCATGAAGATTGGTAGTAGGGGCTTGTGGTCCGTGATCGTCGTGAAATGACGCCCATATAGGTAGAGGTGAAAATGTCGGCACCCCCACAGCACGGCGATGGCCTCCTTTTCGATGTGTGAGTACCTTTGTTCGGTCTCTGTGAGAGCTCTCGATGCATACGCAATCGGTCTCTTCTCCCCTTCCCTCGTGACTTGCATTAGGATGGCTCCGAGCCCTACGGGGCTGGCATCTACGAATAGTTCTGTGGGCAGTTCAGTGTTGTAGTAGGCCATCTTGGTGTCAGCTGAGAGGGAGTCCTTGATGCTCTCGAACGAGTCCTGGCATGTTGGCCCCCATTCCCACTTGACGTTGGCCTTCGTGAGTTCCCGCAGCGGCTCAGATAGTGTGGCCAGGTTTCGGATGAACCTCCCGCAGTAGGTGGCCATGCCTAAGAAACTGCGCACTTCTGTGGGGGTCATCGGTGGGCTTGCCGCCTGGATGTCTGCGACCTTCTGCGGGTCAGGGGAGATGCCTGTGCTGCCAAACTTGTATCCGAAAAAAGTGATCTCGGATTTGAGGAACTCGCACTTTTCCCGGTGTATTGTGAGCCCGACCTCTTGTAGTCGGCCCAGTAGGGCGTGAAGCCTCTTGACGTGTGTTTCTTTGTCGGGGGCGTGAATCAGAATATCATCGCTCACGTTGAGGACACCGGGGATGCCCCGGATGACCTCCTGGATGGTTTGCTGGAACACCTCCGCGGCAGACGATATTCCGAAACTTAGGCGTTTGTATCTCCGTAGCCCCAAATGTGTAGAGAACGTTGTTATGTATCGAGAGTCTCTGTGGAGTTTGAGTTGGTGATACCCCGCCTTGAGATCAATCTTTGAGAATATACTCGACCCTGTGAGGTCAGCCACAATCTCGTCGATTGTTGGGGTTATGTGGCGTTCCCTTTTGATGGCAGTGTTGGGGAGGCGCATGTCTATGCAGATCCGTACCTTTCCAGGCTGCTTGGGCTTCCGTGTTACCACCATTGGAGAGACCCAGGGTGTGGGCCCTGTGACTTCCTCAATGATACCCGCTTCTTCCAGTGCCTTGAGTTCCTGCTCCACTTGTTCTCTCATGTGGAAAGGCGTTCTCCAGTGCCGGACGGCTTTCGGCTGCACTGTCTCATCAATATGAAGTTTGATGGTTTTGCCTTTTAGACAGCCTATGCCTTCTTGCAAGTCAGGGTATTGGTTCAGCATCTGCTCCACTTCCTTTTCATCGTTGACATGGCAGATGAATTGGACCACTCCCAAGTCCTCCGCTGCGTCCCCGCTCAGGAGGCTCTCAACACCTGCCTTCACAACATAGACTTTGGACCATAGTCTGTTTTTTCCGTGTTCCAGCGTGGTGCGGAACCTGCCAATGACCGGCAGGGGCTTTCGACAGCCGTATGCATATAACAGAGTGTCGGTGCTTTTCAGCTCTGGTGTAGGACTTAGAGTCAGGAAAATGCTTTCAGGCATGACATTCACCGAAGCGCCTGTGTCGATGGTCATCAGAATGCACTGGTTTTGGATGGTTACCATGCATTTGCGCCTTCGGGCGGCTTTTCTGCGAGGTCCTCGGTCTTGGCATAGTGCAGACACCAGGTATACCTTCCTTCCTTTCCTGTCTGTGTCCTTGGAGGGGGCCTGCAGCATCGCCGAGATATCATCCCTTCATCCTCCGTGGAAGAGCTGGCCACTGCGACCCTTCTGGCACTGGCTTGCTTCTTTTCTTAGTCGCGGCCTTCTCCGGCTGGTTCTGCGGGGGCTGTATGGGGGTGTCCGTTGATCGGCATACCTTCGCGTAATGGTCCTTCCGGCCACATGCTCCACATGTGGTGCCTTGAGCAGGACAGTTGCGACGGCCATGTCGTGGGCCACCGCACCAGCCACACTCTGTGGGTCCCGAATGCGCGGTTGCCACCTGTTTTGGCCGTATCCACCACTGTTGTCATCTCTCGAGGATTGTTTGTTGGTGATGCGGGCCACCATAGCCGTGTTGAGAGCAGGTTGCAGCCTGTGTAGAGTAGCCTCCATGTTGGCCGCTCTGGTGTGTGCCAGTTCCCTCTGACGTCCTAATTCAAGGATCCGCTGTAGGGGAATACCCTTCTCACTAAGTATCAGGCGCCTCAAATTTTTCCGAATGAATCCCGTTGATGATCTGCCTCCTGATTTCCCTCTCCACGTTCGTGAATTCACAGGACATGGCTAACTTTCTCAGGCGGGTGTGGTACGCATCAAGGGTTTCCTCCGCTGCTGTAAGGTGGTGCAGAAGAGAAACGTCTCATAGTCTGGGTTTAGTTGAGGGAGGGAAGTGATCGGTGAGGGCGTCTTTCGCGCTTCGGTACCCATCCTGGCCATCATCAACGTTGAGGGAATTGAAAATGCGCAGTACCTCGTCACCCACGTTGAGTAGAAGGTGTGCCTTCAGTTTCCTGGGCGCTGTGATCTCTTTGCACTCCATCGCCATCTCGAACTTCTGGATCCACAGCTGCCATCTGGGTCCGCATGACGACGGATCCGTGAAAGGGTCAAACGGCTGGACCAGTGTCGACTAAGTGCCTTGTGTTCGAGGTGGAGGTGGCGTCATGGACAGGTTTGCTGCAATTCTGGACGGCGTGGAGGGCCCAGGCGTGGATGTGCCGGCCGCCATGTTGGCGTGGACCTGATCCGTGTTGTCGTAGGTGCCTCTGACGGCCACCAATGCAGCGACGTTGGGCCTACCTTGGAGGTGCCGCCGTATCCAGGCACCGTGTTACGACTCAGGGCCTGGCATTCCCCACACGCCGTGATGCTGCTCTCTTGTGTTGGATGTCCGATGCCACCTGGTTCTCCCGTTTCTGGAGGGAAGAAGTGTGGTCTTAGTGGCAGAGAGCATGAATGGATGAGGTAGAAGAGAAAAAAAAAAAATTTTTTTTTTTTTTTTTTTTTTTTTTTGGGGTGGGGGGTCACGTGTGTGATGGCACCCCCACCGGGTGTCCAAAATTTAGCCGCGATGGCTGTGTAGCGTTATTGTGCTTTCCGAGCACCGAGCCTTTCGTGGAGTTCGTCTCTCCTCGTCGCCATTGTTATGTCGAGGGCCCGCGGCCTACGCGCGGGGGCTGGCGTCATGCAATTAGGCCGCGCGGCCGGTGGCGCAGCTCCAGCGGGAGCTGCAATAAACACACACCCACGCCGATGTTAGGTCTGCCCCGGAACTGCCTCCCGAACGCGGGGGCGGGGCTTTTATTAGGACGCCCTGCGTCACCGCGTAGCGGGACGCAGGGCGGAACGTAACAGGCAGGAGCACATCTCTTCATGTTAAGGTGAGAATATGAAAAATTGAAAATTCAACTTTTTTTGTTGTTTTTACTTTATAAGCCTTGTTGTAGTTGAGTTACTATGTAGGTACTGGTATGCCCAATATGTGAGCACACTACTGTAACATGATATACATTCCAGTGCTCTCAATTTGCCCCTTGCCAAGCGTCCAGCCTGTCCTCGTTTTTGCTCGCAATCAGTCCAGTACCCCAACGTCATGCTGCTCTGTGTTTATCAAAGAACTAAATTCTACGTTGTTTTTTTCTCGTGTAGACGTCATTACGGCACACAATTTCCGGTTGCCAGCCCATGCCTAACTTTCACCCGGCTCTTTCAATTTAAGACATGCCACTTTAAAAAATCATTTCTCGGGCACTTTCTTTCTTCCATGGGTTATGTATGAATCTCATTTTCATCTCCATAAATGTGTTTTTTTTAATAGATTGACTTATAAACAGAAACACACAGGTGTGTCGTTGCTATTGCCCCGGTAGGCCCCTCACATTTTTCCTGTGGCCCCCATGTATGCTCGCCAAAATAGAATTCCTGGAGACGCCACACAAACAATACAAAAAACAAATGAGCTAGCGAGCGACATGATATTAGTGCTGAGTCTTGGCTCTTTGGGGCGGTTCAGACTGAAAGCCGCCATTAGCCGCTGTCACCTTCTTGTCGTTGGGCGTGATGGCAGAATAACACCGCTCCCAGGGCTCGCGCTGACCCGCACTTCTGCCGAGGCCTTCCGGATAATGAACTGCTCTGAGACCCGGCATTCCTCCCAGGCACTGACAACACATTAGAGGCCTCCCCTGTTGACATACTTGCTACTCGTTATTTAATCTCTGTGATTCTGGAAGGATTTGAATCATGCCTGTGGTTTTACCAACATGGGTAATAAATCACAAAGCGACTTGACGTCCAGTTAACTGTGACTGGAGACAGGCAGAGCCCACTCATGCGACATGTTTATGACAAAGGAAGACAATATAATGCTATGTCCGTCTTGCGAGAGGAAGGGAGGGAGGGAGGGAGAGAGGAAGGAGGGAAGGAAGGGAAGGAAGGAAGGAAGGGAAGGAAGGGAAGGAAGGGAAGGAAGGAAGGAAGGAAGGAAGGAAGGAAGGAAGGAAGGAAGGAAGGAAGGAAGGAAGGAAGGAAGGAAGGAGGAAGGAAGGAAGGAAGGAAGGAAGGAAGGAAGGAAGGAAGGAAGGAAGGAAGGAAGGAAGGAAGGAAGGAAGGGAGGGAGGGAGGGAGGGAGGGAGGAGGGAGGGAGGGAGGGAGGGAGGGAGGAAAGAAGGTAGGGGTGAGGAAGGAAGGAAGGAAGGAAGGAAGGAAGGAAGGAAGGAAGGGGGGCAAGGAAGGAATGTAGGGGGGAGGGAGGAAGGAAGGATGGAAGGAAGGAGAGGAGGGAGGGAGGAAGGAAGGAGGGAAGAAGGGAGGGGGACAAGGAAGGAAGGAAGGAGGGAGGGAGGGAGGGAGGGAGGGAGGGAAAGAAAGGAAGGAAGGAAGGAGAGGAGGAAGGGAGGGAGGGAGGAAGGAAGGAAGGAAGGAAGGAAGGAAGGAAGGAAGGAAGGAAGGAAGGAAGGAAGGAAGGAAGGAAGGAAGGAAGAGAAGGGGGCAAGGAAGGAAGGAAGGTAGGAGGGAGGAAGGAAGGCAGGAAGGAAGGAAGGAAGGGAGGGAGGGAGGAAGGAAGGAAGGGGGGAGGGAGAGAGGGAGGAGGAGGGGGCAAGAAAGAAGGTAGGGGTGAGGAAGGATGGAAGGAAGGAAGGAAAGAAGGAAGGAAGGAAGGAAGGAAGGAAGGAAGGAAGGAAGGAAGGAAGGAAGGAAGGAAGGAAGGAAGGAAGGAAGGAAGGAAGGAAGGGGGCAAGGAAGGAATGTAGGGGGGGAGGGAGGAAGGAAGGAAGGAAGGATGGAAGGAAGGAAGGAGAGGAGGGAGGGAGGGAGGAAGGAAGGAGGGAAGAAGGGAGGGGGCAAGGAAGGAAGGAAGGGAGGGGCAAGGAAAGAAGGTAGGGGTGAGGAAGGAAGGAAGGAAGGAAGGAAGGAAGGAAGGAAGGAAGGAAGGAAGGGAAGGAAGGAAGAAGGAAGGAAGGAAGGAAGGAGAAGGAAGGGGGCAAGGAAGGAATGTAGGGGGAGTGAGGGAGGAAGGAAGG